>NC_091268.1:23116750-23429125 GCF_042477335.2 Ovis canadensis
ATTGTACAGGAGACAGGGATCAAGACCATCCCCATGGAAAAGAAATGCAAAAAAGCAAAATGGCTGTCTGGGGAGGCCTTACAAATAGCTGTGAAAAGAAGAGAAGTGAAAAGCAAAGAAGAAAAGGAAAGATATAAGCATCTGAATGCAGAGTTACAAAGAATAGCAAGAAGAGATAAGAAAGCCTTCCTCAGTGATCAATGCAAAGAAATAGAGGAAAACAACAGAATGGGAAAGACTAGAGATCTCTTCAAGAAAATTAGAGATACCAAGGGAACATTTCATGCAAAGATGGGCTCGATAAAGGACAGAAATGATATGGACCTAACAGAAGCAGAAGATATTAAGAAGAGGTGGCAAGAATACACAGAAGAACTGTACAAAAAAGATCTTCACAACCCAGATAATCACAATGGTGTGATCACTCACCTAGAGCCAGACATCCTAGAATGTGAAGTCAAGTGGGCCTTAGGAAGCATCACTACAAACAAAGCTAGTGGAGATGATGGAATTCCAGTTGAGCTATTTCAAATCCTGAAAGATGATGTTGTGAAAGTGCTGCACTCAATATGCCAGCGAATTTGTAAAACTCAGCAGTGGCCACAGGACTGGAAAAGGTCAGTTTTCATTCCAATCCCAAAGAAAGGCAATGCCAAAGAATGCTCAAACTACTGCACAATTGCACTCATCTCACATGCTAGTAAAGTAATGCTCAAAATTCTCCAAGCCAGGCTTCAGCAATATGCAAACCGTGAACCCATTCATTAATGCACCCCAAGTTGGCTCCTCTGTATCTCTGCTTTCCTTTCCCATTCTGGGTTCACCTCCCAGATCAACAGCTTGCTCTCTCAGCCTCATGACAGTTTCTGCTTCTGGGAGAGCTCAACGAAGTAATTCTCTTCTATTTGAAAAAATATTTTTCTAGAAGACAATATTTTCCTCACTAGAAAAGATAAATAAGCATTTTAAAATTAACGTTTAATAAGCAAAGCATATTTTAAAATCTGGTGAGACCCACATTGGCAAAGGGACCTAAGCCTTTGTTTCTGTTTTTAGAGAACAGTGTCACAGTTTTCAGGACAACCAAGGAATCATTCAGCAGGGTACTGCCTGCAAAGTTGTGGCTAGTTGGGAAGGCCACAGGCTGAAAATTCGTTTAATTGCCTGTGACGCTCCCATCGGATAGCAGTCAGAATGAGGGATCACATTCTTAACCTATTTACTATCTCATAACTGGCAGCAACTTGCAGCTACACATCCAGGCTGAAAAGTGAAGTTGCTCAGTTGTGTCCAACTCTTTGCGACCCCATGGACTGGAGCCCACCAGGCTCCTCCATCCATGGGATTTTCTAGGCAAGAGTACTGGAGTGGGTTGCCATTTCCTTCTCCAGGGGATCTCCCCAACCCAGAGATCGAACCTGGGTCTCCCGAATTTTGGGCAGATGATTTACCATCTGAGCCACCAGGGAATCTAGACTGAGGATTAGCCACGTTAGGGGAAGCACGCTGATTGAAACCGCCTACCCTGACCAGGCACCATACTAACCGTTTTCCTGAGTTGTTTTACAACAGGAGGTCCTGGTAAGGAACAGGGAACTAATAAGCCACCACCAACCGGAAGAGTTCAGGAAAGGTCAAAAGGAGACATCACATGTGCGACCACCTCCCAGAATCCTCCTCTCTGGCATCCATCTTGGCTGAACAAGGCATGCACCACCAGGAAGGACTCTGAGTCAGAATAATTCGCTAAAGACAACCCAGAAGCTAATCCCATCACCATAAAACCCGAGACTGTGAGCCACATGGCAGAGGAGTCCTCCTGGGTTCCCTGACCCTCCTGCTCTCCACCCAGGGAGCCCCATTCCCAGTAAAGTCTCTTGCTTTGTCAGCACATGTGTCTCCTCGGACAATTCATTTCTGAGTGTTCGACAAGAGCCTGGGTTCAGGCCCTGGAAGAGGTCCCCCTTCCTGCAACAGCCATAGAAGGAACATGCTCCTGTAATGGGGAAAAGTGGCATAAACAGTGGCTAAAAGGAAAGCAAAGCAAAAACATCCTCAAATATCATTTATTTAGCACTGTGCAAATTGCCATGAGCTTCAATACTGTAATGAATTATGGATTCTGTTTAGCTGTTAGCACAGAGATCCTGATTACAGTTGCTTATACCAACTACAGTGTTTTGTTTTTTGTTTGTTTTTTTTTTTTACTTAGATAAAAAGTCTAGTGATAGCTAGCCCAGGGACATCCAAAAATTAATCAGTGACTTCCTCCTTTCTGCTCTACCATCCTTGGCATATAGCTTCCTTCCTTAAGATTACCTCATGGTCAAAGATGGCTGCTGCTACTCTTGCAATCTTGTTTGTATTCCAGATAGAAGGAAGGAGGAAGTGGCAAGAGGGCAAGCTAAGTCAGTTCCCTCTAAATAGCTTTCCTGGAAGCCCTACCCAATGACTTCCTCTTATTTCATCAGCCTCTTAGTTGCAAGGGATGCTGGGAAATGTAGTTCTTAAGATGGGCACCTTGAGTTCCCAAAGGTGCCAACCTTTCTTTTCCTCAAGGCCAAGTGGGCACCTTCTGTTTCCCACTGGTATGATCATTTGGCTGCCATCTTTTTTCCCTCCATTGGCCTGGAGGACATGATAGTCCTTGCTAAATTCACCCAAAAAGGCTTCAGTGATGGCCAATAAAGCCTGTTCTTCTTGAACACAATATGTCTCTGATTAAAAAAGCTCTCCTGCAAAATGAACTGGCCTTCAACATTCTCGTGCCTCAAAAGAAGCTATTTGAGCCATTATCTCAATAAAATGTGTGCTCATATCTAAGGGAAAAAAAAAGGGCACCTCGCCCACTTGAATAAAATTTAGGCTCTGTTAGCAAAGAATAACTGTGAAATGGTAATTGGGCAGAGAGCTAGCAGACTGTGTTATGTATGCATTATCCCATTCTATATTCAGTTTTGAGAGATCCTTAGTAAAACCCATCAGTTCGCCCATGGGGTCTGACAATGGTCCTAAACTTTATTCTATATTAAAAGACACAAAATAATTGCCTTTATTTAAATGGCTTGCTGATTTGTATGCTGTTAAATGTTAAATAAAAGATACTTTATTTTATCTTGCTATTAGTATTCCCTTTTTGTGCTTAGAATATTATTTGACTTTTCTTATGTTTTTTTGACTCATGTCCTCGAGTCTAACTGTGACCTTTCTGGCAGTAATTAATCCATGAGACCACTTTTGCTGCTCACTGTGATGAATGCAGGCATTATATAGTGTAAGAAGCTATTAGTATCATATTCTCTTGACACTTCTGATTGTTCGGTAGTCAAAACACGTGAGGAAAAAGATGGATTGCTGCTGCAGTTTTAGTTTAACCATGTTAACAATCTTGGAATGTAGAAAGCCTTATGCAAAACACAGACGCTTTATTCTATTTTTAATATTTTTGGCCATGCAGTGAGGCTTTGGGATCTTAGTTTCCCAACCAGGGATTGAACCCAAGTCCTTAGCAGTGAAAGTACAGAGTTCTAACCACTGGACTGCCAGGGAATTCCCAAAACTCAGAAGATTTAAAAGATTTGCCTATTTAAAAATATTTGCAACACATGAAAAGTAGAAAAGCATAGACAAAATTAAAAAAAGCCACTAACAAACTGGGAAATTGGGCTAATCAAAGTACAACTACAAAGGGACACCCTTTTTTCACTTATTTGATAGAGTAAAACATTTTTTATAATGCTATAGATAGTACTATCTATAATCCTATAGATAGTACTATATAAACACAGCACACATATACTATGGAAGGCAGTGCCAACTACTCTACTTTTCCAAAGGGCATTTTTGAAGTTTCTTATAAAGTTTTTAATTCATATACCTTTGACCCCAAAATGATATTTCTGAAGATTTATATTTACATAGACATATGCATACACACATGGAAGGATGTTTCCTGCAGCATTGTTTACAATAGCTGAAGACCGTCACAATCTCCAATATTAGGAAACCTGTTAAAAATTGTAATGACAAAACCAGTGAACACAGAAAAATACACTGCTTTCACCAAGCGATTTTATTTTAGAAAATTTATACGAAGAAAGTCATTGAATGTGTGCTGAGTAAATGTTAGTTTGAAAACACCAAAAAGTATATGTCCTTTGCAGAGAACTGTTACATGTATTACCATGTGATGCTATGGGAATGTCAATAAGAGGAATGCGGTGGCTGTATTGAGAGAAGTCCAAGATACAAAATGGGAAACAAAAGACAGGTTTCACAAGTTGCAAAATATAACTTTTATATCAAAAAGTTTCTATACACATACTTCAAAATCTGGGTGTTAAAAATGAAAGTATACATTAATCCATATTTTCTTGAGCCATCCAGTTCTAAATATTACTTTTTTTTTGTCCTTGCCATGTGCTTTGGGTGGATCTTAGTTCCCCACGGAGGGATGGAATCCAGGGCCCTGGCAGTGAAAGGACCAAGTCTTAACTACTGAACCACCAGGGAATTTCTTGTAGGTATTAGTTCATTAAATGTATGTGAAGTTACCAGATCTTAGTTGAAAGATGTCACATTCTTTGTGGCTCACACAGTCTCCTAATACCAAGGATTGAGGCTAATCCAGGAGCATTCTTCCAGGCCCCTTGAGTGCTAGTTTTTGTTGAGTAATTTCGTGTGTTGGGATCATGGACTCAGTACTTTCTCCACTTATTATCCTTTAATCCTGAGACTTTCTTACCTAACCGTTTTTTCTTAACCCTACGACTTTCTGAGATCGTCGCCATTTATCACGCTCGGAGACACTTAATTTTCCCAAGGATACTCAGCTAGGAAGTGCCTGTACAATTATTTAGAAAGCCAAATGAGATGGCGCCATCTCACCATCATCAGACAAAGTGATTCAAGTTAAATTACATCATTCCCGGTTCCTGGAGCCCTTTCCACCTCTGCGCCTCTGAAGCTATGGGTCCCCGCCCCGCCCCCCCCCCCCAGGGGCCCCTCCTTTCCAAGCCTTGCCTGTGCTACATAGCTTAGCTAAAAATGCTCCACCCACCCCCCGCGCCCCCCCGCACCCCCTCGTCCCCCGCTACCCCCCCCCCGCCCCCGCCCCAACCCCAGGAAGCCCTCCATGATTCTCATCATTGGCAAACAGCATTTGGCACATGCTGTTTTTCACAGTGGTCGCTTCTGAGCCTCGCCCTACAGCTTTTGCAGATTGACTAGGAGCACCCACCAAGTTGTGTGAGCATGCTCAGTTGGGTCTGACTCTTCAACTCCATGGAACATGTAGCCTGCCAGACTCCTCTGTCCATGCGATTATCCAGGCAAGAATACTGGAAAAGTTAGTCACACAGTCTTGTCCAACTCTTTGGGATTCCATGGACTGGATAGCCCGCCAGGCTCCTCTGTCCAAGGAATTCTCCAGGCAAGAGTACTGGAGTGAGCTGCCATTTCCTTCACCAGTGTACTTCCCGACCCAGGGATTGAACCCTGCATTGCAGGCAGATTCTTGCCCAACCGAGCTACTCTTAAGTACAAGAATACTGGAATGGATTGCCATTTCCTGCTCCAGGGGATCTTCCCTACCCAGGGATCTTACCAAGTCTCCTGCATCCGCAGGCAGATTCTTTACCCCTGAGCCACCTGGGAAGCTTGTACGCCACCAGGTGTTGATGCATAATTATGTTGCTTAGGTTTTTAAAAAGACAGTTTAGACTGAAAAGAATCATTTGCCAGTATTCTGGTCTCCAGAGTTAAGAGAGATACACCTAAGATCTTGGTAGGTCCCAGAAAAATCTCAATTATCACAGAAAACACTACAATGCGTTCAGATGATAAAGACAATGATAACTTGCTGTAGATATAACGGAAAATTCTTCCTATTGCATTAAAAAAATTTAACACTATAGAATCAATAAATTGTTTTTGTAGTGCTTGTACAAAACAGACCCTAGGCTGTGTGCCTCTAATACTGAACGGACAAAGTGCCCTAGCTGCAGCTCCCTCCCCTTCTAGTTGACCTAAAGAAACCTGGGATTCCTCTATAATCCTTACTTTTGCAGGGCAGGTCTTTTCCGCCCTGACCTCCACCCCTCCCTCTTTCTGAACTCTACTTATCTTTTAAGATTCAATCAGGAACAAGACTGCCAAGATCCCTGCCCTCTAAGAACTTTCTTTTCAGTGAAAAGAGACACATACATAAGTCATTTCAGATACTGATTCAGGCTATGAAAAAACAAAACCAGGCAACAGGAGAGTGAAGGGGATGGTACTTTAACGAGGCCGGTCTATCGAGGGCTCTCTGCTTCCAAAGGCCATTTGAGAGAAGCCTTGAGAAATGACGAGGAAGGAGATTCCAGAAAGACAGAGAACTGAGAGGGCAAAAGCAGTTTCCGAGGAAACCGAAAGGTCAATGTGGCTGGGCGGCTCAAGCCAAGCGAAGAGCGCGGAGATGAACACAGAGGAGGCGGGGCCGGATCCTGCAGGGATTTGTAGCCCACAGTGAGGTCAGATTTTATTCCCAAGGTGATGGCTTTACAGCCAAATTTGCTTTGTAGAAGGGTGCTCTGGCAGCTCGCAGGACTTCTCCAAGCCCCAGTGGCTCATGCTCCCGCGCCGCCAGCGTGTGACGGCTACCTTTGCCTCTGTGCCGTCATCGCCCCTTGATAGCGTTGCTTCTCCCCTAAATCCTGAGTCCCCCGGGTATGCCCCCCACCCCCGGCCCGGTGACAGCAGCGCGCAGGTGGCGCGCGCAGCCTGGCTCGGCGGAGGGTGCCTAGGGCGATGGCACACGGCTGAACCAGAAGCCTGCGCATAACTTTCCCCCTGGAAGCGGGGCCTCCCACTCGGCGCGGCTACACGGATTCCGGCCGGGGGCGGCGGGGGAACTGGCGCGTGACGCAGGCGGCCGCATGTGGCCTAGGAGTGTGCCGCTCGGGACAGGTGCGGGGCCGCCACCTCGGCACCCAGGCTCCCGCCCCGGGTTCTTCTCGGCTTCCTGGCCGCTGCGGTCTGGTCTTGGGACAGTGTCCCCGGGGGTGGCATGGGGGCTGGCGCCTTCGTGGAGAGGGGCGCACTTTGGTTGGGGGCGGCCCGGAGGGTCCCCCAGGCGCTACGCAGAGCGAGCAGCAGGCCTCCGGGGCGCCCGGCAGGCTGGTGGGAGGGCCCGCGGGCCTCGCGACTCGGGAAGTTTTTTTTTTTCCTTAAGGACGCTGAGGCTCAGCTTGTCTATCTAAGAAATGGGTGTTTGAAATAAACAGCTGGCAAAGCACTTGCAAATCTGGCCTCGAGCTGGGCGTCTAATTCACCTTCATTTCTCTCCTCCGTCTGGAAGCCCAAAGGGCTGGAGTAGCGGGCCACCACCCCACCACACCCCTCCGTCCCCGCCGCGCGATCGCTAGAATTGACTTTGCATCCCCTGGGGCCTGGAAGCGCCGGAAAAGCCCCCGCGGGGTGCGGTCGTGGAGCCGGGTCACGTGACTCATGTCCGCTGGCTCCTGGCAGCGAGCCTGTGCGCATGCGCACTTATCCCCCCTTTTTTTTTTTTGGTAGGCTCGGACGCCACCACTCTTAGCTCCTCCTCCTCCATCCTTCCTGACATTCACTCCCTTCCCCCCGCCCTTTGGTTACGTCAGGCGGACAGGCCGACTAGCCAATCACGGCGCTGAAATCATAGGCTGGCACGCGGAACCGGTCGGATCGGACCAATGGAGGCCCTTGGAGCGGGCGCGCCCCAACCGGGGGGGGGAGCCGGGGCCAAGTGGGCGGTGCTTCCCCCAGTCAGCATGTGGGCGGGGGAGGGCGGAGACCAGAAGCCGCAGAGGCGTCGACAGCCGCGGCGACGACGACGTTCCTCAGTCTTCGGGGTGGGCTCGGCGGCGCAAGCCGGGCTGCGCGCAGGGCTAGGCGGTTTGCGGCGGCAGCGGCCCTAGGGAGGCCGCGGCGCCATGGCGGGGCGGTAGACGGGCTCGGGCCGGCGAGGCAAGGGGAATCGGCGTTGATCAGGCCCGCGGCGACCTTCGGCAGGGCCCGGGGGTGGGGAGGCCCGGGGAGGGGGTCGTCCCGGGCAGCGCGGGGCCGCGGGGCGGGGCTCGTAGGCCGTCGGGGTGCAGGAGGCCTGGGCCGCCGCGAGGAGCCGTCGCCGCCGCCGGTAGCTGGGCCACGCCGCCGGGCCGCTCGACGACGACGCTCCCGCGGGGGTCCCGCCTGAGGAGGACGCGGCCGCGGCGGCGGCGAGGCCGCGGGAGGCCGCGGAGGATGGAGGAGCGGAAGGAGGAGGGCGAGGCCGAGATCCAGGAGCACGGGCCCGAGCACTGGTTCTCCAAGTGGGAGCGGCAGTGCCTGGCCGAGGCCGAGCAGGACGAGCAGCTGCCCCCGGAGTTGCAGGAGGAGGCGGCGGCCGCCGCGCAGCCCGAACACAAGCAACAGAAGCTGTGGCACCTCTTCCAGAACTCGGCCACCGCCGTGGCCCAGCTCTACAAAGGTGAGGGCCGCCGCCGCCGCCATCTTGCGCCCCCGCGGGGCTGGCCGGCCGTCGGCGGGGGGACAGCCCCGGGGTCGGGGGCTTGGGCCGCCGTGCCGCGTCCCCGCCGCCCCCTCCCCGCAAGATGGCGCCGCGGGAGGCGGGCCCTCGGGAGGGGCTCGGGGTGGGGGGGCGGCCGGGGCCCGGCTCGGGGCGGGGTTGGGGGGCGCCTGGTTTGGGGGCCGCACCCCCGGCGGGGCTCAGGTTAGGGGGTCCCCTGCCCGCTTCTGAGGCCGGGTCGCCGGCGCCTCCCCGGGGCCGGGGAGGGCGAGGGAGGAGCCCCCGGTCACAAAATGGCGAAGGGAGGAGGCCCCGGGGCCCTATTGTGCCGCAGCCGGCCTCGGGGCGGGGACTGCGAGGGGCCGCCTCCCTCCGCCGCGCCTCGGCCCTTGGCTGTGCCCCCCTCGCCCTCCGCCCCGAGCTCCGGCGGCTCCCCGGGCCGCCCCGCCGCCGACCCCCTCTTCTCGTCGGGCCCACCACCCCGCGCGGGATCACGAAACTTGAACAAAATGGCGAAACCTAATATGGCCGTTGCCGAATGATCGACGCCCAAGTTTCATCGCTTGTTCTCTTTCTCTCTGTGTCTTTGTGTGTTTCTCTGTGTCTCTCTCTCTTTTTTTGTCTTCCCTATTCCTTTCGTCGTTTTTCAGACCGGGTGTGTCAGCAGCCAGGACTTTCTCTGTGGGTTCCCTTCCAAAACGCAGCCACCGCCGTCACGAATCTCTACAAAGGTAAAGAGAACCTGCAGCCTTGCCGCTGGCGGGGGCGGGAGGAGGGCAGCCTGCGTCCGGGTTTCGGTCGGGTGTTCTGAGTGCAAGGGCCGCCTCGATCTCGATCGCCGGAGTGTTTCCTGCCCCGGAATCCAGCCACTTAAGTCTCAGTAGCTTGCAACTGGAGGGTTCCGCTGCTGTGATGTCATCTCCAGATAACGGGAGTCTCATCTGGGGTCGTTTGGCCCCCTCGCCCGCATTTGGCTGTGTCTGGGGTACTCTAGGGGGCTTCCCCGATGGCTCAGTGGTTAGATGTAGGAGACGTAGGAGACTCGGCTTCAGTCCCTGGGTCAGGAAGATCTGGAGAAGGAAATGGCAAGCCACTCCAGTATTCTTGCCTGGAAAATCCTCATGCACAGAAGACCCTGGCAGGAGCCATAGAGCCGCAGAGAGTCGGACACGACTGAACACGCCTGCAAGGAGCACGCTAATGTCATCATTGATAGGCTTGCTGCGCGTGAGACCGCCTACCAGTCCCTACCCCAGGTCCCAGATGGTAGTAGTGCCCAAGTTGAGAGGCCCAGCACTCCAGCCGGCCAGACGTGCTCTTTGGGCATCTGGGGAAGAATTTGTCTCAAGGACAGAAGTGGGAGGGACACTTGTTTTTGGAAAAGGATCTCGTGGAAGGCAGTTTCCTGCAGGCCCTGCATTTAGGTGCATTGGAAACTAGCCAGTTGGAATAATCTGTGCTCACCTGAACATGCTGTTATTTCCTAGCAACTGCATCAGATATTTGCTTTCAGAGCTAGTTTCTATTTGACATCTCATTGTAGGTAGGAAATCTGATCGGTTTGAGTTGATTGGTGTTTTTTGGTAGTGCCTTTATGCAGTTAATCCCACCCCCGCCACCATATGTGCCTGAATATTCTTGCCCATTGCACTCTCAGTAACAGTGGGTTTAGATTTTTGTGTATTACTCGATTTTTGAAGATTTGGAAATTTGGGTTTGATTTTTGGCAAGGTTTCTGTGGAAAAAGGAATTGAATTTGAGTGTTAATCTTAGTAAAAATGTAATTAAATGCTTTTAAACGGCTAGAAATTGCTGATACTTGCAATAGAGCTTTGTGCATTTCAGAATTATCAAAATAGGTTGAAACAGGCTGTGGAGCAGACTTGATTCAGATTTTCATTCTTGTGTAAGAATGAGCAAATTAAAATAGTACTCTTTAGAGCAAATTAAAATAGTACTCTTTAGGGGAAAACGTCCTTTATTTTGGATTTCCTGGGTTGATCTTGCAGTTTTTTGGGATGATAATTTGAGAATGTAAGATTAAACTGGTGAATGGAATGTTAATTTCAGGGAATAATGAACTAATAGTGCAGGCTTACTGAAAAAAGGGAAATGATTAAATGGTGTCCCAGTGGTCAGCTTTGATTTTATGTAGCTGATTTGCTTAAAATTTGACTTTTAGCATCCATTACTACTTGAGGGTTTTGAACGTTGTCTGGAATTGCTCTAGGTTTCACCCAAACAGGAAATTTTGAAATAATTGTTGGAGCTCATTTTTTGGAAAATTCCAGTTTCTGGAAGTATAATTTACATACAGTAAAGATCATTCTTTTGAGATGTATAAGTTGAATTTGACAACTACTTTGTTAGTAAATAGGATATATCTATCCCCTCACCCTTGCCCCTGGCAAGTACTGATTTGATTGTTGTATGTATGGTTTTTGCGTTTCTTTAATTTAGCAAATAGAACTGTGTAGTGTGGAGTCTTCTGTGACTGGCTTCTTCCACTTTCCATGTTTCTGAGATGCTCCATTTAGTTCACATTGTTGATAATAACAAACAGTTCAGTAACCCCCCCTCCCCCCCACCTTCCTGACGGGCTTCTGTTGTGTGGAGGTGTCACAGTGTATCCACTCAGTTTTAGCAGTTATTTTTTAGTTTAAGTCCTTTTTATGTGCCAGGCTCTTTGACTAGGGAGGACATACACAGATAATGAATGTTCTACGATTTTGGTGCTGTTGGTGTGCTTCTGGAATGTATCTCCTTAGGACTATAGCTGGCAGTTTTCTTTAGTGTTAATTTTTCATGTTAAAAAAATGGATTCAGAAGCTGAACTCTGAAATAATCCCTAATTTACTTGATTTGAAAATGCTTCTTAACGGTGTTTTTCTTTGTTCAGAAAACTTGAAGAAAGACATTGAATTCCTTTTTAAACAAACATGAAATTCTTGCATTAATTGCATATGCTAGATTGTCAGTCCAGCCTTAGTTTTATTTTTTATCCTATTTCTGTAAAATGAAATACATCCCCTTTTACTATCCTCTTTTTACCTGAGGAGTGGTTAATTGTGGTTTGTGGAATTTGGTTGTGTAGCAGTATTTTTCTTTGTTTAGTTGATTCAAGGAAAGTGTGGATGAGCTCTGCAGGTCCTCACATTCTTCCTCCTTTTCAGGGTGTGGTCTTCAGAGAACAAGAATGCAGCTGTATTAATAATTGAGCACTTTAAATAGAATCAATAAAATTAGCAAGGTAGTGTCACAGTATATGCAGCTGTAAGTAGTGGTATATTTAGTCACAGTTCTGATTCAGTATCTAAATGTAATTTCCAGGAGGGGGGTGGGTGGGGAGATGGTTTTGAGGGATCCCTGTAAATGGACAGTGCTCTTGTACTTTGTATGATTAAGCACTTATCTTACAAGCTAAAAATGGCTCATTTTGCCTCACCCAGCCTGGAGAGAGGTTGGCACTTTTACTAGCTTCTTGATAACAGCTACAGTGAGTGCTTAGGAAAGTCAGAGTGAGGTAAAAGTCTAGCAGAGGGCCCCTTTTGATTGCCTGTGGGGTTTTGAAACATGGAACGTTCAGTTGGTTTGGTTACATGTGGCTGGAGACTTGGAGGAGAGTGAGTTGGGGCATCTCAGTGTGGATGGAACTCAGCGAAATGGAGTGCATGGTTTCCTCCCACTTCACATACTAAGTTGGGTCAGACATGGGCATCCTTGGAAGGATGAAAAGGGAAGAACGTTCTGATGACTGGTGGTGGTTTCTACTTTGACTTGGTAAATTTAAAGGAAGTGCTGTTTGTTAAATATTCAGTGGGGTTGTGTCCCTGGCTTAGTACATTTTTTTGATCCCTACAACTAAAAGAGAGTTAAGGTTTTTAATTTAGTCCAGCTTGATGCTTATCTGAGAACTGCTTGGTCAAGCCTGTCTGCCTCTTAAATCCACCTCCCGTTTCCTTGGCTGACTGGTTTCGATCTCTCTCCTGACTCATTAGTTCGAAATTGCTTCTACTGTCAGAGGCTTATGGTAGTGGCCATTTCCTGGAGGACAGAGCTGTCCTGTGGAGCCTCCTGGTCATCGGACATGGGCACTGTGCTCCGCTGGCTCTGCAGCAGTCACCTGCGAGCCAGTGCTTGCCTGCACCGCTTCTCACCCTTCTCTCTGTCTTATTGCTCTCAGCTTTGTCATGTCTTTCCTGATTTTTGTCTTATGTTAAGCTGTCTGCATTTTAAAACTGTGTCTGAAACTTGAGTTGCATACTGACTTCTACCTTATATGTTGATCTTATGATATAGTTTATATTAAAGAGGTTTGTGGTTTTCTCCTTGCACAGCTTTTGTCCTCAAGGTGTGAATCTAGCAGCGCTTGCAGAAGGCCAGGGCATCATTATCATGGAGTCTTCCCCATGATGCCTCCAGTTCAGAGTTGAGATTGTTCTTTCTACTTAGTTATATGACCCTGGAGACAGATAATGTAACAAAAACTATTTGACTATAATGTGCGTTCATTTTCTCAACTGGAAATAGGTTTAAGTACCCACAACTTAGCAACCAAGCTCTTAGTGTGGCATGTAGTGAGTCTTCAAGTGAGGACTGTGTTGGCGGTCACAGACTACGAGTTGGTCCTGTTTTTCAGATAATGTTTCTGGCTGTGGACTGTGCTTAACATGAAGGGAAGAAATTTCCTTCTGTTGGAATAACTTGTGGCGTGTCTTCATCTTTCCTTAAGAGGGCTAAATGTAAATAGAATTGACAGGGGAGAAAAACGGTAGGATGCCCTTTAATGTCCTTAGTTTTGAGACATCTTGATGCCAGATCCTCTGTGGTATGTTGTTCTCACTTCAGTGTGGCCCTCTTGGGTTTGTATGTGAACTAAAGTGAACAGCACGTACTAAAAATTTGTGGATGAGGGGTGTTTAAATAACTGGTCAGAGAAAGTATAATCTACCTGCAGGCAGATACTGAAGTTTGAGCTTATGTTTTGACCTTGGAGTTGGTTTGTAACTCTCCTGCTACAGAAAACCATTGAGTTTTGAGACTGTTGGGGCTTCCCTGTTGGCTCAGTTGCTAGAGTGCCTGCAATGCGGGAGACCTGGGTTTGATCCCTGGGTCAGGAAGATCCCCTAAAGAAGGAAATGGCAACCCACTCCAGTATTCTGGCCTGGAGGAGCCTGCCAGACTACAGTCCATGGGATTGCAAAGAATCTGACCAAACTGAGTGACTTCACTTTTACTTTGAGAGTGTTCAAAACATCTTAGTATGGATTAAGATTACCCAGAGTCTCACTAGGCAGCAGCCTCAGTCATTACCATTATTGTTTATCTGTGAAGAGTTACAGAAGAAAAATCGGTTTCTTATGTGTATCTTCTCTGTAAAAGGTTTTGGCTGCAGAGACCAGAAGATAAAAGTCAGGCTGGACATGGATTGGCTGCTCTCTAGCTTGAAGCCTGAGGGTGGGATTGACTGAACCCAGTGGCTCAGCCCTCCCTCCTCTGCAGCGCTTTTCCTCCCATGTGTGGATCTACCCCTCTGGGCTTTATCATTAGTCTAGTTTCAGTATATTAGCCCCTGGAGAAGGAAACGGTAACCCACTCCAGTATTCTGGCCTGAAAAATGACATGGGTTTGGGGTTGTACAGATTTGAGACTAAACCAAACTTTCATCATTTGAGCAAATGTGGAGGAAGGTTTCCCCAGAGCTAGCCAGAGACTTGGAATACCTTTAGGAGAGGGAGGACACAGACTGGATGGCAGGCAGGGGGCCGCTTGCATCCTCCCTGAGTCCTGCCATTCATGCTAGGTGAGGATTTAAGTCAGTGCATAAGTTACCTAGAAGTTGTTTATTTTGGATACTATGTTACAGAATGTATAGAAACTACTTCCTTAAAACAATTGAAAAACTTTTTTTGACAGGACTCAAATTATTTCTAATGAAACATTGTATATATATATATATATATATATATATATTTTTTTTTTTTTTTCCTAGAGCAGAGTAGTTGGTTAGTGCAGATTTAATTCTAAGTTCAAATGTTCTAAGTTGTTAGTATTCCTTGGAAATGCACTTTGGTCTATCTGGTTTTCTGGTTTGTAGGTCCCCTAAAGATATGGAAGATGGCTTCTCTGTTGTTGAGGAAGAAATCTATTGTAGAAAGAGCTTTCGCTGTCTAACTTTGGGCAAGGCCCTTTGAGCCTCAGTTCCAATTCCTTGTTTATGAAATTGGGATATCTGCTTTGGTTAACTCATACATGAAATCTGGTTATGTCTGTTTCATGTAACAAAGTTTTGCATTTGGTCTTCGTCTCAGAAATCACGGATCCTTTGCCTGCTATCCCTTGCCAGTGGTGGAAAAATGAGACTAATAAAAATTCTTTGAGTTCAGTGTCAGCTACTTGCGTTGTTGTTCAGTTGGTAAGTTGTGTCCGACTCTTTCCGACCCCATGGACGGTAGCATGCCAGGCTTCCCTCTCTTCCATTATTACTTTAGCTATTACTTCGGCTACTTAATATAAAAACTTTTTTTTTCAATACGAAGCAAAGATGTCTACTGTTTCTTGTATGAATCAGTTTGTTTTGACTAAGGAAATGAATGTGTTGTGATTAGAGGTTAGATTGACATTTTGATGCCCTTGGGCTTTTCCTAACCTTCACGCTTATGGCTGTTTGCTGCAGTGGCTTTGGCATCAGTAAAATAGTGTTGGACACAAGACTCTGTCCCACAGCTTTCTGTGCTCTGCCCTTCTAGAACTTGGTGGTCTAGTTGACACAGTTCAGATGCATTCAAAGCAGTCTTTGGCCGAGAGCTTTCTGGAGGCCATCTTTGAGTATTTATTATCCTACTAGATCCTAAAGTAACCTGTGATTAAAAATCTAGTCTAGTTATTCCTAAGATTCTCCAATGAGCATTTTATCTCTTCCGCTTAGTTCAGAATGTGATAGGAAGGTTTCATTTTCAACCAAATAACTCTTCAGAATTCTTCAACATTTGTTCAGTTGCTAAGTCCTGTCTGACTGTTCCATCCCATGGACTGCAAGAATCCAGGCTCCTCTCTCCTCCCACTATTCTTGGACTCTGTGCAGATTCATGTCCATTGAGTCAGTGATGCCATCCAACCCTCTCATCTCTGCTGTCCTCTTCTCACCTTTTGCCTTCACTGTTTCCCAGCATCAGGGTCTTTTCCAATGAGTTGGCTCTTTGCATTAGGTGACCAAAGTATTGTAGCTTCAACATCAGTCCTTCCAACGAATATTCAGGGTTGATTTCCTTTAGTATTGACTGGTTTGATCTCCTTGCAGTCCACGGGACTCTCAAGTGTCTTCTCCAGCACCACAGTTCGAATTCTTAACGCTCAGCCTTCTTTATGGTGTTAAAGAACTGTAAAGAACTACAGTGTCAGCATGATATTCTTGGTTTAAGGAAATGATGGAGATTGGGTTAATTTATGTGGTAGTGTTTGGCTTTGGCTTTCAGGATATTTTGTAATGGTATAAGAGCAAATTTATGCCCATGACAGTGCAAAAGCATGTACCTGAAGACATGAATGTTCAGTCTGCTTTTCTGCTCTTGTACCTCTTCGTCTGTTAAGAGTCTGCTTACAATGTGCTTAGTGTGTTCTTGGTTGGTTCTGATGTTGAGACTTGTGCAGAACTTTTGAAGATGAAACGATTGGTCAGTATTTTAAGAGGGTCACAGCTTGTTACATAACTGCTTTTAAAACTATGAATATTGAGTTTTTCAGCTTTGTTCAGCTCTGTGATTAAAGCATCAGCCCTTTGCAGATCTGACTTTCGGGATTTCCTCATGTGTTCAAATCAAAACAAATCACAGCTCTTTATTCCCAGGATTGTCAGGTTTTTGTTTTCTTTTTCTGAAGCCACCTCCCGTGGTTCCTTCTTTTGGCTCTTGAGTTCTGTATCAGGTTCAGCCTTGCTGTCTGTTTTGTCAGGTGTACATTTCCATGCCTGGTTCATCTTACTTTGTACTGCCCGTGCTTGCTTCAGACTTGTTTCTTGTACCCCTTTCATGCTTTCAACTTTTTCCCTATGTACTTCCAGTTCTGGGCTTACCCCCATTTGGTTCTCGAAAAATTAAAATTTCTCAGGTCATTCTTTGTGGAAACAGAAACTTCTCTGTTAAGAGCTTGATTACAACGATGCTCTCAGGTCGGGCAGGTTTGTAGAAACCTGCTTTCTTGTAGAAGCATCACACTGGACAGCTACCCTCATTTTTGTGGTCGCATGGGGGTGGGGTTAGTTTACTCCATAACTTAATTTCTCTTAAAAGTCACTTAGGGTCTACACCCTGCAGCCTTACAAGGTCATCTTAGAGATTATCCACCCTTTATCTAAGGTTGGCTTAATCTAAGTCTTTAAGAGATGGGAAGGCACTTATCCTCTTAAATGCTATTCACTTTTTAAATGGGGTTCATGCTTTGTTTTGTTGATGATAAAATGAGAAATCAGAATGCATTGATTCACACTGTAACTTGGGCATACTAGTAGTGAGACACTGGAGAAATCATTCAGGAGTAGCATTTATATCTGTAAAATTAGAAAGCTGTGATGGAATCTATTCTAGAGTACTCGCATGACCAACTTGTTCCGTTTTTCTTCTTAGCATCAAGAACTGATCATCTGCTAAAGAATAGGCCTTATTATAAAGTTCTGTTTGTGCTACCCTGTTGCTTTTTTAAAAAAATATTTGGCTGTGCAGGGTCTTAGTTGTGGCATGTGGGATCTATCTAGTTCTCCAACCAGGGATTGAACTCCAGGCCCCTTGCATTGGGAACCCAGAGGATTTAACCCCCTGGACCACCAGGGAAGTCCCCATGTTTTTTAATAATGCAAATTCAAGTAGCTTGGGAGCCTCTGTGATGTTTGGATTGTTACCTTTCTTGGGACACAGCTCTTTCTTTAGTCACTGGTTTGCTTATCCTTTCAGCATCTACTTTAGATGTAGCAGATAGAATTAAAATCAAAGCCAGGAAAAGTAATAGAGAAATGATTCTGTGTGTTAAATGAGAATTCGTACTTGGGGAAAGGAACCATCTTCTCTAATGTCGTTAAAGATGTATTAATGATTTTCCTGCTAAGATAACAGCTCAACTAAAAATTGCAGTAACTTAAATTCCCAGGTATTTTTCTTTCAACTGTAAAGCCGCTAAAGGGCAGGCATCATGGTTTTCCTCTGAAAATTTGGGTTCAGTGTGTACAGGGGGCAGTATCTACTGGGAGGTGAGGAGACCAGTCATAGGTTTTAGGACAGGGTCTTTTGGGAATGGTTAGAAGTTACAGAAAACTGTTGGGAACTGGAAGCAGAATGAAAACATTCCTAGGGAAATGAGTGTGGCTTTTTGTTTCCGCAGTGCTATTTGGTTTTGGTGACTAGTCAGTCAGTATTAGTTTTCCCTTAAATTTTTAAAATATTTGCTACAGTGTGTGTGTCTGTGTCTGTGTATGTGTGTTCAGTCATGTCCGGCTCTTTGTGACCCTTGTCTGTCACGTGGGATTTCCTCTGGCCAGAATGCTGGAGCGGGTTACCATTTCCTCCTCTAGGGGATCTTTTAACTCGGGGATTGAACCCATGTCTTCTGCATCTCCTGCATTGGCAGGTGGATTCTTGACCACTGCACCACCTGGAAGCCCTGCTCCTGCTTTTAGTGTCCAGTTCTTGATGCTGAACCTGTCAGTAGGAGTACCTGTCTGAAGCGACACGGTACTTGCAAGGAGAGCACAACCTGAGTGACTTGTGGCACTGTTCAGTCATCTGTTGAAGGATGTGAATGCTCCTGGGTAGAATTCCTGAGAGTTCGTTTTTCTGAGATGACAACATAGCTTAGTGGTTAAGGCCCACAGACTCTGGACCAAAAATTGTAGCTCTTGAATCCTGTGATGGTCACCCAGGGCCTGTTGCCTCAGTTGCACTGAGGGGACGGTAGTGCAAGGTATTCATGTACCTTTTTTCTCAGGTGAAGCTGGGCAAAGTAATAATAAACGTTTAGTGATTTACCCATTGTTAGCATTGTTAAATACTGGAGAAGGCAATGGCACCCCACTTCAGTACTCTTGCCTGGAAAATCCATGGACGGAGGAGCCTGGTGGGCTGCAGTCCATGGGGTCGCTAACAGTTGGACATGACTGAGTGACTTCACTTTCACTTTTTACTTTCATGCATTGGAGAAGGAAATGGCAACCCACTCCAGTGTTCTTGCCTGGAGAATCCCAGGGACGGGGGAGCCTGGTGGGCTGCCGTCCCTGGGGTTGCACAGACTGAAGCGACTTAGTAGCAGCAGCAGCAGCAGCAGCATTGTTAAATAAGCTAGGTTGCTTAGGTAGTTAGCTTTTTAAGAAACATTATTAAAATGCTAATAATTTGGCTAATAATTAGTCCTTTTTATCTGATTTTTTTTTTAAAAGAACAAGACAGAAGTTCCAGGATTGTGTGATGTGTTGACTGAATTTAGGCAGTTGTGATTAGATGTCATGTATAACATTATAAACATGAATGAAGTTCAGTGGAGCCCCCTACTTAATGATACTCATTTTGGTGAATTTGTAAAATGGTTTTCTGTAGGAGGGAAGGCGCCTTGGCTCTACTGATGATCATGTATCTTTTTCTTCTTTTTTTCTAACAGAAAGCGTGGATACTCATCAGAGAAGTTTTGATATTGGAATTCAGATTGGCTATCAGCGACGCAATAAGGATGTGTTGGCTTGGGTTAAAAAGCGCAGAAGAACTATTCGTAGAGAAGATTTGATCAGCTTCCTGTGTGGAAAGGTTCCTCCACCACGAAATTCTAGAGCTCCCCCAAGACTGACTGTAGTGTCCCCTAACCGAGCTACTTCAACGGAAACTAGCTCATCTGTAGAGACTGATTTGCAACCCTTCCGGGAAGCCATAGCTCTGCATGGTAAAGCCGTTTAAACATATTTCTTTGGAAAAATGGTTAAGAGTGTGTCTGTGGACCCAATTTCACATTTAGGTTTAGATCCAGATATACTGTTTTTTGTCTATAATAGAACCTACTTGCTCTAGAAATGTTTTAAATAGAATGTAAGCTAAGAACTTACATGGGCAGTTTTTGAATGTTAGCCAGCCTATCCTAAAAACTGTTTTTGGAAGTTAGTTTGAGCTGATTGGTGTTATAATAACTGCATCTTTTGCAACATTGATTAGAATTTATTGCTTTACACTTCTGTTGTACATACTCTCTCACTCTTCTGAGTCAAAGAGGAAGTTCTTGTGCCGTAAGAATTCTGTCGCCTATATAATTGCCTGGAGAGCCTAGTCAATGACAGGCAAGTAAGGCAGGTAACTGTCTGGGGAGTTCCCTTGGGAACTCCCTTTGTTAGCTTAGGTTATTGAGTGTGCCTGCAGAGGGTGAGTGTTGATGGGCCTGAGAAGGAGAGGACAGATGTGAGAATAGTTAGGTTAGCTTTCCTTATGTCTTGTCCGGAGGGCCTTGCTTGATAGTCAGGCCTGTCAGAGGCCAATTCCATCTCCATCTCCCCAGCGGCCAGACCTGCTGTCAGAGGGCCTTCTTGGCTGATGGGTTTAAGTCCTACTGGAGAAGCCTGGGGAATGTAGTCAGTAAGTCTGTTGTTGATTGTTCTCTAATGCAGGCTTCCAGATAGAAGTGGGAGAGGTATTCTATAGGTCATTCAATACTGCTGTAAAAATACAACCACAGAATAGCAAGACTTGGTGTTGAAGCCAAGATGAAAACATGGATTGTGCAAGTGACTACGCAGATAGCAGTCATTAGTGAGTTAGGTCATGAGCCTTGTTAAAAGTTAACATTTCTGGACCGCAGTGGAGGTCATCTAAAATAAAGGAACCTGGTAATAAGAAGTGGGATATATACAAAGAGCTTCTGTATCATCGAAGCTTTAATGCTTGCAGAGATTCTTTTTCTCTTTGGCAAGCATTGCTTCTTTATACCTGAAACCCCATTCAGAACATGGATTTGGGAAAAGTGTTGTTATTTTTCCCTGTCCTGATTGTGAGTTTATGATTAGTTAAAAACACAAAAACATTTTATTGCAAGAAAGTTCATGATGTATGGATGAAGTACTTAAGACTGCTTGCTGTTCCTAACATAGTGGAATTTTTGAAACTCAGGCAAAATAGAGATTGATCTGTTCTATTGAATTAAAAGTTTCACATCTTTTACCACTAAGTTTGGAAAAAATTACTAGGCATGTACAGTTTGTCAGATTAATTGTAGTGCATGTTAGTATTTGATGTAGTTGTGTTTCCTTAAACATTTTGATTTTCTTTGTCATCCAGTGGATATACGATTCATTCCATTTCTCTTTTAAGAGTGTCTTTTTTCCTGTATTATACGCTTAGAGAAAACAATTTTGAGAAACATACATAAATGCCACCCTTGCTATAAAACCTTTAGTGCAGTTGTGCACATTGTAAGGAGGACAAGCCAGGAGCCCACCCCCCACAACTACTATATTCTCCAGCTCCCATTCTGTTTTCTTAAATTGAGTTCGTTCAACTTTTGTGATTTATTATTTTACTGAACTTTGGGAGTTTTAGTGTTGGTGTAATTTTAGGAAGGTACTATTTAAAATTTTGATTTGTGTTTGAATGTGAGGGTTTTAAAAAGTTTAATTTTAAAGCTATCTAAAAAAATAACCTTCCACTTTGATAGATTTTTGAAGTAGTGCCAATACAGAATATATTGGATTCCTAGGGTTCATGCACTGAATTCACATAGTTAAAACGTATATTGGATTCCTAGGGTTCATGCACTGAATTCACATAGTTAAAACGTATATTGGATTCCTAGGGTTCATGCACTGAATTCACATAGTAAAAACGTGAAGTTGCAGTGCAGTAATAGAGGAACTTGTAAAGAGTATACAGAAATAAGTTATGGAGTTTTGTGCTCTTTTGGTTTTAAAGAACATCCATGAATTGAGAATGCTAGTCTGAATTGAGTATTTTGAGTAATTTAAATGATTTCTAATAATAGGACATTATTAACTAAATTGTAAATTAGATTAATGGCTAACTTTGTAACCTGGTGTCCTGATGATCTGATTTATTGAATAGTTTCTAAATTGAAGTCTAAACTATTCAGATATTTTGAAATATATTTGGAAATATCCTAATTAGGGTGCATGCTTGTCAGAATTTGGCTTTGCATATAATTTACATTGCCAGATCTACCAAATGTGAGGTCAGATTGAAGTTCTTGGGGTTCTTTGGAGGGAGAGGCTACATTTATGAAGTTTTGGGGTCCTGGGGGAAGTAGGAAAAGAATTTGAGTCCAACTTTAAGTTTCTAATCAAAGCAAACATTGTAGGAGGTCATGTTTGTTTATTCTTCTCTACAGATGACCTCATGTCCTCACAAAAGAGGACAGTTACTCTTGTATTTTTTTTTTAATCAGCTTCTAAATTCTCATTTCCACCAATGCTCCCATATATGCTTAAAATTATTTGAATAAAAATGGCCAAGACATAATTGTTGAGTATTTCATGTTAGACAGTGAGGGTCTAATGATAAGGTCCTTTGATAAATACCCCTCATGACCTTAGACTTAAATATGCAATTGCAACTAAAAGTATTGGGTCAGCCATAGGTTCTTTAAATGAACCTTTAAATGAACCCAATACATCAGTTAATAGTTACCAAACAATTTCAATCAAAACTGTCAGCTAATGGTTACTGAAATTTAAGGAATATAATCTAGTGCTTTATTTTGGCGCTTGTTTGCAGCATATGTTGTTCATTTTCTGTGTACATGATATGTCCTCATCTGGATGCTAAACTCATGGAAATCAGAGAAATGCGTATGTGTTTGCTGTGTTGATGACTCCTTTTCTTAATCATGCTTGTCTTAAAGAATATTATCTAAAATTTATTGGGAACTGGATTCATAGCTGGCATCTTGTTTTTATGTAAACAGATTGCAGATAGACCAAAGATCATCTGGATCATTTTGTGGTTCCCTGCCTGTCTTCTGATTAGCCTTCTCTTAGCCATCCTTTCTCTTCTAGAAATTTTCCTTTTCTGGTCTTCTCAGTAGGCTTCTTTGACCTCTGACCTTTCAGTGACTTAGGGGAATAGGTTACATTCCCCTGGATTTAGCTGTTAGCTACCTCCTGCAATCCCTTTAAGGGATTTTTAGTCTTAATTTCTAAAATTTGTCCTTACAGTTTAGATCCTCTCTCCAGACTGCTTAAACATGTATACCCTGTTGTGCCCTGGCCTACATCTCCACCAGGGTATCCCCAACTACAGCAAAAACATGTTTTTTCCCTCATTTCTGCACTCAGCAGATGTGTATGTGGCAGATACTGTGTAGTCTCTAGGGAATATATGATTGAATAGGGTGCTTCCTTTTCTGTTGAGGCCAGTGCACACTTGGATAATTGATTTTAATCTCATATGTAAGGGTGTTCTGGGGTCAGAAAAGAAAGTTCCACAGTGTGCCATAGCGATAAGTTCAGAGAAGGCTTTTCTGGAGGAGGGGAGCCCTGGGCTCTTGGAATCATCTCCTGCCTGTTCTTGCTTCCCAGTCCAAGTTGACCCATTCTCCAGTCCGTCTTCCTGGGACCACTGGAGTGATCTCTGATCTTGTTGCTTCACTGAAAAATAACGTTCATTTCCCTGTGGTCTGTAGGATGAAGTTAGAACTCAGCATGACATTGTAAGGCCCTTGTCAGTTGATCTGACCTTGGGTCAGGTTTCTTAGCCGTATTGTATCATCATCTGAATACCTTCATGGTTTTTTCTAAGCTATCTCTTCTGCCTGTTGATCCCTTCAGACTGATGGAACGTCTCCTCCGGGATGAAGCTTGCCTTCAGTCTCCCTGTTCTCTGGTCTTCCCTGAGCGGGGCATCTGTTCTCCTTGTCCGTAGAGTGGGGGTGTGGTGGGGCAGGGCTGTGTCTCAGAGCTGCTGGCTGTGACAGAACCTGGGATAGATATGTCCTGAGCCTGACACAGGGTTCAGAGGTCTGTTAAGTCAACAGAGCAGAGAACTTTTACAGAGAGTTGAGGCTCACAGATTTCCTGGGTGACTGCAGTATGAGGGTGAGGAGAATGGAGAACAGAGCAGGTGTATCTTAGGACTCTAGGACTCTTGCACAGTCAGCTCTTCACCCTGAACAGCTGAGGCTTGGAGTGGGGCCTGAGGGTGATGAGGCACCATTAAAGCAGTCCTTTCAGTGTTAGGTCATGTCAGCATCCTGCTGGGGGAGGGCTGTCCACATTTACCCAGGGTTATTGCTATCTTATTGAAGAAGAAAGGCTTATTTGACTAAAATTGACCAGGTCAGTAAACGTTTGAATAGATATTCCAGATCTATCTGGCTCCCAAATTCAGTTACCTCTATTTGTACATTTAGGGTTCCTTATACCTTGCCGTCCCCCGCCCCCCAGCAGGTCTCTAAGCTTATTTTTCTTCCCTAAACACATTAGAACATGCTTAAGTTTGGTATTTCTTCCTTGGGGTTTTCCCCATAAGTGAATCTGGGTACATAGGCTTGAAGATGAATGGCTTGTGACCTCTATTTCTGGTTTGTTTCAGCAGGAAGAGTATTCAGGCTTTGTACCTAGGCTGCGTTCCCAGTATGACCTTGGGCAGGGTGACCAACCTCTCCAGGGCAGTCACCTCTGAAAAGGTGACGTGTTTTGTTTGTAAGGCGATACATAGAGTGAGAAGCCAAGCGCAGCACCTAGCCTTTACACAGGTAAAGTGTTCTTTGCCTTGAGAGGAGAGGACTTCCGGTTAGTTCCAAGTCCTGTGAGCGCCCTGATACTCCAAAAACAGGCCTGGAGCTTAGGTGACCTTTGAGGGTCCTTTGCCTCTCCTTTTAGTAAGGGGGGCCTTTTAAATGTGCAGTTACTCAAAAGGAAGGGACAATTTAAAATTTAGTGTTAACTACCTATTTATATTATTACTTACTAAGATCTTGAGCTTGTTTCATGTTGGTATAAGCTGGGGAGGTTGGTGGTGGAAAGATTCTGAGCTGACTTGACTTGTGCTGGGTCTAGAAAGCCTTAGATTGAAGTATAGTCTCCTCAGAGGAGTTCTGTTGGTCATCATGGGGATTAGATGAGAAAGATCCAGAGTTAGAATGGGGCCCAGGTGTGGAAGAGACCTGGATGGGAGAGGATGCTGCAAGTCAGACCTCACTCATTTGCTAACTCCTTGCTAAACCTTGCTCTTGCTCAGATCATCTTAGAGGTGGTCTTTGTACGTTTTGAGCTCTGGTTCAGACTGTTCCATAGAAATCTGAGACACTTGGGTTTAGTTCCAAAAATCATTTTGATAACATTCTTAACTGCAGTACAGGGAACTAATCCCATTGGGCCTGGTTTGACTTTGTAAAGTTATTCAGTTCACACAGGGTGTGCTGTTAAAAGAGTGGGTAACTGGTGGGGGAACCATTGCTGTCACTGGCATTTGGCTTTAAGATGCCTCCTTGCTCAAGTTCAAGTTACTTCCATGTTGTTTAAACATCAGTGGACTACTATGTTTGTAAGTACTGAAAGGGTCTTAGGCAAGTGCAGGCAATCTGGCCTTTGATATGATACTGGAGAATTCCCTCCCTTGCCAAAAGGGAAAGTGTTTTTAAATTTGACGTTTTTTGTTTCGTTCTGAGATAATGTGTTGTTCGTTTAAGAAGAAGACATAGTATTTAGTGTGGGTTGAAGTCAAGCAGTTTTGGTTTGGAAACCCTTGTGCGTGTGTGCATGTGTCTTTGAGTGTGTTTGGCTGGCTAACTGTGGTATGCAATTAAAATCCTTTTGTGAAAGGTGTGGTCATTTAAAAATGTATATTGTCATTCTGTAGTCTTTCCTATTGCCCAGCATTTACTGAGCACAGTAAATAGCCAGGCATTCTGATTTTCAGAGGCTAGTGATAGGAGCAGATGATACAAAGATGAATCACATAATCTCTCAAGGAGTTTCTAGCCTAATAGAATTGTATTATTAGTCAATTTGAGGCATGTAATCCCAATCAGATTGAGGCACAGATCCGTCATTTTAGGAGTTAATAGCCTCCATATCTGGTTTCTCTCTTATGTCTAACAAAGTCTTTCTGGCATATGTGGTGATCCTTAGTCTCTTAGATCATTAAGGTGCTTGACAAGATTCTTGGATCTGGAGAGACTGAGTGTAGGGCCTTAGAAGAAAAAGGCATTCATTTGAAATCGTATTCAGGGATATAAGGTTAGGTAGACATCTTTACCTAGAAAAAAAATGTAAGGCAGATTCCTAATTTGTCATAAAATGGTTCCCTGCTTCCTCTGGTGTTTTGGAAAGCTGTGATTTTAGGCAGTATGGACCAGTAGGATTTTCTTTCTCCTTTGAGCACAGGTTCTGTTGCTTTTGTTATTTTTGTCACAACATTTGGCCTGTGTCTTCCTGGTAACCTTGAGATCTGTACATTTAAGAAGAAATTTGAGTATTGATGCTTGGTTCCTGTCTCTTTTTCTATCACTTTTTATTTCTTCCATTGATAAAGTTAAGTACATAGAAACAAATGTTGATAGTCACACAAATACTTAGGTTAAGTTCTTTTAAATTGATGGTACAATATGAAAGAAGCTTCTTGGCCGTTTCAGTTGCAGAGAATAGACTAGAACTGGCTTGTGGGGGGATTTATATCCAGTCTTTCAGAATCCCTTTTCCACATCTTGCCCTCACTCCTAGCACAATGTGTGGAACACAGTAGGTTCTTAATAAATGCTTGTTGAATGTTACATTCTGCATCTTCCTGAAATAACAGAGAACTGTCAGTAGTTATTTCACAGTAAGTGTTTGCAAAACTTATTTGGGAATTAAGATGTAAGAGATTAATGCACCAAAAGCAAATCTCATCTCTTAATTGCTTTAAATTGATTATTTAAAATAATCTTTAATTGAAACTCTTCTGAAGGCTGGAATTTTTAAATTATAGCCTTTGTTCAGACCAGCCTCTGAGAAGAAAAACAATCAAGGCAATTAAGATAGCATTAAATTTTTGATGAAAAGTTGGCATTTTCTGTTTATTAACATTTAGATATTAGCTACTGAAGTTTCTTGGAGATAGGGCTTAACTAAAGCTGCCAGCATTAATGATACAAAACTTGCAGTAAAATTTTCTTGGACACTTTTTTCATTGAGGTGAAAAAGGAGTCCATGTAGCCAGGCCTTAAAGCCAGTTTACTCACCTAGTACTTCCTTAATAATCCGTTGGTAGTTGTGAAACAGTTTTAATATTTAATTTTTTTCACTAGTTTTCTGATTTAATAATACTGATTTCTTGGAAGATTTGAAAATTTCCAAAAAGTGAAAAATTCAGTATCTTGCTGTCCCACTTTACAGAGATAACTGCAGTTAAATGTTTGGTGCATTTTCTTCCAGTCTTTTTTTTTTCAATGTATAAATATTAAAATTATTTCATAGCTGAGATCATACTGCATATATGGTACTGTATCTTGCTTTTTTCATTTTAACGTCGTGAGCATTTTTCCCATGGCATTAAAACTGTCTGAAAAATTGAAAGCATTTTGGGCTGTCAGCATAACTGAAAATGTTTTCTTGGTGTGACACATGTATCTTTGTAATTGGTTTGATTTAGTGTGCTTTACTTCAATAAAAGTTCAGAATTACAATTCACAGATTGGGGTGGGGAGTGGTATCTACTTCAAATTACCTAAGTCTTCCTAGTAGAATGCACTTTTCCCTGCTTGAACTTCTCCCCCCTGTGCACTTAAAACACGACATTCACTCACATTGCTTGCCTGAAACCTCAGAATACAACTGTGTGCAAAGGGAGTTGTTGCCATTTGAATAGTGCAAGTTATTTCAAATGCAAGAATGCCAGCTTCTTAGGGCTTCCAGTCAGGATGTTAATCAGTTGGTCCAAGTCGCGGGGATTTCACATCCCCCTTCTGCCCGAGATGAGAGAGCCCGAGGGTCCTGGAGCTGCGCTGAGTGGATCCGCAGTAAACAGTGAACGGTCGGCCTTGTCTCCTCCAGGGCGAGGCGTGCAGGTGCTGCAGGAGGCTGGGCGGCCAGCGGAAAGGGTAGAGGCCGCCTCGAGGCCACTTCCAGGGCTGCGGGTCGGAGGAAGGGAAGCTGGCTGGGTTCTGCGTTTGCTTTTTGTGCCTCTGTGTGACCTAACTATGTGCTGGTAAACTGGAATTACATGTAATTAATTCTGAAAACAGGATTTTCTTATGATCCTGAGCATGACCTTGGTATGAAAATTATAGTTATGTGCTTTTAACAATTTACCATGTAACCTAGATTCCTATAACCTGGACTGTAACTTTTGTTTTTGCTCCCGTGGGAGCTTTCAGAGTATGATTAAATCCTCCTAATTGTTTTTTTTTTTTTACCCCCACTCCTGCACTAATCATTTAAAAGGAATGCAGACACTTTTTAAAACGATTAAGTTTACCTTGTATTAAGCAATGGGGACTTTTCTGTCTAATGATACTGCTTGTTCTACTGCTTTTTGTCAATTGATATTCCCACAGCCCTTTCGAAAAAGTGTGTTTTGGTAGAAATTAAGTCGTATGCCCTTGGGCCATACAACTTAGTTTTTAGTTCTGAAGCATGTTTAGATTCTCTGTACTTGTATAGGCCTGTGATTGTTTATGTGGCTTAGCTAAGGTTTCCTAAAGCATCTCCTAGTAGCTGTCACTGGTTTATAAAATAAAATTTGGGTTGTTTAAAATACATATATTTTTGGTTGTTAATCTTAATTTTTTTGTTTGACCCTTGTGATGAAAAGTCTTCTTTTGGGGAAGATTAGTTAAGTTAAACCTTGAAAAGAAGTTTCACTGCTGAGAGTAGAAAATACAGTAGGTAATGTTGCACATTGTGACTTCTGCTTTAGCTGTCAAACTAAGCCCAGGGTCATACACCCAACAGAAAAAAGATTGTGGTTTTCTGGAAGTTACTGGGGGAATTTTCAAAAGGACCGAATTGATGTTTTAAAATCTCTCTTCTTTCTTCATGGAGGATAGCAGTTGAAGCATTTGTTTGAGGTGACTCTTCACTTCTGATGGAGCGTTTTATGAGCCTTGAATGTTAAACATACAGCCACGTGGCTCCTACATTAACAGGAAGGTCATTGGACCGGAGTTTGTTCTTTCTGGGGTCTCAAATGCTCAGGGGATCCCGAGTTTAATTACTGAAATAGCCCAGTTTATTGCCGAGGGCCTATATTTTGCAGCATAATTACCTTAGAACCTCCTGCGTTATGAAACAGGTATGAAAAGGTGGTCTCAAGTATGTGGACACTTTCAGTAATATGTTACAGGATGCGAGATTAGGAAAAAGGCACAGCTGTCCCCCTCAAGGGGTTTAGTCTTGATGGAGAACTTAAAGACAAAAGACCAAACCCAGCAAGCTGGGAATAATTGAGTGTTATCTTCATGACAAAGACATATAAGAGAGCCACGTGGGTGTGTTTCCTGACATTGGAGAGGTGAATAAACATCAACAGCTTTGGATTTCAGAGTGAGGGGTAAAGCCTTGAAGCATTCTGTTACGTGCCAGACACTGTTACGCTCACGAGAGACAGATGAACAGGTACTGTCTGGGGAGAGAGGAGCAGTGGTGCTGTGCTATGTGACATCAGCCCAGGGTGCTCCTTTCCTGTTTTACTTTTCTTTAATAAAGTTGTGTGAGCTAGGGAAGAAGCAGTGTGGGTTTTTTCCCCAAAGGTGTTAGGTTTGGAGGACCAACAGGCAGCTAGAAATTCGGATGGGCCCTTGAGCTCAGGAAAAAGGTCTGTTCCTGTGGCACTGATGTGGGAAATGACTCCTGTAGGTAAGCTTCAGGGGCCAAGGCGTGTAGCTGGCTGACGTCAGCCAGACGGACAGAAGAGAAGGCCACTGAGGAAGGAGTGGGCAGGCTGAGAACAGGAAAGAGTTTCAGAGAGATAGGAGAACCGGGCAAGTTGCCCAGGATGGGAGACGGAGGTGGGAGGGACTTGGGCTTCACGCAGTGGGGAGCAGATGTCGGAAGGCAGGTGCAGACCAGGCCGTTTTTAGGAAACGCAGATGAGTTGATGCTGGGAGTGAAGGATTGAGTGTTAGGATGGGATTGAAGAGAGCAGAAGGGAGAGGAGCCACAGAGACACTACGAGGTAGGCTGGAACCCTAAGTTCCTGAGGCTACTTCCGTGCTGAAAGAATTGAGATTTGAGGAGGTGGATAGAGTTAGGAATTTAGATTGTGCTTGCGTCTTGGGTCCCGGCTTTTGCTTGCTAGCTGTGTGACCTCGAGTGGCTTACTTATTAACCTTTTAACCTTGGTTTTTCATCTGCAAAAGCGAGAGGATACGGATCTCAGGGTTATTCCAAGGATGAAACAAAAAAGTGCCTGACCCAGGAAATACTCCAATATTAGTGCATTTGTTTATTTTTAATGGGCACTGGCCTTGGAAAGGCTTAGAGCCAATGAGAGATGAGGTCAGATTTCCCCTGGCCACTAGCGGAAGGGTGAGAAGGTGCTGCTGCTGCCAGAGGTCTGGTTGGTTCCTGCAGGATGGAGTTAAGAGCAGCTTAGAAAGGGAGGTATGGGCTTCATAGAGTACCTGGGAGGCGGTTGGGGCCTACCAAAGATGGGTGGATGTTCACGGGCTATTTGTAGAGTGACAACGGTGTCAAAGGGAATTTAAACGCTTTGGTATGGTAAGTGGAAAAAGGATTCTCTGTTCCCTAATGATCAAATTTAAAGTACATTTACAGAGTAAATTAGAATGGGTCCCTAGGAAATCAACCTTTAAGCTGACTTGTTGAGATAGGAGTCCTGTTCTTTGCGAATGTTGATTATACTAGATCGTATCAGTTCAGTCAAGCAAAGAAGAAATCCATTATGAGACTCAGCCCAAGGGGAAGTTCATGAGAAGGAAAATCCAGTGAAGTCAGGTTATTGAATTCAAGGCTGTGGCATGTCTCCTGGCCCCTCTCATGCCTTTCACAGGTGTATCCCGAGCATTTAGAAGCAGAACATCCATTTGCCTCCTTTAACTGTTCAGGGGTCTAAGGAATGAGTGTCCAACCATGTGTGCTGAAATGCTTTGGATTTAGTAACTCTTAACCTTGAATGCAAGGCAGCAGGAATTTTTATACCACCCTTGCTCTCCCCGCTTCTCTGAAGGATTAGAGATGATGTTGTTAGGCTGTCCCGAGTACAGTCCAGACCTTGGGGTGAGCATGTAGGTTGATTTGTCCAGGGCAGAACCACTTTGTATCCGATGTCCAAGGATCATTCTTAATAGTTAGGGACTGCTTTTAAGGCTCAATAGTGTATTGTTTTAGATGCTAAATTATAAAGTGACTTTATAGAGATGTCAGAGTTGAGTCCAGTCAGGGCTGGAAATGCCTGCAGGCTTCCCCTGTGCGCGTGAGCACAGCACAGGGATCTGTTGGCACAGAGAGAGGACAAGGAAGACATTCTGTTTAAAGCCAGCACCTCTTCCCTCAGCTCTTGTTACAGATTGTGCTTACCTCGTAGAGTAGATGGCAGGATTTCCTGATGGATTTGTACACCTAGGAGGGTACCTGCCATGTATCATAAGCTTCCAGTAATTGGTAGTTATTTGGATTGTAAAATATTGATTAGTATTACCCATGAACATCGCCTGTGTCAGAGCCAGATGATTCATTCCTTCAGGAGAAAAACCGCTCCCCCGGTGAACCCCTTTGTGAGGAAAATAGGCAGACCTCCTTTTTCGCGATGACGACGTTGAAAGTAAAAGTGGGTTGCTTTCGAGAGGGTGGAATAATCGAGCAACTCTTAAAACCTTTTTTCTTCTTCCTAGGTCTTAGTGGTGCAATGGCTAGTATAAGCGTGCGCTCGAGTACCCCAGGCTCTCCTACACATGTAAGCAGTGGATCGAATGCTAGTCGAAGGAGAAATGGACTCCATGATGTCGATTTGAACACTTTCATATCAGAAGAAATGGCACTCCACTTGGACAATGGTGGAACTAGAAAGCGTACCTCAGCCCAGTGTGGCGATGTCATTACAGACTCACCAACCCATAAACGCAACAGAATGATCTAAACTGCAAACATTTTTCACACCCACCATGCTGCTTGAAAGCCACTTGATCCTCAACATATTACTATTATTGCAAAGGAAACATATGAGGCCATCTTCCATTGTTCACTGTTTAAGACAAGTGAATCCTATAGTGGTTGCCATAAAAAGAAAGTTCTAGGTATTTATAGTAGATGCCTCTTGTAACTATGGCTTTCTTAAAACTATAATCCTAGCAGAGGACATCAGATACCGTGTAGTAGGATCCTCATAGGCAAACATATATCCGTTTCAAGGCTAAAAGTGACCTTAACTGTATTTATTCTCAAAGGGAAAGGAAATATCAGATGTTTATTTGGTTATAGAATGGTTTTTTTGGGGTGGGGGGGAGGGTCCATTTCCTGCTGTGTTGAGTATTTTGCTCCAACAGTATTGCCAGGTTTCTAAAATTGTCTAAAACACAAGATCTGGCTTCCTCGTCAGATCTCCAGGCTTCCATTTCTGCAGCAGCACTGTACCACGCACCTGATTTCTCTCTAGTAACAGCGTGCAACTTTGAATTATTATTGAACTGTGCCCTATTTTTTAGTTTTTGAAGCAGTCTATAATTCTGGTGATTGTGTGATGTAAAGAGGTGCTATGACGGTCATGCAATTAATACTCAATACTGAATCAATACACAGAAGTTTATTGGATTCACTTTGTGTGTGTTAGTGCTCTAAAAGTAGCAATATTAAATTGCCCCCCCCCATCAACCCTGTAGGCTTAAAATAATTCATCTTTAAGACAAGTACTACTTCCCAAGCAGGGTACTATCCTTATGGTAAATGTAAACACGATGACTGCATTGATGGAGACCTGAAGTAGAGAGGTCACAAATTCTTGAGAACGGGCTTCCTTTTTGGTTCAGTGTTAGTGAGAGGGAGATGGGTGGTGGGGGAGGCTAGGCATTGCAGTCTTTCACATTCTGTTTTATGGTTTTCATGAATGTTCTGCTTTGTGCAGTTTCCATTGGAATGGGTGAAAGAGAAAGGTCTTTTGTCTGCTAAAAATTAATGTGATCCCAATTTAAATAGCAAAACCCAACTCCACATCCCTCTCCTAGAAAGTGCAGTTTGGAATCTCATTCTGGGAAAAGATGGAATCGCATGGAAGTCCTCTAGATGTTAGGTTAGACCTAAATAAAAGTTCTCATAGATTCCTCTTTTGAGTAAATATAAGACCTCTTGTAGCTACAATGTTTTAGAGCATGTTTCATCTTCATTTTTAATATCTTGAACTGAATGGTAGTCTTTTTAGATGAAGAACTGATGTCAGCCTGCCAGGTACTGTAATTTATTCTACCATATCATTATATATATATCTCTCTCTCAAGTAGGACAGTGAAAACGTTTCCTTGCAAACTTATAGTTCAGTATCAGTTACTTCCTGTTTTTTATCCTTTAAAGACTATTGCAAATCAGTATAAGGGTTTTTCCAGTAATTACTCACAGCACTTTGTTAACGTTTGCAGTTTTCTCTGGCCATTTAATAATCTTTGAAGAAATTTTGCTAAGTTCACCATAATATTCATTGACAGGTGGGATGTGAATGGAAACGTGTGAGCTGGAGTTCTGTATTCACTATAGATACAGCCCTTATTTAAAGAAAGTCAATTCCATGCTAAACCTAGGAATGAAAGTGAGGCATTTCTAAATTTTTGCAAAAGTGGATTTTTTTTTTAATATGATAGGAAGAATTATAACAGTTTATCATTATACCAGAAATGGGCACGCTTATGTATTCTCAATACTTGACACTTCCTTTTGGAATATACCAAGAAATGCATTTGGAGTTATCTTTGTTTTTCTATCTTTGTAAATTTAGGTTCTGGAATTGGGTTTGACAGTGTGAAGCGTTGCTCACAAGAGGTCAGAACTCCTTCCTAAAGGTTTTTGAGGCTGAGGAACACATATTTAATCTCCTCTTTATGCCTTGGGTGTAGTTCCTCTCTCCAAGTTAGTGACAAAAATTTTTTTTGGTGGTTTTTGTTTTAGTTGGTGCTCTGAATCTCAGTACCCTTTACTCTGGATTGTCAAATTTTGATAAAACATGTGCCATTTTCTTTGGTAAGAGAAAGCAGGTCTTCACGTCTGCCAGAACACAATTTATATATTGGCTCCATTAAACTTTTGAAAAACTTTAACATTGTTATTCTTTTCCATTGCATTCAATTCTAAATGCGTTTTGTCACCAGACTGGTTAACTCCTTCCCCATCTCCACCCCATTGCCGGAGACCCAGGAGGTTGAAAGGGAGGTAATTTCTCTTAGGAAAATTTAGTTCTGACTGCTAGGTTTTTTGCAGCCTTTCTTTGTGCCATTTCAGATGCAAAACAAATCATGGAAGATTGCATATTTGTGTGATACTTTTTTAATAACGTTGAATTTTTTTCTTTTTTTCTTTTTTCCTCCAGTCTCTTTGAGAACAGTGTAGGCAGAATTTTAAAACTTAAACAGTTTATGTTGGGGGAACAGAACCTCTTTTCATCTTAAGCTAGATTCTCGAATTCTTTTAGACGTCACAGCTCATGAGTTCTGCTCCTGTCACGTTAACTTGGCGTGAGTGGGTTGGGTTCCCCTCCTTCTGCAGTCTTCCGAGCATGGCTGAGCATTAAAAACTTACATTGAATGTTTAGTATTTTATAGAGCAAAGTGAATGGAAAGCATTTGGCTGAACCTAAAGACCTGCAGTCAAATTCTTCAGTGTGGTTTACCCAACCGGAGTAGTGGTACACACCTTAAATCATTCAATGAATAAATTTTAAAAAAACAAAAAACCCTGGGGCTTGTCTGCAGTTTTGTTTTTGGTCATCACATGTAACTTTGACATAAAATGGAAGTTCAGGCTTATAAAATAACTAGCTGAGATATTTTTCCCTGGGCTCTCGGAACTCATTAAACTTGGGTCACTTTGGCTTTTGGCCTTAAAGATTGCCATGCAACGTTGAAAGCTGGGCTAAGTTCCTGATCTCGTTGAGTATTAAGGGGATCACCAAGACCCAGCTGAGAGGACGAGCCAGCCTCAGTGCGGTGAAGGTGTAAGGCACCGTTACTACTGGAATGTTCTGAGAGGTGTAGTGACTTAGCAGATGAATCTCATTGCACTTTATTTCGTATAGCCTGCCGCTTCATCCACTAGATTATATGGATGTATTTCAAAGTGAAAAGAAACTTAAGATTTCATATGTTTAGTTAAATTTAGGAGGTTATCCTGAGCAGATGTTTCTGTGGCCCCTGCACCCTCCTCAGAAGCCGCTACAACTTTGATCAGCTCAGGTGGCCTTACACTGCTTTTGTCTAGCTTCCAGACCCTGCCCTGGAGTTTTGGTGAGGTATGTGATGTTTTAGTGGGGTCTCTCTGTGTGTTGTAATAATGCATTTGACAGGGTTTTACTTCCTGTGACGGGACCTGCATGTTCTCTGTGGAGTCCAGCACACACCAGCCCATGATGCAAGAGGGTTTTGAGAGTCAAAACACAAATTTTGTGGCTCTCAGTAAAACGGGCTTTTTGCCGATTTAGTCCAAATTTCTGATGGTCTCTCATTTTATTTGTATTCAGTTAATGCTTAATTTTTAAAAAAAAAGCTGCAAAAATCCAGCCATACAGTAGCATATAGTGTATGCAGATCTTACTGCATAAGATTAGATATATGTGGTAATATTTTATGAATAAACAATTCCTTGCGCATTGGGACTTTACGGGGATCCCATGTTTTATCATGGTTAACAGTGAACCGTCTGTAGTTATTTTTTTTTTTTAGGTTCCTCTGGGATAAATTTCTGCAGGTAAAATTGCTGGTTGAAAGGAATTCATACTTAAAATGTTGATAGGTCCTACCGAAGTAGGAACGGTTAATAACTTCCATCAACGTGGTTGTAAGTGTGCCTTTTCCATCTTAGCTGCTGGATATTTGTACTACTTGCAGATGGAAATGATCTCACAATTTTCATTTGCCTTTTGCCCCCTTGTATGAAGGAAGAGCCTTTGCTTGAAACCACGTGGATTTGAAAGCCAACTTCGCCACTTACTAGGTGTGGGAGCCTGGGTAAGTTCACCCTGGGCTCTGTTTCATCGTTTGTGACATGGGATGAAAAAAAAAAAAACGATGCGAAACTTAGTGACTTGAATTCTGTGGATACCATTTACATCTACACTTAAAATTTGCTTCTTATCAGTGGAGTCCTTAACTCTGGATTGTGGCTTTTTTTTTTTTTTAATGTGCATTTTTATAAAGAAAATTAAAATGACAGACAACCTAAAGGCCCTTTCAACTTATCTTCTCTTTCATGCTTCAAAGTTAAAAACAACTGTTTTGGAGAGTAACCTGCCACATGATTTTCTGTAGGTTTCTGTGTCCCTTCATGTGTGTGGCGGTATAGCAGTAAGTATTGAGCCATGCACAAGTCATACACTTGGGGGATGTGAGAGGCTGGAACTTGGAAGCTCCAGGCTTGAAGATGGGTCTCACTATCCTGGGCTAGTCTAAAACCAGAGGCATAGGTACCCAGAACAGGGTGAAGCCTGCGGTCTGTAAAGTAATAGTTTTAGGGCAAAAGCTAATCCACATGTTTGTGAAGGTCTTACTTTCCAGACTGAAGTAGAATGCTTGCTGGGATGCCACAGTCCAGCAAGTCCAAGTGACCGACCTTTATGAGTTCTTAATGCTCGGGTTGGAGCCAGGCCTTCAGAGCCCGGGGGGGCGTGAGGTCTGTGCGTTCAGGTGCAGGCCCTGGTGCCAGTGCCGCTGAGAGTCCTGCTGCCGGTGTGGAGGGTGCGCTCAGCTGCTGTGGGAAACGAGCCCTGGGCTTTGTTCTCTGGGAGCTGCAAGGAGGGCTCAGCAGGTGTGCAGCCTGACTGGGAAGAGGGGTTTGGAGGCGCTGGGGCCGCTTGCCACCATTGCTTTGTCTGGGCTGCTCTCATCCCCTTTTGGGGCCTGGTGAACTTAGGATCCAGATATCCTCCGTAAGTCCACCAAGGTAGGTGCCTCCATGTCTTTGGCATTTGAGGAAAGAGTCTCGGACCATTGGTATTTATTTAGGGGTGGCAGTGGTGCTGGGCTATTTCTGGGGTGGGGTGGGGGAACAATTTCCAAGCCACGGAGGAGGTTGAAGGCTTTTCTCATCCGTCTCTCCTTTGGTGAGCCTCACGGCCACAAAAGCAGTGTTGGTTTCCAGGTGTATCTATAGACATTTGTAACAACCATGAAGTTCTGAGGGGCTATTGGGGCCGCTTCTCAAGTGTTTCTCAAGCATTTTGGACCGTGATCAGTGGTAAGAAATAACCTTTCCCATGAAGACCTAGCGTGGACACACACACCGGTATCTCCCTGAACAGGATGCTGTATGTGAACTACCACGATTTCACAGCCAGTTTGAAAACCCGGGCTGTCTGGATGTCAGTGCCTGACACAAAGTGTAGAACTTGGACATGTTCTTGAACGAATGAGTAAATAAAAGGTGACTTGAAGTTTTCCAGGTTTTCATGAAAAGTCCCTGTTTTTCATGATGGGCCTTCACAGTCTGACGGAAACCAGTGTGTGGTGGTTAAGAGGATGGCTTGGTCACGGAGTTGAGCCCTGCCTCAGGTGCAGGGTGAAGTGAAGAGGCCTGGACCACAGCTGGCACGTGGGAAGCAGCCCAAGTGCTGTTCAGTGTGAGTCCACGTGACTGGATAAAAACCCCCTTGCAGCGTGGGAGAAGGATCTCTTCCTGGCTTCTGCAGTGGCTCAGCTCCTCTCCCTGCCTCTCCCTCCAGTCCTGGGGTTCTCACCCAGCCTGCACATTTGTTATTTATTTTTTTAATTTTCACTTTATTTTGCTTTACAATGCTGTATTGGTTTTGCCATACATTGACATGAATCCGCCACTGGTGTACATGAGTTCCCAATGCTGAACCCCCCTCCCACCTCCCACCCCATATCATTGAAGCAACATGTTAGGGCGTACCCCATACAGACCAGATGGGACTCTTTGCGGTGGGACCCAGGCACGGCATCTTTGTAGCTCCTCTTGAGAAGCACCTCCGGTGCGTTCTGAGGAGAATGCAGAGGGGTGGTGCGTAGGCCCTTTCCAGATTGTTAATTGAGCCAGTGGCCCCGGGCTTCTCAGCCCTGAGGCTGAGGTCAGCTGGTGCTGTCAGAGGACCCTGCCCCTCCCCTTGGCTGCTTGCCTAGCCACCTTCGGTCCCTTGAGTTTTCAGGAAGTCTGGACGTGACCAGTGCCTTCCTCTGGGGCAGGCTGTTTCACTGGGCTTGGCAGGAGGAAATTTGTACCCACAAGGTCCCAGGGCCCTGTGAATCAGAGCTCACCAGAAGCCGTGCCCCGGGAGACAGCCCTCCTGGCAGGGCTGTGTCACTTTGGGAGAGGTTTAAAAATACAGATTCCTGGACTCCCCACCCATATACATTGATTCCAAAGGTGTGGGGGAGAGGACAGAGTTTCTACCTTAAAAAGGTAAAAAAAAAAAATCCTGAGCCCTACTATCTATTACTCCTGCTTATTTTTAAATTTTTTCATTGATAATACATGCATGTGGGAAAATGGTACAGAAAGGCTCAGGTGACAAGCCCTCGTGAGCTGTCTCCTCTTGGATGTCCTGTGTGGAGCTGAGCCCCGGGGTTCTGTGGCTTGCAAATGTGAGGGAAGATGGGCTGATGGACACGGCAGGAACCGAAGGACCTTGATCCTGGGGCACAGCGACCATTGGGATCACTCAGCTTGAAATCCTGTTAGAAGGAGCAGAAGGTAAGGCTGGGGTGGTACATTTGTTATTCAGTTGCTAAGTAGTGTATGCCTCTGTGACCCTGTCCTTGACTATATCCTGGAGTTTGTCCAGAACTCACGTTCATTGAGTCGGTGATGCCACCCAACCAACTCATCCTCTGTCACCCCTTCTCCTGCCTTCAGTCTTTGCCAGCATCAGAGTCTTTTCCAATGAGTCAACTCTTTGAATCAGGTGGCCAAAGGATTGGAGCTTCAGCATCACTCCTTCCAGTAAATATTCAGGGTTGATTTCCTCGAGAACTGAACTGGTTTGATCTTGATAAATGTATTCCTGAAAAACTATGCAAAAAGGGTTACTTAACACTCTTAACTGCACCATTTTCAGATAACATAAGGGAACTCTTCCCTTGCCAGCCTGTTCAGATGTGTACCTTGTATTGTATTGTTGAGAGGGTGAGAATACCTGCGGGCTCGTGGGGCAGGTCTGTCAGCTCCATTTTCTTGAAGAGAGTGAGGCTTGGGTGTCTGACTTTGTGACTGCGCTGCTGTGCTCAGAGGGTGTGGAGCCCAGTGGGGACAGTCAGCCACCCAGCGGGCAAGCGTTGGCCACCCTGCTTTGCTCTCCCCGTCTGTAAAGAAGGGTGTTCGTGAGGATGAGAGAGGTGATGTCTCTCGGAAGGGTACTCGCCTCCGGGTGAGCACCGAGTTCTTCATCCTGGCCCTGGGGCTACAGGAAAGACTGGATCCGTTTCTCCAGAGAGGAGGTGGCCGTCCTGAGGGTGTTAAGTGGTGAAGGGGGGCCACTGAGGCCCCCCCAGGCTGCAGGAGGGCTCTCTGGGGGAGCAGGTGGTCTCCGGTCAGCGGCGAGCGGCACCAGGACCAGGGGCCCGCCCGGAAGGGGAAGGGCCGGCTGTACCTGGGGCTCGTGCCCTCGGCTTCAGCCCACGAGGAGCAGAGCGCAGCTGGTGAGTCCAGCGGGGCCACCGGAGACACCCCTCATCGTGGGACCCAGACGTCAGAAGATGAAGCTGCTCAATGAAACCCTGTTTAAGTCGGCTTGCCTGGCGCCTGCCAGTAACCCCACACCAGAGCCTCTCTTCCAGATGTCCTGGCTCTGGTAGGTGGCCAGCGGGGGTCGGGGCGCTTGGAGGCCGTGGGAGTTACTTCCAGGCCGTGTGTGTGTGTGTGTGTGTGTGTGTGTGTGAGGCTGGTCCTAACAGCCTGGGGACCTGTCCACCGCCTGCCCGGCCCCCGCCCCCACCGTGCTTGGTTTTCGGCAGTTGCTGATGCTGAGGGGTTCACCCCCTGTTTGAGAAAGCTCTCCCGTTATTCTTTTTGGGGTTTGTCTTCCATGTCCTCTCATGGACCTCCCCCTTCCCCAGTCATGCTCTCTGCTCCTTGTTTCTCATCCTATTGTGATTTTATTTACGGCTTTACTTTTGCATGGGAAATTCCTGCGTTTCCTGGAGGCCACTTGTGTTCACGCTCCTTGGGCCTGTCACTGAGTGGACATCGGGTAAACACATCCTGATGGGCTGAAGGGATGCCCATTTTACAGATGAGAAGACAGACACCGAAAGGTTAAGGGGGTGCCCAAACCAGGATCTGAACAGGTATCTGTCTACCTCTGCCTTGTCTAGAAGATACTATGCTTGTGAGCATTCCCTGTCGAGCTAGAGCTTGGGTTCAAATTCGAGAGAATTGGGAGCTTGGATAGGTTTTTTGACTTGAGCCTCAGTTTCCTCATGCAAAGTAGGGGTGACACTGGTTAACTGCCTCCTGGGGTTGGGGGCCTGGTCGGGGATTGAAAGATGCCAGTGTGACCTGAATGACCTGGTCAGCTGGCTGAACTTGGATTGGGTTTGAGAACTGCCCTCAGGCGCGCAGCATTCGCTGATGCGAGCAGATGCTGAAACCGTGTTTCTGCGCAGGCAAAGCCAGGCACCCGCACGGGATGGGGGTGGGGTGGGGTGGGACCTCCGTTGCCTTGAGTATCCCGCTAAGGCTGGGCGCCCCTCATTCTCCTGTGGGGACTCACTTCCTGTCTGGGCCTGGTGTGGGGAAGACTTGAGAAACAGTCTAGACTCAGCTCCATGGAAACGGCTGGGCCCGCCCACCAGAGCCTTAAAGGGACAGTCCTCCTAGGGCAGGGCTTGTCCAGGTGATTCCCTGCGCTGAGTGGGTGCTTGATGAATGGGCCCAGGAACCCTGGCGTCAGGGTTTGAGTCCACAGAGTCTGTCGCCAGATGGCACAGTCCTTTTCTATTCCCCTAAGGACCTCTCTATGCCCTCCCACCCTGCACCACTTCCCAGTGCCCAACCCCATTGCTGGACCATTCTAGACCTCACCCCCTAAATAATTCTGTTGAATTTGCTGCTTGGTCTAGGCCTTCGTTGTCAAACTGGGTAACAGGAGCCTAGACATACTGCGAAAATTCCATGAAGCCGTTTGTTGGGGGTGGTCCATTCAGATCAGATCCGTGAGTGATGTTGCCATCCCCAGGGTGAAGGTGAATTGTAGAGGGCACAGCTGGTTAAGAAAGCTTAAGTTCAACACACACTGTTGGCCCAACTGAGCACCTTTTGTGGGTGGGGCTGGCTTTGGCCTCCCTTGAGTCAGGGCCTCTGGGAGAACGGTTGGATGTCTTTCCAGGCTCCTTCAGGAACTGCCGTCTAGCCTTCCGGGCCTCACCTCTCAGTTGTGTCTGACTCTTTGCAACCCCATGGACTGTACAGTCCATGGAATTCTCCAGGCCAGAATAGTGGAGTGGGTAGCATTTCCCTTCTCCAGGGGATCTTTCCAACCCAGGGATTGAACCCAGGTTTCCCACATTGCAGGCAGATTCTCTACCTGCTGAACCACAAGGGAAGCCCAAGAATACTGGAGTGGGTAGCCTATCTCTTCACCAGCAGATCTTCCCAACCCAGAAATCAAACCGGGGTCTTCTGCATTGCAGGCGGCTTCTTTACCAACTGAGCTATCAGGGAAGCCTGTGCCTCACGTTGCCTACCTCTAAAATGGGCCCTCTCACTGGCCCAGGATTTGAGGTCCTGGCTTGGGATACTCAGGAATCTATGAACCATAACTTGCAGTTAGTTATTCTCAGGGTTTAGTTCCTGTTCCTGGACACCCCGACACCCCCCAATTCCCTCCCATTCCCAGGCTGCACCAGGGTACTGAAGGTGCCTCGGGTCTGCCCTCCAGGGCTTTGCCTCTGAAGTCCTTCCAGACTCCAGTTGTGGCTGTAATACTTCCATTAGCCTTTGGCAGGAGACACCCGTGGCTGTGGGCAGAGCAGGCTTGGGCTTCTCGGCGTGGAGGAGGATGCGCCAAAACAAACAGGAAATCCGCCAATCGTGCAGGAATTTGTGCTATGCCCTCAGGGAGATGGACGGCCAGTGGTGCTGATAACCCTCTCAGTTCAGTTCAATTCAGTAGCTTAGTTGTGTCCGACTCTTTGTGATCCCATGGACTGCAGCATGCCAGGCTTCCCTGTCCATCACCAACTCCCGTAGCTTGCTCAAACTCATGTCCATGAGTCGGTGATGCCATCTTGGGTACTTTACATGCACATATTCCACTGTAAGTTTATTGTGACCCCCGAGGCATGCCTGTGTGCCTGTTGATCGGTGGAGAAGCTGCTGCTCAGAGCGGTTGAGTGCCTTGTCTGAGGATCCCCAGCTGGGACTCAAACTTGGAATTTCATCTCTCTCAAATCCAGACTCTCTTGCTGTGTGACTTTACTGGATCAAATCCTCCTTTTGCTGAAACTTGTGATCCAGTCGGGAGTGTGTCATTTGGTATCATTTTAAGTGTTTAATTTTGCTTTTTATTCACTCCAGTTAAATGATGATGTTTCATGGTCTCAGCATAAAGAGAGAGAATAGCTTCTTTCCCCCTCAATCATGCCTTTTCTTTAGCATAAATGGAATTCTTTATTAGAATGGCTGGCACACTATTTAAAGAAACAGAACAACACAGCAGGACTAAAAAAAGAAAAAAAATGCTGATGTGCAATCTCTGGACACAGGCTGCCTGAATTCAAATAACCTGGCTCCATCACTGATGAGCTGTGTGACCTTGAGCAAACCCACTTAACTGTTCTGTGCCTCAGTTTCCTCATCTACTGCATGGATGAGTTGCCTACTAAGCTTAAGTAAATTTAATGACTTAACACACTATTGACCAGAGGCGTATTAATATGTCTTTTGTCGTGTGTGTGTGTGTGTGTGTGTGCTTAGTCACTAAATTGTGTCCGACTCTTTGCAGCCTCATGGACGCAGCCCGCCAGGCTCTTCTACCCATGGGATTCTCCAGGCAAGAATACTGGAGTGGGTTGCCATTTCCTACTCCAGAGAATCTTCCCTCCTTCAGGGGATCTTCCAGGAATGGAACCCGAGTCTTCCGCATCGGCAGGTGGATATTTTATCGCTGAGCCACCTTTCCTTTGTTACCCAAATGTTATTTTCAATATCATTTACAGAACAAATCACCAGGCACAGGTGTTAGTTTCTGCAAAACTTAATACAGATATTAATGAGTTAACATCATAAAGTTCTTATAATAGCATTTGCCATTTAGTTTATTTAATATGGTAGAGTGGATAAATATAATATGGAAGGGTCCTCGCCCATAATAGGGCTAATAGCCCCCTTGGTCCCTCAAACCCCCAGGGCAGGATTTGTCCTGGGGATTCCTGATGCTGAGTAGGTGCTGATGAATGGGCCCCGCAACTTTGGAGTCAGGATTTGGGCCTGGGGAATCTGCTGTCAGATCTCACAATCCTCCTCTTTTCCCCTAAGAATTCCCTTCTACCTCCTCCCACTTTTACCACAGAAGCAATAATTTTTAACATCATTTTGGTACCTATCTTTCTGAACCATGAGTCAGCAAACCATAGCTTAGAATCTGAGGGTCAAATTCTGTCCCCTGCCTGGTTTTATGAATAAAGTTTTATTTGCACTTGTTTGTTTACATACTTCAGTCTAGGGCTACATTTGCAGAGTTGAATAGTTGTGACCTTGTGGTTCACAAAGCCCAAAATGTTTACTGTCTAGTGCTTGACAGAAGGTTGACCCCTGCTCTAGACTATTTCCTATCATTATGTATTTTTATATATTTATATTATTATAAAGAATAATAAATGGAATTCTGCTGTAGGCATTTGTTTAGCAGTTTGCTTTTCTTCACGTTAAATCAAGAACCTCCTCTGTGTATGCAGACCAGCCTGCTGCTAGTAGTATTTCAGAGTTTGGCCATCCCATAATTTATTAACCAGCCTCTATGATATATAGTTTATCTCCTGTAGTCTATTGCAGAAAGTGCTGCGGTGAACGTTTTGTGCGTATGTGTGAAATTTCTAGATACCAAGACATAGAAGGTCTGGGTCAAAGCGCAGATACTTTTAAGAGTTTGATAAAGAAAGTGAAGTTGCTCAGTCATGTCCGACTATTTGTGACCCGTGGACTGTAGCTCACCAGTCTCCTCTGTCCATGGGATTCTCCAGGCAAGAATACTGGAGTGGGGTGCCATTTGGGAGACACTCAAATCCTCTTTCTGAAAGACCAGTTTATACTGCCTCCAGCAGTGTCTACAAGCACCCATTTCCCCATATTGTCTTCACAGTTGAGTGTTGAATCTTTCCAAGTTAACTTTTTTTTGGGAGGGGCATGTGAGATCCCAGTTCCCAGGGATTGAACCTGGGCCAGAGCAGTGAATGCCTCAAATCCTAATCATTAGGCCATCAGGGAACGCCTTCCAAATTAATTTTGAATTTACCATTCAAAGTTGAATTTATGGTTTCATTAAAAGTCCCAAGGGATTTTTGGAAATGGATCAGAAGTATTTTAGTTCAGCTGAAAGAATTCCCAGCTGAGATTAGCTAAGGAAATTTGGAAATAAAAGACTTTAAAACATATATAAAATGGTAATAATTAAAAGCTAGGTGTTGGCAAGAACAATGAAACAGGATAGATACTCCAGAAAATATACATGATATTCTATCAGAAAATAGCACAAAAATGATGGAAGTCATTAATGATGGGTTAGTCAATAAGTGGTATGGGGAAAGCTGAATATTTGGGGGAAAATTTGTTAGCCCATCATTTCATGCTCCCAGGTATATTGAGACATTAACAAGTTAAATGTAGAAACTTCGCTGGTGGTCCAGTGGCTAAGACTCTGAGCTCCCAATGAAGGGGCCCAGGTTTGATCCCTGGTCAGGGTCTAGTAGCCCAGTAGTCATTTACGGATGTGAGAAAAGTGAAAGTCACTCAGTCGTGTCTGACTCTTTGTGACCCCATGGAGTATATTGTCCATGGAATTCTCCAGGCCAGAATACTAGAGTGCCTAGCCTTTCCCTTCTCCAGGGAATCTTCCCAACCCAGGGATCAAACCCAGGTCTCTGGCATCATAGGTGGATTCTTTACCAGCTGAGTCACAAGGGAAATCCGTGGATATGAGAGTTGGATCATAAAGCTGAGCACCAAAGAATTGACCCTTGTGGACTGGGGTGTTGGAGAGGACTCTTGAGAATGCCTTGGACTGCGAGGAGATCAAACCAGTCCCTCCTAAAGGAAGTCAACCCTAGATATTCATTGGAAGGACTGATGCTGAAACTGAAGCTCCAATACTTTGGCCAGCTGATGTGAAGAGCTGACTCATTAGAAAAGACCCTGATGCTGGGAAAGATTGAAGGCGGGAGGAGAAGTGGACAACAGAGGATGAGATGGTTGGATGTCATCACCGACTCAATGGATTTGAGTTTGAGCAAGCTCCAGGAGTTGGTGATGGACAGGAAGGCCTGGCGTGCTGCCGTCCATTCGTTGCAAAATGTCACACACGACTGAGCGACTGAACAACCACAACAGGGAACTAGAGCCACATGCCAGAACTAAAGGTCTCACACGCTGCAACTAAGACCCAGTGCAGCCAAATAAATAAAAATAAAAGTAACAATAAATATTAAAAACATTTGAGGGACTTCCTTGGTGCTCCAGTTGCTAAGACTTCATGTTCCCAATGTAGAGGGTCCACGTTCATTCCCTGGTCAGGAAACTACATGCTGCAACTAAGACCTGGTAGTCAAATAAATAAATATTAAAAAAAATATTTGAATAAGTAGCTAATATTTAATAAGTTTAGAAAGCTAAATGTAAAACATAAACAAGGAAAATATTCATGAATATTTAACCTTACAAGCATAAAAATGGGCAATATTTTTATTAAAAATAAAAGATTGATTATAGCGTAAATTTAAACTTTTGTTCATCACCAATATAAACAAAATTGAAAGGAAAATGGGACTGTGACGAGTAATACACTAGAAAGGAAAAATGAAAAGATATGAACAGAGAATTCAGAGGCAGAAATACAAACAACCGATCAATATATGAATAGGAAGTTCAACCCTACTTTGTGAAATTCACATTTTAGAAAGAGATGCTGTGCTTTGTGTACAGTTTTTTCCCCCTTGCCCCCGGCCATGCTGTTTGGCTTGTGGAATTTTAGTTCCCTGACCAGGGATCAAACCCAGACCCTTAGCAGCGAGACCACGGAATCCTAACCACTGGACTGCCAGGGAATTCCCTTGGATACAGTTTTGGAAAGATAAGTGGATACTACTCAGCGCTGGGAAATCCAGGCTGATGTACATTCATACATGCTGCTCCTGAGGGCAAACTTCCAATATTCCAAAAAATAAGTTTGCCATATATATCAAGATCTTTAAAAATGGCCCTAGATTTTGATCCTGTAATTCTACTTCTAAACATTTACCCCAAGAGGGAAATAGTCAGAATTGTGGCAACTCCTTCTTAGGCAACAGTATCTTACTTGGAATAGAAGACACCAAGAAATAACATAAAAGCCCAGTGATAGGGCATTGATTAAATGAATCTTATTAGTTAACTTAGGTAGGAAATTATGAAGCCTTTAGAAAGCATGCTCTTGAACACTATTTCAAGAAATGAGGAAATGCTCATAATATAGTAGGAAATACACACAGCATGATAATTTGGCTAGAACAGTGCCTGGCAGCTGATGTGAGCTACTATCATTATTGATAATGTCAAATGCCCAAATGAGCATTCATTCCTGCCTCAGTTGCATACGTGTGTGTTCCCAAGGCTCCTTGCCTGGCCCACCCTCTGTGAACCAGCTGGGGAAGGTTGTGGGGGGCGCCCTGGCGCCTTCCCCCTGGGCAGGGCCCCAGACCAACCGAGGGCTCTGTTTCTGGCTGAGCACTGCCATCTAGAGGCTCCTGGCCCACAGCGCAGCGGTCCGTGCAGCTCACCGCCACCCCCGCAGCCACCCAACAATGGGGCTCCAGTGTCTGGTGTTCTCTCTTGTCTGCTGGGGGCGCTGCTTGGTCAGAGCTGGAAAAGACCCTGCAAGACTCTTTATGTCAAGATCTTTACAGAGATCCTTTGGGCCCATGTTTCTTAAACTGTGGTTCTTGAACCTGCACCGCTGGCCGCTGCTGGGAGACTTAATAGTAAAGATTCAGGGTACACCCCAACTTCCCTGAATCAGACTTTGCTGGAGGTGGGGTGGGCAAGGCTGCTGAAAATCTCGAATTTTAACATGCTCGCTGGGTGATTCTGATACATGTTGGAGTTTGAGAGCCATTGATCCAGACTGCTAATATTTTATAATTTAATGGGAGTGGGGGGCTTGGCACAGAGCCTTTAGCCTTTTCCCTAGTAACATACATCTAGATCTATTTTAGGAGGTTCCTTGACTCCAATGTAAGATTTTTTTTTTAAAGAACAGTTTTAGGGACTTCCCTGGTGGTCCAGTGGGTAAGACTCCACACTCCCAATGCAGTGGGCCTGGGTTCGGTCCCTGGTTGAGAAACCAGATCCTGAATGCTGAACCTAGTTCACATGCCATAAGTGAACCTCCTGCATGCGACAGCTAAGATCCGTGCAGCAAAATAAATAAATAAGCTAAATAGGACAAAAAGGGCAGTTTCAGGTTCAAAGCAAGATTGAGAGGAGGTACAGGGGTTTCTCATATACCTTCCACCCCCACCTCCTTACCAGAGCCTTTCCCATGGTCAACATCCCCCCCGGAGTGGTACGTGTGATGAACTTATCCTGACACATCCTAAATCACCTGAAGTCTGTGTCAAGGCTCATCTGGTGGTGTACATGCTGCGGGTTTGGACATAGTATTAATATCATGACATGGCTCCGTCATTAGGTATCACACAGTGCTTCGCTGCGCCTCCCCCAAACCCCCTGTGCTCCTCCTATTGATTCTTAGCCCCCGACCACAACCCCAACCCCTGGAAACCACTGATCTTAGTGTGACTCTACTGTTGATTTTTCTAAAATGTCATACAGTTAGGCTCATCTCACCACATAGTGTGAAAAGTACATAGCTTTTCCACACTGGCTCTTTTCACCTAATAATGTGTGTTTAAGATGTCTCCATCCTTTTCATGGTTTGATAGCTCATTTCTTTTTAGTGTTGAATAATATTCTGTTGTCTGGATGTACCACGGCTTATGAATAAAGCTACTGTAAACATCCACGTGCAGGTATTTTGCGGGGACCAAAGTGTTCAACTCCTTTGGGTAAACACCAAGGAGTGAGCTTGCTGGATCCTATGGTAAGAATGTGTTTAGTTTTGTAAGAAACCGCCAGACTAGGACTTCCTGGTGGCCCAGCGGCTGACTCCACGCTCCCAATGCAGGGGGCCTGGGTTCCATCCTGGTTGGGGAACTAGATCCCACAGGCTGCAGCTAAGACCTGATGCAGACAAATAAGTACATAAATAAATAAAATATTAAAGAAAAGAAACCACCAGACTGTCTTCCAAAGTAGATAGACCATTTCGCATTCCCACCAACGGTGCATCGGAGTTCCTGTTGTTCCACGTCCTCACCGGCATTTGATGATGCTGTTTCACATCCTGGCCTTTTAAATAAGCATGTAATGCTATTCACTGTTGTTGTAATTGGCATTTCCCGGATAACATATGATGCAGAGCATGTTTCCATATGCTGATTTGCCATCTGTGTATCTTCTTGGGTGAGGTGTCTCTTAAGGTCTTTGACCCCTTTATTTATTTATTTTAATAGTTTTTAAAAATTTAAATTTATTTATTTTAATTGGAGGCTAATTACTTTACAGTATTGTATTGGTTTTGCCGTACATCAAAATGAATCCGCCACGGGTGTACATGTGTTCCCCATCCTGAACCCCCCTCCCTCCTCCCTGCCTGTACCATCCCTCTGGGTCGTCCCAGTGCACCAGCCCCGAGCATCCTGTATCCTGCATCGAACCTGGACTGGCGATTTGTTTCACATATGATATTATACATGTTTCAATGGCATTCTGCCTAATCATCCGACCCTCTCCCTCTCCCACAGGGTCCAAAAGACTATTCTATACATCTGTGTCTCTTTTGCTGTCTCGCATACAGGGTTATCATTACCATCTTTCTAAATTGCATATATATGTGTTAGTATACTGTATTGGTGTTTTTCTTTCTGACTTACTTCACTCTGTATAATCGGCTCCAGTTTCATCCACCTCATTAGAACTGATTCAAATGTATTCTTTTTGATGGCTGAGTAATACTCCATTGTGTATACGTACCACAGCTTTCTTATCCATTCATCTGCTGATGGACATCTAGGTTGCTTCCATGTCCTGGCTATTATAAACAGTGCTGTGATGAACATTGGGGTACATGTGTCTCTTTCCTTTCTGGTTTTCTCTGTGTGTATGCCCAGCAGTGGGATTGCTGAGTCGTATGGCAGTTCTTTATTTCCAGTTTTTTAAGGAATCGCCACACTGTTCTCCATAGTGGCTGTACTAGTTTGCATTCCCACCAACAGTGTAAGAGAGTTCCCTTTTCTCCACACCCTTTCCAGCACTTATTGCTTGTAGACTTTTGGATCTCAGCCATTCTGACTGGCGTGAAATGGTACCTCACTGTGGTTTTGATTTGCATTTCTCTGATAATGAGTGATGTTGAGCATCTTTTCATGTGTTTGTTAGCCATCTGTCTTCTTTGGAGAAATGTCTGTTTAGTTCTTTTGCCCATTTTTTGATTGGGTCATTTATTTTTCTGGAATTGAGCTGCAGGAGTTGCTTGTCCATTTTTGAGATTAGTTCTTTGTCAGTTGCTTCATTTGCTATAATTTTCTCCCATTCTGAAGGCTGTCTTTTCACCTTGCTTATAGTTTCCTTTGTTGTGCAGAAGCTTTTAATTAGGCCCCATTTGTTTATTTTTGCTTTTATTTCCAATATTCTGGGAGGTGTTGACCCATTTTTAAATCAGATTGTTTATATCCTTTTCATTGAGTTTTAAGAGTTCTTGGTATGTTTTGGGTAGCGGACCTTCATCACATGTATCGTTTGCCAATCTTCAGATTCTATTGACATTGTCTTTCATAGAGCAGAAGTTTTTTTTTTTTTTTTTTAAATTTAAACGAAGTCCAGCTCATCAAATATTTCTTAAATGGATTGTGCCTTGGGTGTTATATCTAAAAAGTCATTACTATGCCCAACATCATGGACTTGGGTTTTCTCCTGTGTTATTTTCTAGGGGTTTTATAGTTTCACATTTTACATTTAGGGGTGTAATCCATTTTGGGTTAATTTCTGTGAAGGGTGTAAGATGCTGCAACCATAGCCACAGTGAGTCCTGGAGAGGGAGAAGGCTGATCTGCTGCTCAAAGCCATCTGGGACATGAGTGGGGCTGGCTCATTTGCCCACATTCCCTGGCGAAGGGGAAACCCTATTTTCTGTTCATCTACTCAGTATTCTCTGTCACAGGGATAGCTGCACTCTGAAATATTTCTGGTTGATAAAAATAGCAATTTGAGTGTGCTGCTGCTAAGTCGCTTCAGTCGTGTCCGACTCTGTGCGACCCCAGAGACGGCAGCCCACCAGGCTCCCCCGTCCCTGGGATTCTCCAGGCAAGAACACTGGAGTGGGTTGCCATTTCCTTCTCCAATGCATGAAAGTGAAAAGTGAAAGTGAAGTCGTGTCTGACACTCAGTGACCCCATGAACTGCAGCCTTCCAGGTCCTCTGTCCATGGGATTTTCCAGGCAAGAGTACTGGAGTGGGGTGCCATTGCCTTCTCCGGTTTGAGTATAATAGAGTAAAATTTTAAATATATTGTTTTTGTATAATTTTTCTCTTCTGAGCAACATAGTAGAATTAGTAGCCAATACCTTACCATTGCCAGGTACATGAGAAAAAGTGTCACAAAATAGCATTTTGCAAATTCTAGCTCCTCACCTATTAAGGCTGTGACCTTGGTCAAGATACTAACTTCTAAGCTTTCTCCTTTGTGAAAGAGGATTAACAGTAGTATCTTAGCTGTGGCAAAGACTCCTCATTTCCCCCCAAGATCCTATCTCCCCTGAATTTTAGCTGGGGCTGTGCCAAATGAGGGGCTTCCTTGGCAGCTCAGTGATAAAGAATCCGCCTGCCAATGCAGGAGACAAGGGTTTGATCCCTGGGTTGGGAAGATCCCCTGGAGAAGGGAATGGTTACCCACGCCAATATTCTTGCCTGGAAAATCCCAAGGATGCAACCTGGTGGGCTACAGTCCGCAGGGTCGAAAAGAGTCAGACACTAATCGACTAAACAAACAATAGCAATGCCAAATGAAGACTACTTTCCCCAGCTTCCTTTGCAGCTATGTGTATTCATGTGACCGAGTTCTGGCCAATAGGGCATAGATAAAAATGATGCGGGGAACTTCTGGGAGGGGCTGTTGCCCTTCTCCGCCCCTTTCTCCTTACCCTGAGCAGGTGTAATGGCTGGAGATGGAGCAGCCTTCTGGAACATGAGATCATTTTAGGAATGGAGAATGGAAGACATGCTCAGCAGATGGACAAGACGGAAGAAAATTGTTTCTCTGACAGTGTGGAATTGCCACCTCAGCCCCGGACCACTTCATCACAGATTTTTACGTCACGGAAAAGTAAGTGTTAGTGATAGTTGCTCAGTTATAGTGTCAGACTTTTTGTTACCTCATGAAGTGTAGCCTGCCAGGCTCCTCTGTCCATGGGATTTTTCGGGCAAGAATACTGGAGTGGATTGCCGTTTCCTTCTCCAGGGGATCTTCTCGACTCAGGGATCAAACCCGGGGCTCCTGCACTGCAGGCGGATTCTAACTTCTATCTTATTTAGGTCATTGACATTTTGGATCTGTTACTTGTAACTGAACTTAGCCCTAAGAAATGCATGACCACGTAGAGTTCTTGGAGAGACTGAATGAGTTATTATGCACAACTTGCCTGTTGCAAGAGCTAGCACATTACAACACTCAGTAAATGGCTGCCGCTTATTGTAGGCTCTCTACTTCTAACTGTAATAGCAGTCCCTTAGTCCCAGCAAGAGCTCTAGAGTCCTGGAAAGAAACATGATCAAGATTGTGTTAGTTCCAAACAATAAACAGTATCTGGGAATTCCCTGGTGGTCCAGGGGTTAGGACACTGTACTTTCACTATTGTTCTCGATCCTGGCTCAGGGAATTAAGATCCACCAAAAAAACCAAAAACCAAAACAACAGTATCATCGTAAAAAAACAAATTCAACTAGAAAGGATTTCAGTTGAGCTCTTTTGTTTAACTGTTCTAGCTGACAAAGCTCAGCTTGACCATTTTGCATGGCATTTCAGTTGGAAGATAAGTCATACATTCTTTGAAATAGCTGTTTACAAGCATATAGCTCAGTTGTTCCCACATTTGAAACCCAGCCTTTCAAAATAATTTAGATGCATTCTTCTTGTTGGCTTTCTCTGTTTTAGACAACATGTTGGAATGCTTTCCCAGAGTCAGTGACCCTATTTCAACTTTGTCCTTTGTAACCTATGGGTGGCCTATGTATCAAATATTCAGTGATAGCTACTTCTGTGTCCAATGAGCATTTGTTTGACTTAGTTGCTTCTGAGATCCCGTTTGGCTTTCACATTCTTTGATTCTGCAAAATAGTGATTCCTAAGGAATCCCAAGGGAAAAAGCACAAGGACAGTAAAATTTTTATTTATTTATTTATTTTTGACTGCACTGTGTCTTTCTTGTAGTGAGTGGGCTTTCTCTGGTTGCAGTGAGAGGGGGCTTTCTCCGGTTGTGGCGAGCGGACTTTCTCCAGTTGCTGCGCCTGGGCTTCCCATTGCGGTGGCCTCTCTTGTTGCAGAGCGTGGGCTCTGGAGCACGTGGACTCAGTGGTTTTGGCCCACAGGCTTAGTTGTCCAAAGCATACAGGATCTTCTCAGACCAGGGACCGAACACGTGTCCCCAATATTGGCAGGCGGATTCTTAACCACTGAATCACAGAGTTCAAGGAGAGTAAAATTGAAGAAAGAAAATTGTTACAAGGTTTGTTATCAATGGATGAAAGGAGAGAAAAGATAAATATCAAGATGGTTGCTCTTTAATGTAAAAAAACCCTCAAAATTAACAATATTGACTTATTAAATATAAATAAATATAAAATTTAATATAACATTTAGGGGTGAGATAAAGCCTGTTACTACTCTGTTGTTCCATCCCTCAGTCATGTGTGACTCTTTGCAGCCCCATGGACTGCAACACGACAGGCTTCCCTGTCCTTCAGTGTCTCCTGGAGTTTGCTCAAACTCATGTCCGTTGAGTTGGTGATGCTGCTAACTATCTGCTCTACAGTATCACTCTTCTCTACTTTACTACAGTTACTACTTTACACTGATATAATAAAAAAAAAGTACTAAATATTTTTATAATGGCATAAAGCAGTATTTTATATATTAACTGAATTTTACAGAAAGAGAAAATATTTCATATAGAACTTTAATGAAACTGCTGTGTAGTTTCATTTCATTTCAATTTAAAAAAGGGTTGGTTGTACTTTAACAGCTCATCAGTTGTTTGGTAGGCAAATTTGAAGCTATTTTCTCTGTAGAAAATAGTAAAATGTTAACATTTCCCAAGCTCGCCTAACAGGTCCATTTAACCTAAAGGATAGCTGATACGTATAAACATGGATTGAGTTCTGGGGTCCAGAAGAAAATTTACCTTCATTTATTGAGCTAACCATTCTTTTCTTAAAATTAAGTTGCGTGAAGGTACATTCCTATTTGTCATCTCTCTTATTCTTGTTAAATTATGTCTGATTATTTTTCTTTAGGCCAATCTATGGATTTAGTGGCCCTTCCCTGAAGGACAGGTACCAAATCCTTTTAATGTGCTTGATGAGGCAAGAATAAAATCTAATAAGTTATGATCTACAGGGCGCTTGTGATCAGACACCTTGGCTTGCATCTTTTTTAAAAAACATTTATGTACATTTATTCATCTATTTGGCTGCTCCAGGTCTTAGTTGAGGCACTTGGGATCTTTATTTGTGGCATGCAAACTCTCAGTTGTGACGTGTGGGACCTAGTTCCCTGACCAGGGATAGAACTCAGGCCCCCTGCATTGGGAGTGTGGAGTCTTAGCCACGGGACCACAAGGGAAGTCCCGTCAAAGGATTTTTGAAGAGTCCAGACGGCCCTCTTTCCAGGTGAGCAGGCCCATGGCAAGGAACCTGCCCAGGTCCAGGGACAGAGCAAGATCCTGGCTTTGCCTGGGAGGCCCCACGGCCACCTTGTTGCAAAGGAAAACCTTCGGCCACCTGCATGAACTGAAATCCGGCTGCTGCGGACCTCTATAGCTTTGTGTCTTTGAGCAAGTCGCTTGACCTCTCTGAGCCGCTGTTTCCTCTTGTATAAAATAGCAATAGCACCACCTAGTGGCGAATCTAGCTTACATGATGGCTGTGCGTGTGTGCGTGGTAAGTCGCTTCAGTGGTGTCCAACTCTTTGTGACCCCTTGGACTGTAGCCTCCCAGACTTCTCTATCCATAGGATTCTCCAGGCAAGAATACTGGAGTGGGTTGCCACGCCCTCCGCCAGTAGATGATGCCTAGAGCAGGTCATTAAAAAACCAAACACTCCTTCCCCCTACCTTTTTAGAGATACCTTTATTTGGATGTAATTCACATCCCATGTAACTCACCTGCTGAAAGGACAATTCAATGTTTTTTGGCATATTAATTTCAAAAATTGTGGTAAAATATATATTGCACAAAATGCACCGTTTTCATCATTTTTAACTGGCCTTAATGACATTAGCACCTCCTCTTTATGACAGAATGATGATTTTCTATGATGTTGTTAACAATCATCGTCTTCAGGGTCAAGTTTTCATTTTAAAACAAGCTATTAATGACTAAAAGAGAACCATGTTTCATTTTTAAATATGTTATCTGAATTCAGGAAGAGGTTTCATGTGTGAACAGAATTTGCACTTACTCGAACAAAAATAGGACATCGTGAGGATTTCTCTGTTACACTGTCCTAAAGTGTCTGCACAGGGACTGCCCTGGTTGCCCAATGGTTAAGGCTCTGAGCTCCCAATGTGGGGGCCTGGGTTCCATCGCTGGAACCCACATTGCTGCGCCACGCGGCCGAAAACAAAGACAAAACACAGCAGTCTACACGGATCAAAATGGTAGAATTGTAGGTGGTAACTCCAGCTCGTTGTCCTCGTCACAGTCCCCCTTGATGCATGGACTCTGTGCACCCAGGGGTGCTAAGCACCAGAGGGCGTGGGCAACTCAGCTTGCACCTGGCAAGGGTGATGCCCAGCATCTAGGAATTTGCTCCCAAAACAAACTCGGGGAGCTGAGTCTGTTAGGCTCTGTGGCCAGGTGTTCTCAGAACGAACTGTTGTCTAGAACACAATGTTTATTAAGGGATGAGGAATAAAGAAAACGTGCTGATTTGAAGTTGATGTGTATATTATGAAAGTGTGTGTGTGCTCAATTGTGTCCAACTCCTTGTGACCCCCAGGCTCCTCTGTCCATGGGATTCTCCAGGGAAGAATACTGGAATGGGTTGCCATTTCCTCCTCCAGGGGATCTTCCTGACCCAGAAATCGAACCTGGGTCTCCTGCAATGGCAGGCAGATTCTTCTCCGCTGTACTATCTGAGAAGCCCATATATTATGAAAACTCAATGGTAATTTTTTTTTTTTTTTTGGCCGTCCTGTACAACTTGTGGAATCTCAGTTCCCTGACCAGGGAGTGAACTCATGTCTCCTGAAGTGGATGTATGGAGTCCAAACCCCTGGACCACCAGGAAAGTTCCTGCAGCAACTGTTCAGAACTTAGACCAATGGAATATACTTTTGGGGGGAGAGTATTTTGATGGTGAGGATGAAAAACAGCCCAACTTGTGGTCGATTTCATTCCTGGCTTCAGTTCTGTATTGATGAGATGGAGCCTCTTACTGACGGCTCCAGGGCGGCCGCTCCTACCCCCCCTCCCGGGCTGTGGATGAGGATCAGAGTTCAGATATGGGAAGAACCCAGCATGCTCTCCAGCTCACCTTGCGTCACAGGCTCTGATACACAACTGATGCCCCAGCTGATGATTGATCTGGGCCGATGCTCTCTTTCTGCTGACAGGTCTCCTCCTCCCACTTAGGAATTTTTTTTAATCTTGGGCTTTGACCTCATTCAGGCATAAATCACTGTGTCTTCTCTGAAACTCTTCTCCAAAGGGCCAAGGAATATGGAATTGTCAGCAATCAAACTTCAATTCTAAAGGAAATCAGTCCTGAATATTCATTGGAAGGACTGATGCTAAAGCTGAAACTCCAATACTTGCAAAGAACTGACTCATTTGAAAAGACCCTGATGCTGGGAAAGATTGAAGGCGGGAGGAAAAGGGGTCAACAGAAGATGAGATGGTTGGATGGCATCACCGACTCGATGGACAGTGAAGGACAGGGAAGCCTGGCGTGCTGCAGTCCACTGGGTCACAAAGAGTCAGACATGACTGAGTGACTGAAGGACAAAACTTGATACTCTTTTTCTATGCAATTTTCCGAGTAATCCATGTTGCTCTGAGCCTTCTGCTTTGGGGATATCAGTGGAAGCTCATGTAAGATCCCCTTTTTATTAAAATCCTCAAAGTAAATTCCACCTCTGCCTGCTACAGACAGTAATGGAACCGTTGGGTATTTAAAGATGGGCTGGGGTGACGCTCTGGGTGCACAGGGCTCCTGTGTCCTGGAGTAATTTAATACTGAATGAAATTCTGACACTGTCCTCTCAGCTCCTCCTCCCTGGTCCCAGAGCTGCATCTAACATCATGCTCGGGGTGCCAGGCGTCAGATTTGTGCTCAACTGCCTGCCGTCCTCGCCAGAGCCTGGGGGGCCGATGCCCACGCCCCGATTCAGGGAGGAACACCTGAGGCTGAGTGAGCATCTGAATCTCATGCAACAACCCCCCCCCCCCCCCCCCCCCCCCCCGCCCCGCGACCACAGCAGCTGCCACGTCCTTCTGGGCCCCACGTTTGGACCTCAGGACTCCCCTGAATTATGTCTTCGAATGGGTGGGGGGCCCTAGTACCTCCCACTTGGTACCGCGCAGGCAGTTTGTCCCGGCCTCTTCCCTACCCCTCGGTTGTCAAAGACTGAGGTCGGCTTTGTTTGAGGTCTTGAGCCCTGTATTGGTTTCCTGGGGCTGCCGTGAAAAGTAGACCACACAGCTCAGGGCTTAACACAACAGGAATTCATTCTCTCACAGTTCTAGAGGCCAGAAAACCCGGATCGGGGTGCGCACAGGGTGGGTTCTTTTCGGAGTCTCCGATGGACCATCAGACCTTCGCCTGGCTCGCAGTGCCTGGCGTCCGGGGGTGCCGTCCCCGGGGTGCTCCTGGGCTGGTAGCGGTCTCGCTCCATTTCTGCCTCTGTCTTCACGTGGTTCTCTCCCTGGGTTCCGTGTCCACGTTTTCTTCTTCTTTTAAAAAACCCAATCCTTGGATTGAGGGCCACCCCCCTTCCCCAACCTGATACGACTCCACCTTTAGCTAACGCATCGGTAAAGATGCTGTTTCCAAATAAGGTCAGATTCTGAGGTTCCAGGTGGACGTGAGGGCCCCCCTCCCTTCCTGATCCCCGCCTCACGACTCGGTGGCTAAGGGCTAAGGGCCCGGATGAAGTAGCTTCTCAGAGGAGCCGTCCGAGTCCAGTGATGCCCGGGACCCGGGGCTGCAAACCGGAGGCCTGAGGGGGTGGGCTCTCCCCTGGGGAGGGAGAGGATGGAAAATGGAGAGGTCAGAGGAGGGGGGTGGGGAGGGGGTTCGGGGTGGAGGGGAGCCTAGCAGGGGAGATGGAGAGTTTTGCCAGGACTTGGGCGGTGCTTTGCACAGATCTGGAGCTGGGGTCCTGGGAAAAGCTGTGTCACCCTCAGCCCCACCCCCAAATCCTTTCAAGCAGATCTGCTGGGGGTGTGGGTGAGCCGCAGGCCCCAGCGGCAGCAGCGTCCCCCGGAGAGAGTGACTAGGGCAGGCTGCTCAGACATGTGACCTTGAAATACCCTTCATAAAAATGAACACCCACCTCTGCACGACCTCAGATGGAGGGTGGGGGCCGGGGTGAGGGGCAATAACTCATGGAGTGTGGAGGACTTGGGCAGGGGAGTTGCGGCTGAAATACTGTCCTGGGGACCTGCCTCTGACAGCCTGCTTCTCTCCAATTACCTTGCTGACTGTGGTGATAAATCCCGTTCACCTAAGTCTGGGCCCCCGGCAAGCTGAGCATCAGGGCATCCACGCTGGACCTGGCTCTGGGCATTCGCAGCCCTGGCTGCTGCGTGGACACTCTGGGCCTTTTCCTCACTTTGCAATCCCATCTGTCCCTTTTTTTTTTAATTTAAAAAATATTTATCATTTATTTGGCTGACCCGGGTCTCAGTTGCGGCACTCGGGAGCTTTAGCTGTGGCGTGTGAACTCTTAGTTGCAGCATGTGGGACCTCGTTCCCTGACCAGGGATCGGACCCAGGCCCCCTACATTGGGAGCGTGGAGTCTTAGCCACTGGGCCGCCAGGGAAGTCCTTTGGTAAACTACTCATATGTTTCAAGGTTTCATTATTACAGAGACTTGGCCTCTTGCACGGATTCCCAATCATATGTTTGGAGACGCAGTCTAGGATGGAACTCTGGATTGTAGTCAGATGTCGGGGTTCAAGGTCCTCCTCCACCAGGAGCTGAATGTCCTGTGAGCATGTTCCCTGACCTCTGTGAGCCACAGAAATCTCATCTGCAATGTGGGAATCGATGTTAAGATTTGTGAGCTGGGAGGCGGCTTAGCAGAGTAGAATAAATGTGAGTTCAGGGGTCAGACAGACCTGTGTATGCACCCGCCTCTTAGCTGTGTGGCCCTGGGTACCTGGAGCAGCCTCTCTGAGCTTCATTCAGTTTCCTTACCTGTAACATGTGGGGGAAATCAAGGCAGCCTCCTTGGGCTGTCCTGGTGTGGCTGAAATTCAGCCTCTGTACGGTGCCGGATTAAATCTCAGAGACAGAATTCTGAGGGAGGTAGAAATAGCTTTATTGCTTTGCCAGGCAAAGGGGGCTGCAGAGGGCTCATGCCTTCAAGGCTGCTTGTCCCGCTCTGGAGGGGGTAGTGAGGAGTCTTATATGTTCAGGCTGTGATCAGCTGGTGGACATGCTTCTGATTGGTTGGTGGCGAGGTCATCAGGAGTCAGCATCATCAACCTTCTGGTTTCAATGGTCTGGGGTCTACGTGCTTGTGGGCAGTATGCAACTTCTCCCACCTGGTGGGGGTTTCAGTATCTGCAAGGCCGCTCAAGGATATGGCTCCGAATATTATCTGCAGTCCTTGAGGAGGAACTGAAGACTTTGACTTGACTTTGTTTAATGGCTGAAGTATTATTATTTTGTCTTGCTTGACTGTTCTCCTTTCTATGTTTTCTTACTTCTCCGATTAAATTTATTCTTTAAGTAAAGTTTTGCTACAGACGAAAAAGCAAGCAGAGGGCTTGGGTGGAGTTCTATTCTTGGAGGGCCTCTCAGAGTCCTGCTTGGTTATACTGGGGATTCAGAAGATCATGTCTGTAGAGAGCCTTGTCCAGAAATTGACATACAGCAGGTGTTCACCTAAACCTGGTTCTCTCTTAACGCTCCTTTCCTTCTAGTGTGCTAGGGATCAGCACACTTTTTCTGGAAAGGGACGGAGAATAAATATTGTAAGCTCTGCAGGCCATACAGTCTCTTTCATAACTGTCCAGCTCTGCCCCTGCAGCAGGCAGGCAGCCACAGACAGTGTGCAAACAAATGACTGTGCTGTGTTCATCCGATTCAACAGTGTGCACTTTGAGAGTTGAATTTCTGATCACTTTCTTATTTTGCTTTTGGCTGGGCTGGGCCTTCGTTGCGTGCACAGGCTTTCTCTAGTTGCAGCGAGCGGTGGCTACTCTCTAGTTGCGGTGCATGGACTTACTCTAAGGCACTTGGAATCTTCCCGGACCAGGGATCGAACCCATGTCCCATGCGTTGGTAGGTGGGTTCTTAACCTCTGGACCACCGGGGAAATCTGAGTTTCCAATCATTTTCACGTCACAAAATATTCTTTTGATTTTTTTAAAAAACAAATTTAAGATATAAAAACCTTTGTTTCTTGTGGATTGCACAAAAACACAACAGGCTGGATGTGGGCAGTTGGCTGTGGTTTGTCGACCCCTGTGTTAGACAGTGAGTGTCTCCAAAGGGTGTGTAGTTTCCTTTATCTTCTCTGTGCTTTACTCAAGGCTGGACCTGTGCAGCCCCCAGTGAGATACAATTGTGGGAAATGGCTGTGAATAGGTATGTGATCAGGCATGCATATTGCAGGTACTCAAGTCACGTTTGGAAAGAATGAAGCCCCTTCAGTGGGAATTTGCATCCTACCAGAGGATGCACTGGGGAAGGAAATGGCAACCCACTCCAGTGTTCTTGCCTGGAGAATCCCAGGGATGGTGGAGCCTCGTGGGCTGCCGTCTGTGGGGTCGCACAGAGTCGGACACGACTGAAGTGACTTAGCAGCAGAGGAGGCGCGAGGAAGTGGGAGCCGGAGTGTGGGTAACCGAGACCCTTGGAAGTTTCTGTTGAATTCGGCTGGGCAGCCATTCCCAGCTCAGCCAGCAGGGGGCGCAAGGGGACCGCTTTCCTCTGGGTGTCTGGGCGGCGGGAAGCGGTACCGTGGAGGCCTGCAGGAGATGGACCAGAGATGGACAAGAGATGGACCGAATGACCTCCGAACATCTTTTCTGCCCAGCGAATCTCAAGCTCTTTTTTTTTTCAGAGGGAGACATTTAAAGATGAGCTGCCTGGAACTAGCTGGCAGCAGCCCCCTTTCCCTGGAGATAGAATAAAAGGAAAATCTTCCTCTTGTTGCGGGTGGCTGTCATCCTGGAGTCTCAGCGTGCTCACTTTATCATTCCTTTCGGTTAGAACGTATGCGCTTATAGAGGAGTTAATGGCAAAGAAGAAGTCAGGGCTCTCTTTAATTAAAAGTGGGCTCATTAAGCACAAGACAAACACTAGGCAGAAGGAAAATGGTTAAGATAGAGCCGGGACTGGGCACCAAGGACCTACAAATGACACTCTCTTCGCCTTTAAAACCACAAAGAAAGCTTCGAGGTGAGACTGTATCACAGCCTCCAGTGGCTACCTGTGGTGTCCTGGTCGGTGGTGATTCCATCTGTGAAGCTGGGATGGAGAAACATCACAGATTGGTCCATGGTGGAGGGCAGTGTTTCCATCCATGGACCTCAGACTAGCAGCATCGCCTGAGGGCTTCTAAGAAATGCATATTCTGGGGCCCGACCCCTGAATCATTCACTGGGGTTGGAGGTTGCAATTGGCCTCTAACCAGCACTCCAGATGGGTGTGATGCACGCCCCACCAGTGTGCGAACCATTGGTGTCCTGTAGCTGTTTTCAGCCTTGGCCGCAAGTTGGAATCAATCACCTGACTTTTTAAAGCCTTCAAGTGGGACCCCGGAGAAGACAATGGCAACCCACTCCGTTACTCTTGCCTGGAAAATCCCATGGACGGAGGAGCCTTGTAGGCTGCAGTCCATGGGGTCGCTGAGGGTCGGACACGACTGAGTGACTTCACTTTCACTTTTCACTTTCATGTATTGGAGAAGGAAATGGCAACCCACTCCAGTGTTCTTTCCAGGAGAATCTCAGGGACGGGGGAGCCTGGTGGGCTGCCATCTATGGGGTCGCACAGAGTCAGACACGACTGAAGCGACTTAGCAGCAGCAGCAGTAGCAGCAATTGGGAACCACAGTCAAGACCCATGACATCAGGCCCCCTAGGGCTGAAACCAGCACCTGCGGGTTTTTTAAAAACAATTTTGTTGAAGTGTAAACTGATGCACAGGCTTCCCAGGTGGCGCTAGAACCTGCCTCCTGGTGCAGGAGACATAAGAGACGTGGGTTCGATCCCTGGGTTGGGAAGATTCCTGGGAGGAGAGCATGGCAACCCGCTCCAGTATTCTTGCCTGGAGAATCCCATGGACAGAGGAGTCCGGCGGCCTACAGTCCACGGGGTCACAAAGAGTGGGACACGCCTGAGCAACTAAACAACAAACAGCGACAACAGGGCATTATCAGTGCCTCACACATGCCTCAGCCCTGAGCGAGAGCTGAGGAAGAGAACATCCAAGAGGTTTACTTACTGGGTTTCCTATCTCACAGTCTTGCTGGGGCCAGACTGGGGTGACCTTTCTCTGCTTTGTCTTAAGCTAGGTCAGCCCTGATGTCTGTTTAAATTTAAAGGTCCCCTTGACCTGTAGGAATCTATCATGATACCAAAAAAATAAATAAATATTGCCAGCATGTTAAGGCTTCCCTGGTGGCTCAGCTGGTAAAGAATCTGCCTGCAATGTGGGAGACCTGGGTTCAATCCCTGGGTCGGGAAAATCCCCTGGAGAAGGGAAAAGCTACCCACTCCAGTATTCTGGCCTGGAGAATTCCATGGACTACAGTCCGAGGGATTGCAAAGAGTCGGACACCACTGAGAGACTTGCAGTTTCACGTAAGACGTGTGTGCGCTGTGTGCGTGTGTGTTCAGTCATGTCTGACTCTGCGACCCCATGGACTGCTGCCCACCAGGCTCCTCTGTCCATAGGATTTTTCCAGGCAAGAACACTGGATGTGGGATTTTCCCGGCCCGGAACTCGAACCCGAGTCCCCTGCGTCTCCTGCATTGTTAAGCAGATTCTTTATACCACTGAGCCACCTGGGAAACCAGGATATATGCACAAAGGTATTTACTGATGCATTGCTTGCCTGCAAAAAATTGGAAACATAACTTTTCCAATAATTGAATAATAGAATAAATTACGGCACATTCAATATTACAGAACATGACAAACCATTGAAAAGAAGTAGGTGTATATGTATTGATCTGGAGAGAGAGGTACTATATATTATTAAGTGAAAAAGCAAACTGTTGATTTGTGCCTGTGATGTGATTCTTTTTTTTTTTTTGAGGACCCCTGCCGGGGGCTAACACTCAGAAATGAACTGTCCAAGGAGACACACGTTAGAGCAAGAGACTTTACTGGGAAGGGGCACCTGGGCAGAGGGCAGGAGGGTAAGGAAACCCAGAGCTGCTCTGCCTCGTGGCTCACAGACTCAGGGTTTATGGAGATGGAGTTAGTTTCCGGGTTGTCTCTGGCCAATCACCTTGCTTGGCCCGTAGTCTGACCCAGGGTCCTTCCTGGTGGCGCATCTCTCAGCCAAGATCAGTTCCGGTGAGAAGGCCTCTGGGAGGTTGGTTGTCTCCTCCCTCTTTTGGCCGCTCTTGACTTCTGGTTAGTTTTTGGCTGCAACACCATGTTCTTTATTGAGACAACTCAGGCAAGCGGGCCTGATGGTTTCAATCAACAGTTCCTTAATACTACCGTTATTAATGTATGTGTGCTCATATGTGTGTGTCTGCATAAAGGGAAAACCAAGCATGAAACCATATGTTCCAGGCTCTTGCATTGCTTTCTTTGTGGGATTAGAGCTCGGGAGGAACTCATTCATTCATCATCTCATTCATTCCTGTGCCCATTCGTGTTTTCAGTTAATACTGATTCAGGGTCTGCTGTGTGTCGGCCGCGGCAGCCCTGGGGATACGGCCGTGAACACAGCGGACCAGCTCGCTGCTTTCCCGCAGCTGGACGGCCGCCTGTCTCATGTGTGCCGTGCACCACCCTGCTTTGGTGCTGCGGTTCTGTCCTCGCAGGAACGAGGTCCTGAGCACGGTAGACTGAGTGGTCACCCTCTGGAGCACACATTTTGCATTTATTAACATTTGCTTATTTGATTTTTGGCAGGGCTGGGCCTTTGTTGCTGTGCACAGGCTTTTCCTAGTTGCCTCGAGTGGCGGTTCCCCCCTAGTTTCTGGGTACAGGTTTCTCTTGTCATGAAGCATGGGCCCCAGAGCACAGGCTAAGTTGTTGTGGCTCATGGCTTAGTTGCTCCGTGGCACGTGGAATCTTCCCGGACTAGGGATCGAACCCATATCCCCTGCATTGGCAGGCGGATTCTTTTTTTGTTTTAAACTTTCTATTTGTATTCACAATGTTGTGATAGTTTCAGATGGAGAGCAAAGAGACTCGGCCATCCATAAACATGTATCCAATGTCTCCCAAACTCCCCTCCCATCTAGGCTGCCCCATAGTTCTCTGTGCTATACAGTAGGTCCTTGTTGGTTATCCATTTTTTTATTTTTTTAAAGCCTTCTTTTTTTAGCCTTCCAGTTAAATCTTATAAAAACAAAATCTTATTAAACACCAGGATAAAGAGTCAATGAAAAAAAAAAAGAGCTCAAAAAGGATTAACTTGTACATTTCTCAAGAGATAACTCTTGCAAAACGTCAGGTTCCAATGTGGGTGTTCACTGGCTCATGAGATGGTGGCTCCCTTGTTGTTTGGTTGCTAAGCTGTGTTTTACCCCTTTGCAACCCCACGCACTGTAGCCCACCAGGCTCCTCTCTCCATGGGATTTCCCAGGCAAGAATACTGGAGTGGGTTGCCATTTCCTTCTCTAAAATCTTTTTTGTTTTTAAAGACTTTATTAAATTTGTTACCATAGTCCTTTGTTTTATGTTTTTTGGATATTTGGCCCTGAGGTATATGGGAGCCTGGCTTCCCGATCAGGGATTGAACCAGCACCCCCTGCATTGGAAGTGAAGTGAAAGTCGCTTAGTCATGTCTGACACTTTGTGACCCCATGGACTATACAGTCCAGGGAATTCTATGGGCCAGAATACTGGAGTGGGTAGCCATTCCCTTCTCTGGGGGAATCTTCCCAACCCAGGGATTGAACCCAGGTCTCCCGCACTGCAGGCAGATTCTTTACCAGCTGAGCCACAAGGGAAGCCCAGAATTGGAAGGTGAAGTTCTAACCCCTGGACCACTAGGGAAGGCCCTGGTTATCCATCTTAAATACAGCAGTGTGTCCATGTGGCAGGCGGATTCTTTACCACAGGACTGCCAGGGAAGACCTAGAGCGCGCATGTGAGCTTGGGGAAGACAGATGAAGAGATATTACAGAATGATAGATATTTGGTGATAAAAAGACCTGTCTTGGAGGTCCTCCAACTTGCATGCAGTGAGAATTATCCTCCTGCCCAGGCCCCGAGGTCCCCCTTTACGTTCTGCCCAGCTGTCAGGGGTGGAAGGATGCTCTGAGCACCTCGACTGCCCCAGAGGGTTGTGGGCCAGCTCTCCGTTTTGCTGAGTTGGCAGTGGGACCTCGTTTGTTAATTAAGAGTAGATGGTGAGCTGTCCTCATATTTTAATTAACCTAATGGCCTTCCCAGCACGACTCAGGTTCAGCTGTAGACATCACTGCAACTTTTAATGACATAATGTGAAGAGCCGTTAGGGAGGCACTTCCTGTCACTTGGCAGATAACAGGTTGGCAGTTGAGTCGAGGGAACACTTGGCTTTTAGTTTTAAGGCACGGCGCTTAATCTTTTAGTCATGCTTGAGGGCTTGATGGCCTTTTCGGCCCCAAACCAATTTGCTTGGCTTTGAAAGCGTGGCCAGAAGATGTCTCACAAGCTTGGAGGCTCACATGCCCACATCCCCTCGGTCCCAGGGCCTCTGATCTTTGAGTGTCTGTGACACCTGGGACCCTGCCTGGGGCTTCCCTCGCTGGCCTGTGCTTTGGCTGGACGAGCCGGGGTGGGTATCTCACCCGTACCTGTGGCTGTGACCTTGTTAGGAAGCAGGGACTCTGCAGGGGATCAAGTTAAGACGAGGTCATTAGGGTGGGCCCTCATCCGATATACTGACTTTTACTGATTGATGTCTGGCGGCGCTGGGTCTTCTTCGCTGCACGGGGCTTCTTGTTGCAGTGGCCTCTCTTGCTGCGGAACACGGGCTCTAGGGCACGTGGGCTTCAGTAGTCGTGGCGCACGGGCTTAGTTGCTCTGAGGCATGTGGGATCTTCCTGGACCAGGGATCGAACCCATGTTCCCTGTCCTGGCAGGCGGATTCTTCACTACTGGACCGCAAGGGAAGTCCCCAGGGTCTGCTTCTGAGACGGGGCCTGGCAAGTCCTGACTGCTGGCATGTGCACGTGACTATGAGTGTGTGTGTGTGTGCGTGTGTACGTGCGTGCGTGCGTGTGTGTGCGTGTGCGCGCGCGTGTGCGTGTGTGCACATGTGTGCGTGAGCACGTGTGTGCGTGTACGTGCATGTGTGCGTGTGTGTGCATGCGTGTGTGTGCACACTGTGTACTCTAAAGGCCTCGGCTCACAGTTTCCACTCTGAAGGGAAAGTAACTTCCTGTCTGAGTTGAGCCCTCAGACCCTGGCCCCGTGGACCAGCCATCACCTTCGTCTGCAGGGTCCTCTCCTTCTCCTGCCGATGAGGTCATAGCTGAGCGCCACCACCTCTCCGGGCTGAGAGGATGCTCTTGCCCTGTGGTCTTGCTCGTGCAGGTCAAGGTGGCCCCATCTTTCAGGTTCAGCTCTGGCTCGGCCACTGGAGAGGTCAACCTCAACTGCTCCACCAATGTGCAGAGAGGCCACCCGCCCTCTGAAGGGATTCCCCCACTTCTGAACTCCTTCCAGGAGTGGGAGCAAACCCAACACATGCCCTGAGACCCTGGTGGGTGTCTTCCTTCAGGACGGAGCTGCGGGTGGCTGGCCTTGGGTCAGTGTGCGCCCAGAAGGATCCCTCCACGGGCCACTGTGTGGCCCCGTGTCTCTCTCCAGTGACACGTTCCTGGCATTCCTGGAATGGCAGGAGCACCACGGGGACTGGCATTCCTGGTGCGATCACGGCTCCTGGGGAACCCTGGAGCCCGAAGAAAGACCTTCTCCCTGGGATACCGGGCTTGACTCAGGGCCATGTGAATCTGAGAATTACATCATGCATACACATGTTTATGCATACGTAAAACACGCAAATAGATGCAAACACTCTGACAGCCTGGGAGATACTGCGTGCTAAGTCACTTGAGTCGTGTCCAACTCTGCGACCCCATGTTCTGCAGCCCGCCAAGCTCCTCTCTCCATGGGATTCTCCAAGCAAGAACACTGGAGCGGTTGCCCTTTCCTCCTCCAGGGGATCTTCCCCATCCAGGGATGGAAGCCGCGTCTCTTATGTCTCCTGTGTTGGCAGGTGGGTTCTTTACTACTAGTGCCACCATGGGGTTGGCCAAAAAGCTCGTTCAGGCTTTTCTGCAAGATCTTACAAACTTTTTGGCCAACCCTGAATTTGGAGTGATCCGTGAACTGTTTCCTTGTTTCCTTTCTCCTTGTCCCTCGATGATAATTTCTTTCTCAGACTATTATATAAATATGAATATAGATCTAGGCACGGATAGACATAAACAGATGCAGATATAGATAGATGGCTACGGCTCAGATGTGGGCACCTCTCTCTCTATATAGATACAGATTTGGATCAAGACACAGACATAAAGGTACAGCCATATCTATAGGTATAAATAGATACGGTGAGTGTATTTTTGAATGCCATTGTGTTGTCTGGGTGGTTTCGTGACTTTCTCTTACCCCTCAAAGATTGTCTAGAAAGTTTTCCACACCGAGAACATGTCTACCCACCTCATTCTTTTCAGCCAAGTCGCTCCCGCTTCTCCCCTGGACAATGCTGCCACAAACACATTTTAACAAACTCTTAGATCTTTCTGTAGGAGGGATTCCTGGAGGGAGAATTCTTGAGTTCAAACGGAAGCACGTTTCAAATTTGGGGAGCTGCTTTCCCCAATTGCCCTCCAAAAAGGTTGAACCAATTTCTGCTCCCAGAGTAATTGGATTTGAATATGAAAAAGGACGCCGACCTCCTTTTGTACTTAAGCTGGTGAAGTGGGCCAGATGCGTGACATGTAAATAGGTTAGGAGTAAGCAGGTCTGAACCGGCTTCCACTCAGCGATGCTTCGTTTTTTCTTTTTTAGTGCCTGTATTTGAAAGTAAAAACAAACTGTATTACTTTCATGTGCTTTCTATTTTAGCATTTCCCTGGTAGATACAAGACTTGCCTTTCTACCACGGCCATTTTGGAATCAGGGGGGTTTTCCTATATCAATCACAGGTGATCATAATGGAAGATGGGTCAAAGCTTTACTTACTGATAATTCACAGTCAAGATATTTGGGCTTTTGATTTTGTTTTACCTGTAGGTTCAGCCCCCATTGAAATGATCAACAATTGACACTTATGCCTGGAGTTGTGAAAATGCGATGTGACCTTGAACTTCGGGGTTTACATTGTGCAACGCCACTTCCTTCCTCACTTTCATTCCTTCCAGGTTTTCCTAATGGAGGAAAATGGTGGCTGTATTGGGTGGGGGTCACCTGGGTGTGAGAGGGTGTCTCTTCGGCTGTATCCTGGTTTCTGTCCTGTGCTGTGGTACTTGCAGATAACAGAACTGGTTGCTCTAAGTTGCGTGTGTGTGCCCACCATCAGAAGAGATGTCTAGGGCTCTTCAGAAATGGGTCAGACTTGGGGATGTTTAGGGGTGGATGGGAGAAGTCCTGACTCCAAGCACATTGTTTCAGAGATTGTCTGTTTATTATTATTATTTCTGGAGGATGGTAGACTTGCAGGAAATTCTGCCAGAGGAGCTCAGAGGAGAAAGATGAGGCGCAGAACAGAACAGACAAGTTCTGTGCTGAGGACTCGTGTGTTGTAAGGATTCAGGGGGCTTCATGCAGACTCGAGTGCCCCACCTGGAGAGGTGGCCTCTGTCACCTGGGATCGGGTCTCGGAATCTGAAACTTACTTGGCTTTGGGCATTGCATTGGCCAAAGGCTTGTCAGCCAACATGGCTTGAGTGAAGGTTTGCACTGGGTTTGCTCTCTTGCACTTCCAGCATGGCTGTGAGAAACATGCCTTGGGTCACTGCTGGTCCTTGAGGAAGGAGGGACATGGAACAGAGTCACCTTAGGCCCTGGGGTCCTTGCAGGCCTGCACCTAGAAGCAGAGCTGCTTCAGCAGAGTATGTGAATCATCACTTACTGTTGTGTGCCTCTTGGGATGGTTTGTTACACAGCCATAGCTTACGGATACCAAGTTTTTTTTTTTTTTTTCTGTGTGCATTTCACCTATGTTTTTCCCCACCATCACAATTACTAAGAAAGATGTGATGTGTGGGACTTCCTTGCTAGTCCAGTGGTTAAGAATCTGCCGTGCAATGCAAGGGACGCAGGTTCGACCTCTGGTTGGGAGCTAAGATCCAACATGCTGTGGAGAAACTAAGCCCATGAGCTGAAACTACTGAGCCCATGAGCCTCAACTAGAGAGTCTGTGCACTGCAGTGAGATATCCAGTATGATGCAGTCAGATCCTGCGTGCCCCGACACAGCCAAATGAACAAATATTTAAGCAGAAATTGAACTGATTCTTGAAAAAAAAAGACATGTACCTCTGCAAAATCTTCAATAGGCTGTACACAGTAGGCAGCAATCATATTTATCTTGTTCCCATAACCTAAAATTCTACCTGGCACATGGCAGGACCTCATAAAGCATGTATTGAATAATGAAAGATGAACAAATGAAGCAAGGATAAATGCGCTTAGGTTGCCCCAGTTCCTTGGCTGCCCTTGGATCCTTCCAGTTACATTTCCTTTCCTTCTTTTTGAAAAATTACTCTAATTTTAGTAGGAGTTAATTTTTATGATCTGCCCGAATCAAGCATGTAATAAAAAAACCCAAAAGCCCAAAGCTTAATGAATATATACAACTTCAGTGCTCAGTTGACTAAGCTCTCCTCCTTCACCTTTGACTTATTTCTTGTTTGTAACAGTCCTGGGATGCAGAATTTCTTTCCCTTCCTCGGGAGGACTTGAGGACCAGATGTGCCCATGACACGTGGCCTGTCTACCAGCAGGGGGCGTGAAGGAGCCACGTCTGTTATCTCCAGCTTATGGTCCAGGGTCTTCCTGCAGCTGCCTCCATTCTCAGTGGGTCCTGGCCTTCGCTGACCTGATGCTGGGGCCCCATCTCTGAGAACCTGTGTGAAGTGTTCGAGTCTGGTCCTCTCTCCAAGAATATGCCTTCGTTCCCTGGGGTTCAGGAAGAATAAAGTTCCTTTTTTTTTTATGTTCAGGAAAACGTTAATGAAAAATGAACCATCAGTGAAATTAATTTCAAAGATTCATGCATTCCCCGTGACTAACAAGCCTGCACCTGTTCATTTGACATCCTTTATCCGCTTCTCCTCCCGCCCTCCTTCCCACCTTCTTAAAATTTTCATCTTTTCCTGAAGGCATCTGGAGGGTGCGTTGAGCAGTTAAATACACATACGACGGAATAGGGACACGGCTTGTTAATTAAAAGGGTGCTCTGCTACTTCAGTTTGGAAGAGATGAACCAGGCGAAGCAGAGTTACTATCCAGGAAGTGCCGGTGGGGTTTTTACGCGCTATGTGGAAGGCCCTGGTTTAATGGGAGGGAAGCGGCGTTCATTAGCTCCTCCTGGAGCTCCTCTGCCTCCGGCCTGGTCCGCGGGAGTCATCCTCTCTCCCGTCCTCCCCTTTCTCGGCATCATGACGGACACCCTCGTTGGATAAACCCACAGAGAGAATCACCTGTCTCCCCGGTTCCCCTCCCACATTCGTCCAACTGTCCTCAGCTCCAGCATTCTTCTATTCATGCCACCGACCCCCAATCCTGGCATTATTTCCTTGCGGCTTGGATGGTCGGAGACCCGACGGGCCCTTTCTGATTGGCAGCTCTCAGAGGTGAGGAGCTTGCAGTTTGTGAAAAGCCCTCGAGAAATCCCAAATTGTGACAACTGGGGCTTCTTCGGCCATGGCCCCCGTTTGCTGTCCACCCTCGTGTCTGCCCCCTTCATTCTTGGTTACCTCCTTTCTGCACCATGCAAGTGGGTCTGTAATAGCTCTGAGAATGTCCTGGAGTCATTCTCATCCTCTAGCCTTTTATGAACTTTCCCTGAGGCATATTACTCATCTTCCTTTTTAAAAACTTTGCGTTAAATAGAATGTAAAGATAATTGAGGTGTAACATCCATGCAGTGTGTACAAAAGGTATACGTCTTAGTATGTAGCCTGCTGAGTGTTTATATATGTGTACACCTGTGTAGGGGCTTCCCAGGTAGCACTGGTAAAGAGCCAGCCTGCACGCATCCTTGGGTAACTGCAGCCCCAATCAGAATGGGGAGTGTCCAGTCACTCTGCCTTTTTGTAAGCCCTTGGTGTCGTTAATCTTTCTTTTTCTTTTTAAAGAGTATTGTATTAAAAAAAAATAATTTGCCTGCACCAGGTCTTAGTTGCGGCATGCAAGCTCTTAGTTCCCTGACCTGGGATCGAACCTGGGTCCCCTGCATTGGGAGTGCAGAGTCTTAGCCGCTGGACCACCAGGGAAGTCCGTTGTGTTTTTTTTTTAAATTCCAGCCATTCTGCAGGGGGTGTAGTGGTTCTCCATCTCCCCCTCCCCCATTTTATTTATTTATTCTAAAATTTATTTATTTATTTTTGGCTGTGCTGGGCCTTCGTTGCTGCTTTTCTCTAGCTGTGGCAAGTGGGACTGCTCTCTCCTTGTGGTGTGAGGGCTTGTCATTGCCCTGGCTTCTCTTGTTCCCGAGCTTGGGCTCTAGGCATGCGGACTTCTGTAGTTGTGGTGCACGGACTCTGTTGCTCTGTGGTGTGTGGGAACCTCCTGGACCAGGGATTGGCCGGCGGACTCTCATCCGCTGTACCACTATGGAAGTCCCAGGCTCCTATCACTTTAACACGTTTTCAGCCTTTGGACATGGTGGGACGTGAAACCCAGCCCCGTGCTCACTATGAGGTTTGTGAAAAGAAGGCTGGTAGGAAGGCAAGCAGGAAGGTGAGAAAGATCCTTGGAGAGTCTCCCCCTTTTTTTCCTTTATTTTTTGGAAGTCTGATAGTTCTTTATCAGGTGGTTTTGCTCTATAAACGTTCCCCCTGCCTAGCCCATCTATCCCCCTGCCCCCCATCCAGACCTGCTCTCGGCCTGTTCCTCTTGGGTTTGGAGGCAGAACCATGACCTCCAGAGCTCTCCAGGAGTGTGAGGATGTCATCTCTGGTGTTGGGGGTCTTTCTTGGAGGAAGCAACCTGTTCTTCCATGGTGGGAGAGACCCCAGGGAGAAAGAGTACAGCCACGGGACTAGGCATACGGGCGCCTGGCACGAGACAGCGCAAGTTCAATCCTGGCTCCAGGACTGGAAATGCCACCAGGAACTGCCACAACCCTCTGTCCTCATATTTCTCATCCGTAAAAATGGGATGACAATATTAACAGGCTTTGTCTCAAGGTTGTTCTTTTTTGTTTTAAAATTTTTTATGATTTTTAAAGGCTACACTCTGTTAACAGTTATTGCAAACTATTGGCTGTGTTCCCTGTGTTGTACAATATATTCTTATAGCCTATTTCATACCCAATAATTTGTACCTTCCATTGTCCCACCCCCAACTGGTTCTCCTCCCCAGTGATAACCACTAGTTTGTTCTCTGTATCTGTGAGTCCGCTTCTTCTTCTTTTTTTTTTTGGTTATATTCGCAAGTTGTGTTTTTTTAGATTCCACATATAAGTGATGTTGTTGTGTTGTTCAGTCTCCAAGCTGTGTCCGACTCTTTGCAGCCCCATGGACTGCAGCACGCCAGGCTTTCCTGTCCTTCACTATCTCCCAGAGTTTGCCCAAGTTTGTGTCCATTGAATCTGTGATGCCATCCAACTGTCTCATCTTCTGTCGCCCCCTTCTCCTTCTGCTTTCAATCTTTCCAAGCATCAGGGTCTTTTCCAACGAGTCGGCTGTATGCATACAAGTGATATCATATAGTATTTGTTTATCTTTTTTTTTTCACTTAACAGAATACCCTCCAAGTCCGTCCATGATGCTGCAGATGGCATTATTTTGTTCTTTTTATGGCCGAGTAATATTTCCATCGTATGTTTACACCACATCTTCTTTATCCATTTATCTGAGGTAGACACTTAGGTTGCTTCCATATCTTGGCTGTTGTAAATAGTGCTGCTGTGAACATTGAGATGCAAATGTATCTATTTGAGTTATTGTTTGAGTTTTTTTTTTTTTCATTCCCAAGACTGGAATTGTTGAGTCATATGGTAGTTCTATTTTTAGTTTTCTGAGAGAACCTCCATACTGGTTACCATAGAGGCTGCACCAGTTTTTACAGTCCCACTGAGAGTGTACAGGGGTTCTCACAGGGTTGTTCTGAGGCTGAAATAAGCTAATATGTCCCAGTACAGAGCTGCTGCTGCTAAGTCGCTTCAGTCATGTCCGACTCTGTGCAACCCCATAGATGGCAGCCCACCAGGCTCCCCCATCCCTGGGATTCTCCAGGCAAGAACACTGGAGCGGGTTAAGGTTGTGTAAATTACTGCTTCTCTGGTGGTTCAGTGGTAAAGAATTCACCTGCCAATGCAGGAGAAGCAGGTGGGATCCCTGGGTCTGGAAGATCCCCTGGAGAAAGAAATGCCAACCCACTCCAGCATTCTTCCCTGGAAAAATCCCATGGACAGAGGAGCCTGGCTGGTTAGAGTTAATGAGGTTGCAAAGGAGTTAGACATAACTTCAAAACTAAACAATGACAAAATTACTGCTACTGTTACATAGCTTTGGAACAACATCAACTTGGTTTCAATCCTAGATCCAAAGTGTATTAGCTGTGCAACCTTGGGCAAATCCCAGAAGTTCCCTCTTCTGAAAAGAAATAATCACATAATCCCCTAGGACTTTGGTAAAGATGAAAACAAGACTAGCGTAATTAACGGAGCTCGTGGTGGGTCCTTAAGACGTTTTACTCTGCCCCAGACAGAGTTCTAAAAATTGTGTTCAAACGACGTGCTTGGAACTAGAACTGCCTTTCCCAGCGTAAACCATATTCCAATGGACCGGTCGGGTCCCAAGACAGCCTGTTAGCTCCGGCTTTTCAGGTCGAAAACCTTTTTGTTACGAACTATTTTGAATCTTCGGAAAAGTACTGGAAATAACCTGACACCCGTGTGCTCACCCTCTAGAGCTGACAGATGTTAACATTTTGTCATACTCGCTCCACATCCTTCTTTACAGGTGGGGAAAATATTAGAGTTACAGCTGAGATGAAGCTATTTAATCACAGATGCAGCTGAATTCTGCTTCTGATGGGTATATCTGTGCTAGGTTTTTTGTGGGTAGTGGGGATGCTGATAGGAATGAGAGAGCTCCCTGGCTTCCGTGGGCTCATGGACCCGTGGGGAAGGCACACCCCGTGAACAGACGAGCATCCTGCGTGGAAGACGCAAGAGTGGTGGTGGTGTTGGGGAGCGCGGGTGTCAGAGGTCAGACATCTGAGCTACGCCTTGAAAACTTTAGTAGGATTTCGTTGCCATGGATTTGGAGAAACAGGCTTTCCAGGTGGAGGGAAGAGCATGCGCAAAGGCGGGGAGGTGGGAAAGGGTGTGTGAACTGGGTGTATGCTATTCAGATTCTGTGCAACTTCCGCCTGACCTTTTGGACGGTGGCACGTTGCATCTGTTTCCTAAGGCGTCTGTAACAAAGCACCACAAAGCCAGTAGCTTAAAGCGACAGAAATTTATAGTCTCAGTTCTGGAAGCTACAAGTCCAAAGGGAAGGTGTCAGCAGGCCTTGCGCCCTCTGCTAGGAGGACCCCTCGTTGCTCTTCCCCACCAGGGATCCTCGGTGCTCCTTGGCTGGCAGCTGCTTCGCTCCAGTCTCTGCCTCTGTCATCACCTTGCCACCCTGTCCCTGTGTGTCTCTATATCCCTTCTCCTCTTCTTATGAGGACCCCAGTCATATTGGATTAAGGGCCCACCCTCCTCCAGAATGACCTCATCTTAATATAACTTCACAGAAAGTGAAGAACTAAAGAGCCTCTTAATGAAAGTGTAAGAGAAGAGAGAAAAAGTTGGCTTAAAATTCAACATTCAAAAACTAAGATCATGGCATCTAGTCCCATCACTTCATGGCAAATAGATGGGGAAACAATGGAAACAGTCAGAAACTTTTTTGGGGAGAGGGGGTCTCCGGGTCTCCAAAATCACTGCAGATGGTGGAATTAAAAGACCGCAGCCATGAACTTAAAAGACACTTGCTCCTTGGAAGAAAAGTTATGACCAACCTAGACAGCATATTAAAAAGCAGATATTACTTTGCCAACAAAGACCTTTCTAGTCAAAGCTATGGTTTTTCCAGTAGTCATGTATGGATGTGAGAGTTGGACTATAAAGAAAGCTGAGTGCCAAAGAATTGATGCTTTTGAACTGTGGTGTTGGAGAAGACTCTTGAGAGTCCCTTGGACTGCAAGGAGATCCACCCAGTCCATCCTAAAGGAAATCAGTCCTGAATATTCATTGGAAGAACTGATGTTGAAACTGAAACTCCAATACTTTGGCCACCTGATGCAAAGAACCTGACTCATTGGAAAAGACCTTGATACTGGGATATATTAAAGGCAGGAGGAGAAGGGGACGACAGAGGATGAGATGGTTGGATGGCATCACCAACTTGATGGACAGGGAGGCCTGCTGTGCTGCAGTCCATGGGGTTGCAAAGAGTCAGACACGACTGAGTGACTGAACTGAACTGAACCGAATATAACTAATGATATCAGCAGTGACTCTTAAGAGTGCAAGGATTTTTTTCCCAGGATGCCCTTATCCATCCCCTGGGTATGTATGTTTGTGTGTATAAGCATAATCCCATGGACAGAGGAGCCTGCTGCACTACAGTCCATGGAGTTGAAAGAGTCGGATACGACAGAGCACACACACGCACATATGTATGGATGTATGTTAACATGCAGGCATGTATTTTATAAATTGTGTTTCTATTCTGCTATAAATGTCGCCACTCTGGGAATTTCTTGATGGTCCAGTGGTTAGGGCCAAGGCATGGGTTTGAACTAAGATCCCACGAGGCATTGCCAAAACTAAAAGTCACCATTCTAGTTTGTAGACACAAGGAGACATTTGCTGTTCTCCTGAGTTTCAAGTGCGTGAGTTCTTGTTTCGGTTTTCCTTTTTTTAAATTGAAGTCTAGTTGTTGTTGTAGTGATTTTTTTAAAAAAGAAAGTGGAAGTATAGTTGATTATAATGCTGTGTTAGTTTCAGGTCTATAGCAAAGTGACTCAGTTATACACTTTTGTACCTTTTTTTTCGTCATAGGTTTTTACAAGAGACAATGAGTTTTTAAAAAAGCGTATTTATTTACTTTGGCTTCACTCAGTCTTAGCTCCAGCCTGTGGGATCTAGTTACACGACCAGGGATTGAACCTGGGCCCCTGCAATGGGGCTGTGGTCATAACACTGGACCACCAGGGAAGCCCCAAGATGCAATGATTTTTTTTTTTTTTTTAAGAAATCCTCCCGGTGGATTTTGCCAGTCAAGGAATCTAATGGATTTTGATGGGTGTTTGAGAACCAGTCCAGCTAATCCAATATTTCCTGGGCATCTTCTGAGTGCTGCATAGTTAAGCTGTGGCTAACTCCTTTATGCCATTTTTAGGTGGCTGGTTGATAAATATTCCAGGGGTCAGAAAGACCTAATTCATAAAAGTGGACTTGAGAGGTGGCATGAAAGTAAAAGTACCGATAGTGGGCAGATGGTTTCTGGGGCATTTACAGGTCTGAGACAGTACCCAGGAAAGACAGTTGCATTTGAAAGGTTGAGTCAAGCATCTGGAAATTTCCAAACCTGAGGAAAAGTCTGCGGAAAGCAGAGTGCTTGACAACAAGGCCCTGACGTTTGGCCCCATTTGTAAGGCACTTTGAGAATGACAAAGACATTGGTTTTGCACATTCCCCCCTTGAGCCCTGCAGCATGTCTGCTATACAGGCAGTTGCATATTTTATGATTCACTCCAGGCAAAAGAAAACCGAGACCCAGAAAGGCGATGTCTGGGAATGTTAGGACTCGAAAAACTATGACAAACCTGGACAGTGAACTAAAAAGCAGAGACATCACTTTGCTGACAAAGGTCCATATAGTCAAAGCTGTGATTTTCCAGTAGTCATGTACAGATGTGAGAGTTGGACCATAAAGAAGGCTGAGCACCAAAGAATTGGTGCTTTTGAACTGTGGTGTTTGAGCAGACTCTTGAGAGTCCCTTGGACAGTAAGGAGATCAAACCAATCAATCCTAAAGGAAATCAGTCTTGAATATTCACCAGGAGGACTGATGCTGGAGCCTAAGCTCCAATAAATACTTTGGCCACTTTTGATGCGAAGAGCTGATTCATTGGAAAAGACCCTGATGCTGGGAAAGATTGAGCGCAAGAGGAGAAGGGGTCGATAGAGGGTAAGATGGTTGGATAGCATCACTGACACAAAGAACATGAGTTTGCACAAAGTCCAGAAGATATTGAAGGATAGGAAAGCCTGGTGTGCTGCCGTCCATGAGATTGCAAAGATTTGGACATGATCTAGGGACTAAGCAATGACAACCAAGGAATCTACAGGGCATTTGCACCTGAGCCAAGAGTTGAGCCCAGGGCCCCTCCTTCTCATACCCTAACTGTGGGCCTGGGGCTCCTTCTCCCAGAATGCTAGGAGGTGTCAGCTGTAGATCTCAGGATGGGCTCCCAGGGATGGGCTCCCCTCTGTCGCCAGTTCAGGACTGCCTTGGCATGAGGACCACTTCCTGTGGTCACATCGCATCTCAGATGCCTCTTTCTGGCCAGTCAGTGCCCCCTGTCTACGTAGCTCTTCAAGGACTTCCCTGGTGGTCCAGGAGCTAAGAATCTGTCTGCCAGTGCAGGGGATATGGGCTCCATCCCAGTCTGGGGAGAATCCCACATGCCGTGGGGCAACTAAACCCACATGCTGCAACTCCTGAAGCCTGAGCACCTGGAGCCCATGCTCCGCAACAAGAGAAGCCACCGCAGTGAGAAGCTCGAGCTCCACAGTGAAGAGTAGCCCCGCTCACCGCGACTACAGAAAGCGCGCAACGACAAAGGCCCAGCGCAGCCAAAGATTAATGAACAAACAAATAAGATCTTTATATTTATTTCACCACCTTTTTTTTTTTTTTTACTTCCATACTTCCTCATGTCCTCCGTGGGGCTCTGCGGAATCACCCACCCAATTCCCCATATGCCAGAGCCAGTGAGTAACACTTCATTTCCATGTTAACCTTCAGCTCATCAGCAACAGAAAGGAGCTGTTATTTCTAATTTGTAGATACGGAGATTGAGGCAGCCAGAGAAGAGGGTGCTTGTGCAATCATTTAACTGGATCAGAACCGGTTTCAAGGGCACCTGGGAGGGACTTCCCCCTGGCGGTCCAGTGGTTAGCTTTCCACATTTCTACTGCAGGGGGCCTGGGTTTTTGGTCAGAAAACTGAAATTCTGCGTGCCACTTGGCATGGCCAAAGAGAGAAAAAAAGAGTAACTGGGATTTATTTCAATTGGGGAAGGTAAGATACACAGACAAAGCATGACTTTCACAAAGGAAGAAGTTTATGTCCCCTAGAAATGGGAGACAGGGCCCGAACTGCAGGGCCACACAGGGCGGCACCTGGGTCAGTCGGGGCAGAGGGAGTAGGGTTACATGTGGGCGTGAGCTTTTGCTGCTGGTTTGAGGCCAGGTAAGCAGGCTTCCCGGGGGGCTCAGATGGTAAGGAATCTGCCTGCCATTCAGGAGACCCAGGTTTGATCCTTGGATTGGGAAGATCCCCTGGAGAAGGGATCCAGTATTCTTGCCTGGAGAATCCCATGGACAGAGGAGCCTGGCGGGACACAGTTCATGGGCTCGCAAAGAGTCGGATGTGACTAAGCGAGTAACACAAGTAGGCCCAACGTTGGCTAGCTGGAATAATTTCAGTGGGTTCCGCAGCCGCTAGCTGAACAGTGCCTGACCCTGGGGCAATTCAGGCTAGGGGAGAGTGGCCCAGAGGGCAGGTCAAGCCCTGATTCAGAAGGTGGTTGGAGTGTAGGCTCTGGATTGGCTGATTTGCATCTGAAACGTGTGTTTTCCAGGGAACTGTTTGCTTGCTTTAGGTGTCAGTTAACCCTGGGAGGGGCAGTCCTTCCTGGATCATCCAGGCTCCAAGATGTGCAAGCATCAAGCTTATAGAATAAAAAAGACATGATTAATACAGAGCCTAGTTCTTCTGAGACAAAACCACATGCGTTCTGCTACACCCATTCATCCTTGTCAAAGACCAGTAGACAGTTCCTTGAGACCCAAAGAAGGAGGCACCATTTTTTTCTTTTTCTGCCTAAGAACAATCATTCCCTCATTCCAGAGTGTGTGCCTTCATTCCCCTTCTGCATCTATCTCTTCTTGCAATCATTTGCTGTGTGATTTCCATGATGACGACTGTCTTGGCTGGGTCCAGGCTGGGTCCAGCCTAGGTAAGTGTCAGTGTCTGACTAAAGACACAGTGGACTGGCCAGGGACACCAAAAGAATAATAAGCAGACAGAAGGATATGAAAACCCCTTGAATTCTTTGCTGCGCCTCTCTCTTTCCTATGGCCAGAGCTGAGGCTGGACGTACTGTAGTATTATTAACCCTTTCAGGCTGGCAGTCAGCAGGAATTCAGATCAGGGGTCTTCTTTGCCAGGACTCGGAGGCAAGCCCCAGAGGATCCTGTCTGCAGTCCCTTGAAAACTTTTTCATTCCCACCAAGGTTTGGGTGAGTGGTTGAGAAAGGACCCAGAGAAAAGTTTTGAGCTTTCAAGTTAAAGTGACCTGAGTTTGAATCCTGGCTCTGCTAAGGGCACCAAAGAGCCCTTACCCTCTCTGGCCCTCCGTCTTCTCATCTGTAGGGTAGGGAGGAGACCACCCACCTGGTGGGGCATGGGAAGGCTCATGAGTCCCAGCGTGAAGTGACCACTGATGTACAAGGTGTGGGAATATGGTGGTGAGATGAAGCTCTGCACCAAGTCTAACATGGGAGACAGACAGACAAAAAAAAAAAAAAAAAAAAAAGAAGCAAATAAACACAGAAAAACAAAAAATTGTAACAAGTGCTCTCTGGGACATAATATGCGCTGTTAGAGTCTAGGGGGTGCACCTTTTTGCAAAGGTGGTTAGGAAAGGTCTGTTTCATGAGGGGAGATTTAGACTGAAACCTGCAGGTGAGAAGTAGTCAGTCATGAGAGAGTGGGTGGGGGAGAAAGGAGGCAGTGTGCAAAGGCTCTGGGGCCGGGAAGGTGTGCTTGCTGTAGGGATCGCTGAAAAGCAGTGAGTGAGGAAGACGGGGATGAAGCAGGAAAAGAAGGCAGGGAATAGCCATGCGGTCCCTTGTTGACTTTCAGATCTTATCCTAAGTAGGGCAGGAACTGTTGAAGGGTTTTCAGCAGGGGGAGTGCCATGACTGGATATATACTTAAAAAAAAAAAGTGTATTTATTTATTTTTTTGGCTGTGCCAAATCTTAGTTGCGGCACGCGGGATCTTCAGTTGTGACATGTGAGCTCTTAGTTGCGGCATGTGGAACCTAGTTCCCTGACCAGGGATTGAACCCTGGCTCCCTGCACTGGGAGCTTGGAGTCTTAGCCGCTGGACCACCTGGGCAGTCCCTGGATATGTTTTTGTTGCTATGTGTGGGCTTTTTCTTGTTGTGGTGCGCAGGCTTTCTGTAGTTGTAGGCTTCTCGTCGCGGTGACTGGCTTGTTGCGGAGCACAGGCTCTGGGGCGCTCGGGCTTCAGTAGCTGCCCCAGGCGGACTCGGTGTGGCACGCGGCTTAGTTCCTTTGAGGCGTGTGGAATCTTCCTGGACCAGGAATCCAACCTGCATCCCCTGCATTGGCAGGCAGGTTCTTATCCACTGGACTGCTAGGAAAGCCCTGGATATGTTTTTTTAATGGCCCCTCTGGCTGCTGAGTGTTGCACAGATTGGAGGAATCAGCCAGTCATGTCCTCCGGCTCAGGTGAGGGGTGAGGGTGTCTGGGGTTAAGTTCGAGGTAGCAGAGACAGACAGGAAGGTTTAGGTTCAAAATGCAGGTAGTTTAAAAAAATTTTTTGTTTTTTATTTTATTATTACTTTTTAAAATTAGAGATTTCCCTGGTGGTCCAGTAATTAAGATGTCATGCTTCAAATGCAGAGGGCATGGGTTCAATCCCTGGTCAGGGAACTAAGATCCCACGTACCATGTGGTGTGGTCAAAGAATAAAAAAATTTTAAATTAATTTTTTTGGAGTTTAATTGATTTACAGTGTCGTATTAGTTCCAGGTACACAAAGAAGTGAACCAGTTATATATATATATATGCTGCTGCTAAGTCACTTCAGTCATGTCCGACTCTGCGACCCCGTAGACGGCAGCCCACCAGGCTCCCCCGTCCCTGGGATTCTCCAGGCAAGAACACTGGAGTGGGTTGCCATTTCCTTCTCCAATGCATGAAAGTGAAAAGTGAAAGTAAAGTCGCTCAGTCGTATCCGGCTGTTCGAGCCAATGGACTGCAGCCTACCAGGCTCCTCCGTCCATGGGATTTTCCAGGCAAGAGTACTGGAGTGGGGTGCCATTGCCTTCTCCAATATATATATATGTATACACACACACACACACACGCACACTCACACACTCTTTTTTTATACAAACACACTCTTTTTAGGTTCTTTTCCCACATAGGCCATGGCAGAGTATTGAGTAAAGTCCCCTGTGCTATATAAAGGGTCCTTATTAATTATCTGTCTTGTACATAGTAGCGTGTATATGTCAATCTCAGTCTCCCAATTTATCCCTCCCCTGCCCACATTCCTTCTTGGTAATCATAAGTTTGTTTTCTATGTCTGCAACTATTTCTGTGTAAATAAGTTCATTTGTACTATTTTTTAAGATTCCACTTATAAGCGATCTCATATGATGTTTGTATTTCTCTGTCTGACTTCACTCAGCAGGTTGCTGCAAATGGCATCATTTCATTCTTTTTTTCTGGCTGAGAGATAGTCCACTGTATATATGTATAGCACCTTCTTATCCATTCATCCAAATGTGTTTTAGAGGAAATCAGTAGGAATCAATGACTATGTACTGACTTCTCTCTTTTCAATAACAAGTTGGTCTTAATTTTATCACATACGGTCTTAAAAATGTACACGTCACTATTAAAAAAATGCATCTTCAGACCCACGTTCTCCATGCTGAAGGCTCACCAGCACTTCTTGTTTTTTTTCATCACAGTGTTAATATATGACCTTTGGGGCTACATCCTCCTCTATTGTCTGGTGGCTCAGAGGGTAAAGAATCTGCGACGACACAGGAGACGTTCGGGCAACTCGCTTCTCCCCTGGGTGGTTGTAGCTGCTTCCTACAGACCAGGATTCCACATCAGTTTTGCCAGCTTCGATCTCTGGGTGGGGAAGATCCCCTGGAGGAGGGCGTGGTGCCCCACTCCAGTATTCTTGCCTGGAGAATCCCGTGGGCAGAGGAGCCTGGTGGGCTGCAGTCCTTGGGGTGGCAGAGTCGGGCACAACTGAGTGACTGGCGCGCAGCACTCATTCTCTGTTGGAAGGGTGTCCTGTGCACTGCGGGTGGCGTAGCTTGTACCCGCTGGATGCCAGGAACTACTTTCCACTCCCTACAGTTGTGGCAACCAAAAATATCTTCAGATATGGCCAGTCGTTCGCTGGTGGGGGGTGAGGGGGTGACATTACCCCTGGTGGGGAACCACTGACTCACATCACTGAAATCAAAGACCATGACCTCAGCCTTGGCCCTGGGATTACATAGGCAGCTTTGAGTTTAGGCCGGGCTTTGTTCTGTGTGGCCCTGATAATGGCAATGATAATGATGATGGTGATATATAATAATCATCCTTAGAGCTGACACTGACTGTGGTTACCGTGCCAGACTCAGTTCTAAGCCTTGTGCATGATTACCTCATTTGTCTTCTCAATAGCCTCACCACAGGTTTCATTATTACCCCATTTTACAGAAGAAGAAACAGGCACAGCAAGGTTAGAAGTTCAGCTGGGTTCACAGATGCTAAATTGTAAACAAGACCCAAACCCTACCGTGCTAAAGTGCTGGTTCTAACCCCAAAGGCAGTGGGTCGCCACTGAGGGGTGTTAAGAGGGAAGCCACGGGCCAGATTTGCATGTTGGAAAAGTGGTGTTAGAGGCCAGGGTGGAAGATGAATCCGCGGTGGACCAGTGAGGCTGGAGGCAAAACTGATGTGGAATCCTGGTCTGTAGGAAGCAGCTACAACCACCCAGGGGAGAAGCGAGTTGCCCGGAAGAATGGGGCTGTTCATTGAACTTATTCACTCATTCAGGTCACGAGTATTTACTGAGGATTTCTGTTGTGCCCGTTGCTGTTCTAGGCACCAGGCCTGATACTCTAACTCCCCTGGTAGAGTTTAGAATCCAGTGGGAGGAGATGGACGCACAGAGCAAAATACAAAACAGCAATTATGCCATCACGCAAACCAACCACAGGGATGCTTAGATACGATGACGAGTTCTAGGTAGGAAATGGGGTGGAACCAAGGCAGATGGAGTGAGGGGTCCCTGTTCTAGGTGGGCTGGCTTTAACTATTTATTTATTTTATTACTTTTGGCTGCGTCAGGTCTTTGTCGCTGCACAGGCTCTCTCTGGTTGTGGCAAGCAGGGGCTGTTCTTCCTTCTTCAGACTTCTCATTTCTGTGGCTTCTTCTGTTTCAGAGCTTGAGCTCTAGGGTGCGAGGGCTTCAGTAGTTGGGGTGCAGGGGTTTAGTTGCCCTGAGGCATGTGGAGTCTTCCCGGAGCAGGGATTGAACCCGTGACTCCTGCATTGGCCAGTGGGTTCTTAACCGCTGGACCACCAGGGAAGTCTGGAGTTGGCTTTTTAAAAATGAAGTTTACTGGAGTATAGTTTCTGCTATACAGCAAAGTGAATCATCTGTGTGTATACATATATCCCCTCTTGTTTGGATTTCCTCCTTTAGGTTACCCTAGAGCAGTAAGTAGAGTTCTCGGTGCTGCACAGCAGGTTCTCAATAGTTTTCTATTTTATCTGTAGCGAATATATGTCAATCCCAATCTCCCTGTTCATTCTCCCTCCCTTATCCCCTTGGTAGCCACACGTTTGTTCTCTACATCTGTGTAGGTGGAGTGGCTTTTAAGTTGAGCTTCTAGGAAGGGAAAGAGCCCACCTTGGGAAGCCTGGGATGGGGGGCATATTCTTCAGTGAGAAATCTTTCTAGTAGGAAAGTCTTGGGGTGTTCTAGAAGGGGCAGTGAGGCCAGAGTTGGGGGGTAAAATGAGAGAGGGGGAGGAGTGCCTCGTGGATTAAGGCCAGGATTTCGTTTTCAGTCTGAGTGCAAAGAGAACCATTTGGAGATTTTTAAGCAGAGGAGTGCTTCATCTGTTTTAGGAATGAAAATGTCTCTCTGGTGGCACTGGGGGAGAATGGAGCATTCGTGTCAGGGGCTGGTGGAAGATGCCGTTGGACCCTAGGAAGATTCAGTCGGAGCAGGGAGGAGGGGGTTTGGTCTTCGGGCAGGAGTGGATGGACCGCTGCAGCTTCGAGGAGGAATGAGAGCATCACCTTCATACCCCAGAGATGCTGGGAGAGCAACCCCTTCCCACTCACAGGAAGTCAAGAGCTGGGGCCCAGATCCAGCCAGGACACCTGGAGACACCCCCATGACCCCGCCCCCTACCCTGACTGCCCCAGAAGCAAAGTCACGTGGCCTCATCCACCACCGACACATGTGTCTGCTGGAACCTTCCTCGCCAGTTCTATTTTTGCTTCCCTTGGCAGCTCCGTGGAAATTAAAAGGCTATTTGCAGTGACTAATGTTGCTAATTCTGATCAAACAATTTAAAATTCATCCTTCACCATATCGGAGACCCACTAGGGAACAGAATTAACACATCATTTGTGGCAATTTCTATGATGGTTGGTAGAAAACAAAAAAGACGTTAAAATTGGTCTCAATTCAAACCGATACTCATTAAACTGCCTCCTTTAAAATATCCCATCTTGATCTATACAATAGCTCTTGTCTGTTCCGGCTTATTAGCCAAGGGGAGGGACCTTGACAAGCTGGCTGCTGACTCCCAGGTGCTAGGAACTTCCTTGGGAGTCTGGTGGGAATGCACTCTGCTGTCCTCACTCACCCAGCACCCGTTCCAACTTCATGTCCAGCTCCAGCTACCTGCCTTGGGTCCTCCTGTCCAGAGAGGGCAGTGTGGTTCCTGTCTCTAAAAGTTAAAATTCAAGAAGCTAAGTGTTAAAAAGAAAATCAAGCTTCCCAGTCTTGCCTAAAATTGAGCCATTTGCATACCACCTGTGTGGTCTTTGCTGTATCCAAATCCATACTCTGTGATTTCCTTAATATGAAGCCAACTCTTTAAAAAATGTAATTAATTTAATTTATGCAGGAACCTTTATAACCTATCTAATATATCCATTAAATGAACACATCAATTTGACTTTAAACAGGAAACTTTATAACACTGTTAGAAATGTTTGAAAGTCAGCATCACATGCAATAAACATTAAGTGTAAACATAAAATCTAAAAGCTCTGTGGCTCAGTGGTAAAAAATGCACCTGTCGATGTAGGAGAGGTAAGAGGCGTGGTTCAATCCCTTTCTCAGAAGATCCCCTGGAGAAGGGAATGACAACCCACTGCAGCATTCTTGCCTGGAGAATCCCATAGAGAGAGGGCTACAGTCCATGGGGTCGCAGAGCTCCCAGAGAAGGAGACCTGTCATCCCAGTAGCTGTCTCTTTTGTATCCCACAAGACCAGATTCAGACTACAGAATCTTAAAAAATTTGATTTTTTTTTTTTTTTTGATTACACATCCTGGGTCCCTGTAATTACCCAGTTCCACTTGCTTCAGACAGGGGTGTGTGTGTGTGTGTGTGTGTGTGTGTGTGTGTGTGTGAACCTTGACATTGATTTTCTTAGCTCCAAGGTTATGATAATGTCTCTCGTTTGCTTTCCATTGTGCCCTTCCCATCACTATGGCAACCCACAAAACAAAGAGGGCAGAAGTCAGGCCTTTGATATTATCTTTCCTGGGGGCTCTGCCACATCCTTTGATCTTCCTGCAGACACAACCCCATCAGGAAGTTCAGCACTGGGTGTTGAACAGCCTGGGTTACCTGAAATTTATTCATTTGTGGCCCAGATTCCTACCAGAGAGGTGTGGGAAATAACTAACAATTCTAAAGCAATTAACTGGAAATCACAGAAAAGTCATTATGCAAATCTGTGGCAGGCTGAATTCTCTGCAGATGGGTCAACAGTAGCTCTAGCGCTACATGCTGTTCTGGAATCTTCCCAGCCTCTCAAGAGTTGTAGCCTCTGTCCCCTCCTCGTGAAACTGATGGGCCTTGGTGACTGTCTTGACCAACTGAATATGGCAGAAGTAATGGTATAGGACTTCTGAGCCTAGGCCATAAGAATGCTTTCCCTAAAAAGCTTAAAACAGAGTCACCATGTGATCCAACAATTCTACTCCTGGGCATATATCCAGAAAAGACAAACATTCTTAATTTGAAAAGAAACACACACCCCTATGTTCATAGCCACACTATTTATAGTAACCAAGACACGGAAGCAACCCGTGTCCATCGACAGAGAAATGGACAAAGAAAATGTGGTATATGTGTTTACACACACAGACACACACAATAGAACGCTACTCAGCCACAGAAAAGAACGACATTTTGCCATTCGCAGCAATGTGGATGGACCTAGAGATTATCATATGAAGTGAAGTAAGTCAGACAAAGAAAGACAAATATTATATGATATCACTTGTATGTGGGGCTTCCCAGATGGCACCAGTGGTAAAGAACCTGCCATCAATGCAGGAGATGTAAGAGACATGGGTTCAGTCCCTGAATTGGGAAGATCCCCTGGAGGAGGGCATGGCAACCCATGCCAGTGTTCTTGCCTGGAGAATCCCCATGGACAGAGGAGCTTGGTGGGCTACAGTCCATAGGGTCACAAAGAGTCAGACATGACTGAGGTGACTTAGCACATATCACTTATATGTGGAATCAATCAAAATGATATAAATGAACTTATTTACAAAACAGAAACAGACATGGAAAATAAACTTCTGGTTACCAATGAGAAAGTGGCCAGAGGGAGGGTAGAGTGGGAGGGAGGGATAAACTAGGAGTTTGGGAATAATAAATACACAGCTCTTTGTATAAAACAGATAAACAGCAAGGATTTACTGTACAGCACAGGGAACTATATTTCAGTTCAGTTCAGTTCAGTCGCTCAGTCAAGTCTGACTCTTTGCGACCCCAAGAATTGCAGCACGCCAAACCTCCTTGTCCATCACCAACTCCTGGAGTTCACTCAAAATCATGTCCATCGAGTCGGTGATGCCATCCAGCCATCTCATCCTCTGTCGTCCCCTTCTCCTGTCCCCAATCTCTCCCAGTATCAGGGTCTTTTCCAATGAGTCAACTCTTCGCATGAGGTGGCCAAAGTACTGGAGTTTCAGCTTTAGTATCAGTCCTTCCAATGAACACCCAGGACTGATCTCCTTTAGGATGGACTGGTTGGATCTCCTTGCAGTCCAAGGGACTCGCAAGAGTCTTCTCCAACACCACAGTTCAAAAGCATCAGTTCTTCAGCACTCAGCTTTCTTCACAGTCCAACTCTCACATCCATACATGACCACTGGAAAAACCATAGCCTTGACTAGAGGGACCTTTGTTGGCAAAGTAATGTCTCTGCTTTTCAATATGCTATCTAGATTGGTCATCACTTTCCTTCCAAGGAGTAAGCGTCTTTTAATTTCATGGCTGCAGTCAACATCTGCAGTGATTTTGGAGCCCAAAAAACCAAAGTCTGACACTGTTTCCACTGTTTCCCCATCTATTTCCCATGAAGTGATGGGACCAGATGCCATGATCTTCGTTTTCTGAATGTTGAGCTTTAAGCCAACTTTTTCCCTCTCCTCTTTCACTTTCATCAAGAGGCTTTTTAGTTCCTCTTCACTTTCTGCCATAAGGGTGGTGTCATCTGCATATCTGAGGTTATTGATATTTCTCCCAGCAATCTTGATTCTAGCTTATGCTTCTTCCAGCCCAGTGTTTTCATGATGTTCTCTGCATAGAAGTTAAATAAGCAGGGTGACAGTATACAGCCTTGACGTACTCCTTTTCCTTTTTGGAACCAGTCTGTTGTTCCATGTCCAGTTCTAACTGTTATTTCCTGACCTGCATATGGGTTTCTCAAGAGGCAGATCAGGTGGTCGGGTATTCCCATCTCTTTCAGAATTTTCCACAGTTTATTGTGATCCACACAGTCAAAGGCTTTGGCATAGTCAATAAAGCAGAAATAGATGTTTTTCTGGAACTCTCTTGCTTTTTCCATGATCCAGAGGATGTTGGCAATTTGATCTGTGGTTCCTCTGCCTTTTCTAAAACCAGCTTGAACATCTGGAAGTTCACGGTTCACATACTGCTGAAGCCTGGCTTGGAGAATTTTGAGCATTACCCTACTAGCGTGTGAGATGAGTGCAATTGTGCCGTAATCTGAGCATTCTTTGGCATTGCCTTTCTTTGGGATTGGAATGAAAACTGACCTTTTCCAGTCCTGTGGCCACTGCTGAGTTTTCCAAATTTGCTGGCAAATTGAGTGCAGCATTTTCACAGCATCATCTTTCAGGATTTGAAATAGCTCAACTGGAATTCCATCACCTCCACTAGCTTTGTTCATAGTGATGCTTTCTAAGGCCCACTTGACTTCACATTCCAGGATGTCTGGCTCTAGATGAGTGATCACACCATCGGGGTTATCTGGGTCATGAAGCTCTTTTTCGTCAGTTCTTCTGTGTGTTCTTGCCACCTCTTCTTAATATCTTCTGCTTCTTTAGGTCCATACCATTTCTGTCCTGTATTGAGCCCATCTTTGCATGAAATGTTCTCTAATTTTCTTGAAGAGATCTCTAGTCTTTCCCATTCTGTTGTTTTCCTCTATTTCTTTGCATTGATCGCTGAGGAAGTTTTTCTTATCTCTTCTTGCTATTCTTTGGAACTCTGCAGTCAGATGCTTATATCTTTCCTTTTCTCCTTTGCTTTTCACTTCTTTTTGCAGCTATTTGCAAGGCCTCTTCAGGCAGCTATTTTGCTTTTTTGCATTTCTTTTCCATGGGGATGGTCTTGATCCCTGTCTCCTCTACAATGTCGCAAACCATCCATAGTTCATCAGGCACTCTATCAGATCTAGTCCCGTAAATCTATTTCTCACTTCCACTGAATAATCATAAGGGATTTGATTTAGGTCATACCTGAATGGTCTAGTGGTTTTCCCCACTTTCTTCAATTTAATTCTGAATTTGGAAATAAGGAGTTCATGATCTGAGCCACAGTCAGCTCCTGGTCTTGGTTTTGAAGACTGTATAAAACCTCTCCATCTTTGGCTGCAAAAAATATAATCAATCTGATTTTGGTGTTGACCATCTGGTGATGTCTATGTGTAGAGTCTTCTCTGTGTTGTTGGAAGAGGGTGTTTTCTATGACCAGTGTGTTCTCTTGGCAAAACTCTATTAGCCTTTGCCCTGCTTCATTCCCTACTCCAAGGCCGAATTTGCCTGTTACTCCAGGTGTTTCTTGACTTCCTACTTTTGCATTCCAGTCCCCTATAATGAAAAGGACATCTTTGTTGGGTGTTAGTTCTGAAAGGTCCTGTCTGAGGTCCCACGTCCCATGAGGCCCCACATTCGAGGTTGGGGCGGCGGCCGAGAGGAGCTATCACATGTCTGAGGTCGGGGGCGGCGGCTGAGAGGAGCAACCCCACCTCCAAGGAGCAGCGGCTGCACAGGGGCAGGAGGGCGGAGAGGAGCTACTCCACGTTCAAGGTCAGGAGGGGTGGCCTTGAGGAGATACCCCTCCTCCAAGGTAAAGAGCAGCGGCTGTGCTTTGCTGGAGCAGCTGTGAAGAGATACCCCACGTCCAAGGTAAGAGAAACCCAAGTAAGAGGGTAGGTTTTGCGAGAGGGCATCAGGGGGCAGACACACTGAAACCATAATCACAGAAAACTAGCCAATCTGATCACAGGAACCACAGCCTTGTCTAACTCAATCATGCCGTGTGGGGGCCCCCAAGACGGGAGGGTCATGGTAGAGAGGTCTGACAGAATGTGGTCCACTGGAGAAGGGAATGGCAAACCACTTCCTTATTCTTGCCTTGAGAACCCCATGAACAGTATGAAAAGGAAAAATGAGAGGATACTGAAAGAGGAACTCCCCAGGTTGGTAGGTGCCCAATATGCTACTGGAGATCAGTGGAGAAATAACTCCAGAAAGAATGAAGGGATGGAGCCAAAGCAGAAACAATACCCAGTTGTGGATGTGACTGGTGATAGAAGCAAGGTCTGATGCTGTAAAGAGCAATATTGCATAGGAACCTGGAATGTCAGGTCCATGAATCAAGGCAAATTGGAAGTGGTCAAACAGGAGATGGCAGAGTGAACGTTGACATTCTAGGAATCAGCAAACTAAAATGGACTGGAATGGGTGAATTTAACTCAAATGACCATTATGCCTACTACTGCGGGCAGGAATCCCTCAGAAGAAATGGAGTAGCCATCATGGTCAATAAAAGAGTCCAAAATGGAATACTTGGATGCAATTTCAAAAACGACAGGATGATCTCTGTTTGTTTCCAAGGCAAACCATTCAATATCATGGTAATCCAAGCCTATGCCCCAGCCAGCAATGCTGAAGAAGCTAAAATTGAACTATTTAATATCTTGTAATAGTTTATAATGGAAAAGAATCTGAAAAAAATGTATAGCTGAATCACTTTGCTGCATAACTGAAACTTAACACAATATTGTAAATCAACTACACTTCAATAAAAAGATAAAACAAAAAAAGAGAAAAAGTTTGGTCATCTTTCTTTAGTATAGAAGAGAAGCTGGCTATTCAGAATTTCATTTTTTCTCTAAGCTTCAATTATTTCTGAATATTTTGCCCTTTCCAGCTAACCTGTGTATGTATGATGGGTACAATTATTCCTTGAATATTTTTCTTTAAATAGACTTGACTCACTTTCTCTTTGTTGTATCCTTGGTTGGCATAATATCCATGAACTAAGTTTGTGCTATAGCTGTAAAATGCAAGTTAGTTCGCCCTGTAGACTTCTTGCTTAATGCGCTTGGGGAAGATTGATTCTATGGTCTTTTGTTCCAAGTTAATTGCTTTGTATTTTCAAGTAAATGAACTTCACAATGATTCCTCTCCTTGCTTTAGGTTAAAAAGAAAATTGCTCTGCACATCCACCTGGTGCTCACTCTTGGAAACCAGCCGCCATGCTGTGAAGAAGCCCAAGCGTCCTGTGGAGAGACCCAGGAGGGGAGGATGAGTGTCTCCAGCCCATAGCCCTCTGCTAGTCCCAGCTGATAGACAGCCCCACCTTGCCAGTCCTGGGAGTTATGTGCAACCTTTAAACTAGCAACCCCAATGGGAGCTGCCCGGACTAGTGATGAGCCACGCCCATTGAGCCTTTTGTTATTTAGTTGCTCAGTCCTGTCTTACTGTTTGCGAGTCCCCCAGGCTTCCCTGTCCTTTACCGTCTCCTGGAGTTTGCTCAAACTCGTGTCCATTGAGTCAGTGACGCCATCCAACCATCTCATCCTCTGCCCTCCCCTTCTCCTCCTGCCTTCAGTCTTTCCCTGCATCAGGATCTTTTCCAGTAAGTCAGCTCTTCGCGTCAGGTGGCCAATGTATTGGAGCTTCAGCATCATCCTTCCAATGAATATTCAGAGTTGATTTCCTTTAAGATTGACTGGTTTGATCTCCTTGCTGTCCAAGGCACTCTCAAGAGCCTTCTCTATCACCGTAGTTCAAAGGCATCAGTTCTTTGGCACTCAACTTTTTTTTTTTTTTTTAATTGTCCAGCTCACATTTGTACATGACTACTGGAAAACCATAGCCTTGACTATATGGGTCTTTGTAGGCAAAGCATGGAGAAGGCAATGACACCCCACTCCAGTACTCTTGCCTGGAAAATCCCATGGACAGAGGAGCCTCATAGGCTGCAGTCCATGGGGTTGTGAAGAGTCAGACACAACTGAGCGACTTCACTTTCGCTTTTCACTTTCATGCATTGGAGAAGGAAATGGCAACCCACTACAGTGTTCTTGCCTGGAGAATCCCAAGGACGGTGGAGCCTGATTGGCTGCTGTCTATGGGGTCGCACAGAGTCGGACACGACTGAAGTGACTTAGCAGCAGCAGCAGCAGCAGCAGGCAAAGTAAGTCTCTGCTTTTTAATATGCTGTCTAGGTTTGTCATTGCTTTTCATTGCAAGCATCTTTTAGTTTCATGGCTGCAGTCACTGTCCACAGTGATTTTGGAGCCCAAGGTAAAAATGATCATTGTTGTTTTAAGTTACTAGATTTTGGAGTGGTTGGTTAGGTTGCAGTAGATAGTGCAAACAAATACATGTCCTAACTAGAGCTTTCTGCTTTTTGGAGATAAAGTATTTTATATCCTGTTTTAACGCTGTTTTCTACCTCTGGACTTCCCTGGTGACTCAGTGCTAAAGAGTCTGCCTGCCAATTCAGGAGAGGTGGGTTTGATCCCTGGGTCAGGAAGATCCCCTGCAGGAGGAAATGGCAACCCATTCCAGTATTCTTGCCTGGGAAATCCCATGGATAGAAGAGCCTGGCAGTCTACAGTCCATGGGGTTGTAAAATAGTCAGACATGACTTAGCAACTAAACACAACAACAACCAACAACAGTTTTCTACCTCTCCATGCACTTCCAATTCTCTTTGAAAATTAATGCCCCTTATGATACTTGATAGTTCTCAACATGATGTCTAAGTAGAGACTTGAAGAATGAATTCAGATGAAGAAAGGTGGGAAAGGCATTGCAGGCAACAGGAACTGCTAGAACAAAGGCATCAGAGCACAAGGAGTTATATGAGCACCGGAAACTAGAGGCAGTGGGTCCATTCTGAAATGTGAGGAAGGCAAAGAGCAGTAGGGGGTGAGAAGGGACGGGTCAGTTGGGGCCACATCCTGAGAACCCGCTGGGGAGCAGAAGAATGGAATTGGTGACTCACCTCTAATTATATAATAAACTCAAGTGGAACTGGTTCCTAAAGCTGGGTTCCCCGACTCCCAGCACTGAACCTCATCTACTGTTTTCAGCTCCAGTGTAAACCACCCTTGGTGGTTGTTTCTTTTAAGGCTCTGAAAACTGAATGAAAAAGTAGGGTGGTTATACAAGGAAATGGTTAAGACCTTAAGCTCCAAGTTCAAATGCCAGTTTCGTGCTATGTTGGCCCAATGCCATACTCTGGTCTCAGTTTTCTCATTCCAAAGATGTGGTGACAATAATAGCACATACCTCGTGAGGCTGTTTTACAGATCCAATGAGTGAATTAATAAATATTTAGCGCCTGTTTCCCTGATGCCTCGGAGGGGCTTCTCTGGTGGCACAGACAGTAAAGAGGTCTGAGTTCAATCCTTGGATCAGAAAGATCCCCTGGAGAAGAGAATGGTAACGCACTCCAATATTCTTGCCTGGAGCATCCCATGGACAGAGGAGGCTGGTGGGATACGGTCCATGGGGTCACAAAGAGTCAGAGATGACTGAAGCGACTTGGCACGTACAGACACATGCAGGAGCTCCATAAATGTAGCTCTTACAACATTGGATGTGGAAGGGATGGGAGAAGTTAGCGAGGGCGGACACAATGAACAGATTAACTGAGTGACTTCTCTCAAATCTCTGAACTGAGAAACAGTACGGTTTTCTGATCCCTCCAAGATGTCTCTTCAGATTTTTGAGACATTTCTGAGTTGAGATGAGGTGAACAATATGCTTTCAAGGAGGAAATGCACTCACATAAGAAATAGCTGGCCCTCCAGAAGGAGGCTGATGAGAGAATGGTTGTGCTTGATTATTTAATTGAGGTTGGTCACGCTATGCAGGGGCTAACGCATTTCTCCAAACCCATGGATCTCCCCAGGAGGGTGACCCCTGGGGAAATCTGTGCTTTTAGGTTACTCTTGCACCTGCTCCTTAATGGACTGCTTAATGGAGTGCCATTGTCTTGGGAGTGAAATGGAATTCTTTCTGCATAAAAATGGAGGTGTGATGTCTAGTTCGCACCCCATACAGAAGGGAACTTGTTCTCAGAGATAAGAATAGAAACCAAGACAGGAAAGTTTCCTTTCAGCCTTCCATGGGTTCTGTTGTCACTGAAGGAATGAAGGCAGGGATCAGGGAGGGAGTGAATGAATGAATGAGTGATCAGGTGAGCCAGTGAATGGACGAGCTGGCGTGTGAGTGAGCCAGTAGGCAACGTGGGTGCACCCCACCCTCACTTTACCCCAAGTCACCCTTGGTTTGCCCCTGTTCCACCACAGCAGCCTGACTCAGTTTGGGTATTCCTGAAAGTGGGTCCTGATACAGGTGGGTTGCGGGTAGATTATTTGGGAGAGGGAGAAGCAGAAGGGAGAAGAGAGCAGGGAGTGTGTGTTTTGAGCTCGCTTAGAGGATATTAAAAAGCAGAGAACATCACTTTATTGACAAAGGTCTGTATAGTCAAAGATATGGTTTTCCCAGTAGTCATGTATGGATGTGAGTTGGATCATGAAGATGGCCAAATGCCAAAGAATCGATGCTTTTGAACTGTGGTGCCCGAGAAGACTCTCAAGAGTTTGTAGAGCAAACCAGCCAATCCTAAAGGAAATCAACCCGAATATTCACTGGAAGGACTGATGCTGAAGCTGAAGCTCCAGTCCTTTGGCCACCTGATGCAAAGAGCTGGCTCATTGGAAAAGACCCTGATGCTGGGAAAGATCGAAGGCAAAAGAAGGGTGCGGCAGAGGATGAGATGGTTGGATGGCATCACTGACCCAATGGACATGAATTTGAGCAAACTCTTGTGATAACGAAGGATAGGGGAGCCTGAAGTGCTGCAGTCCGTGGGGTTGCAAAGAGTTGGACCTGACTTAGTGACTGGACAACAGCTGGCTTTCTGGGCCTCTAGTTTGATGGCAGATTGTGGGACTTGTCAGTCTCCACAATTCCAGGACACTGGGGTGCAGGTTGGGGTGCTGGGTGTTGGTGAGCCTCCGGTTGCCTGTGCTATGTCATTCCATCTCCCCTCGGCCAGAACTTGCTGGCAACTAAGAAATAGCTGTGAAATGAAAACTTGGAAGGAATTCATTCATTCAACAAATACTGATTGAGTTCCGGCTCTAAAAGGGAGGGTCAGGTGCGAAACACGTGTGGTTTGGATCCTGGGTTATTCCTGCTCTACTGAGTACCTATTGTGTTCCTAGTATGGGCCCAGGCATTCAGTAGGTGCCTACTTAACAGGTGCTGAATGACAGAAGGCATTGTGCAGTGACTGGCAAGACACATCACTTTGCCTTACCTCAGTTCTTCATCTCTGAAATGCGCATAATAAAGACCTCGTCCTGGGACTGTCTTGGTTGTCCAGTGGCTAAGACTCCAACCTCCCAGTGCAGGAGGTCCAGGTTTGATTGCTGGTCAGGAAGATCCCTTGGAGAAGGAGATGGCAACCCACTCCAGTATTCTTCCCTGGAAAATCTCATGAACAGAAGAGCCTGGCGGGCCACAGTCCATAGGGTCACAAAAAGGTGGACAGGACTTAGTGACTGAGCATGCACAGGGAACTAGATCCCACATGCTGTAACTAAGCGATTCCGTGTCCACGGTGTCTGCGGAGGGAACGTCAGCTGTCATGGGACCCCAGCCACGACCTTTGAGTGCTCAAAAGCCAATTGATGTATTGTGTGTACCGTATATAACATAGATAGCTGGTGAGAAGTTGCTGTATAACACAGGGAGCCAGCCTGGCACTCTGAGAGGACCTAAAGGGGTGGGTGAGAGGTCAAGAGTATTAGTCGCTTAGCTGTATCTGACTCTTTGTGACCCCATGAGTTTACGTGATGCGACTAAAGATACCATATGGCACCAGTAAAAGATGCTGCAACTAGGACCCTGCACAGACAAAAAAAAAAAAAAAAAAAAAACCAAAAAACCACACATAAAAAAACCAACAAAAAAATAGCCTGTCCTCATGTGGGTATGAAGAGATGGTGCAGATGGTGTGCAGAGCTGGTGTCTCATAGATCCCCTACCAGCACTACCTTTGGCCATGATGGGGTTTTTAATTTATTATTGGTGGGAGGATAATTGCTCCGCAATATTGCAATCTTCCACCATACGTCAACATGAATCAGCCATAGGCACATATATGTCCTCTGCCCCTGAACTGCCTGCCCAGCTCCTTCCTACCCTTCTAGGTGGTAACAGACCAGGTTTGAGTTCCTGAGACACACAGCCAATTCCCATCAGCTAACCGTCTTACACGTGGCAGTGCATGTTTCCGTGCTACTCTCTCCATCCCCACGATGGAGGAAAGAGAATCCAGCCACCTAGCAGGGCCCAGGGGAGTTTCGATGTCCTAGCTCTGTGGCTCTTCACCTCCGACTCCGTGTCCATGGTGTCTGCGGAGGTAACGTCAGCTGTCATGGGACCCCAGCCACGACCTTCTGAGTGCTCAAAAGCCAATTGATGTATTGTGTGTGCCGTATGTAACATAGATAGCTGGTGAGAAGTTGCTGTGTAACAGAGGGAGCCAGCCTGGCACTCTGAGAGGACCTAAAGGGGTGGGGTGAGAGGTCAAGAGTATTAGTCGCTCAGCTGTATCCGACTCTTTGTGACCCCATGAATTTTAGCCTGCCAGGCTTCTCTGTCCATGGAGATTCTCCAGGCAAGACTACTGGAGTGAGTTGCCATTTCCTTCTCCAGGGGAATCTTCTCAACCCAGGGATCGAACTGGTGTCCCTTACATTGCAAGGCAGATTCTCAACCACTGGACCACCAGGGAAGCCTGTGTGTGTCTGTTTCTCAGGGCATGCGTGTATGCTTAGTTGCTTCATTCATGTCCGACTCTTTGTGACTGAGCTCCTCTGTCCATGGGATTCTCCAGGCAAGAATACTGGAGCAGGTTGCCACGCCCTCCTCCAGGGGATCTTCCCAACTCAGGGATCGAACTGGCATCTCTTTTACGTCTCCTGCATTGGCAGGCAGGTTCTTTGCTGCTATCGCCTCCTGGCAGGGAGTGGATAATCCCCAGAGAGGAATAAGATAATGAAGAGGAGAAGAAATGAGGGTGGAAAGAAAGGGCAGAGGAGAAGGGTGAAGGAAAGGGAGAGAGGAGACCGAGCTCTCTTTATGATGTTCTTTCCCTGCTTCTTTCAGAGAGAGGGTGGCTCACCCTTAGTCCCGCAGCTGGGCAGAGGCAGCTAGACTGTGGACTATGTGTGGGCTCCACGTTTGGCCTTCTAACTTCCAGCAACAGGAGTGTGGCCGATGGGACCTGGCCATTGTTATTCAGTTCAGGGAGCTGGCTGCTGCCGGCTCACATGGAAATGAGTCTTCCAGTCCACTGAGCCCATTGCTGGCAGCTGGGTAGCCCAGCAACCTTGGCTATGCTGCTGGCGCTGGAACAGGAGGAGCCCTTGGGCTGGGTTCTTGGGTCACAGCCCCTGGGGAGGTGGGGAGGCAGGGCTGACCTTTCTTGAGACGGCCTGGGAGAAGAAACTAGAATCTAATGATGCCAGAGTCTTGGGCGGCTGGAGGATGAGGGAGTGTGAACTATTTACAGTCTGTTCATGGGCTGCAGAAGCCTGTGCCAGACACGGACATAGCCTTGCACTGGCCTGGCAGCCTGGCAGCAGCTGCCGTGGAAGAAATTGCTGCTCCCCTTCATTTCCAGCTGGCTTCGGGGGTCAGGAGCCAGCCCAGAGCCGTGGGAAGAGCAGGAAGTGGCCCGAGTCAGGCACAGCTGGAGCATACATCCCCACTCTGCATGGCCCGTCACTGCCCAGAGTCCCAGGTTCCCCATTTGTCAAATGCAGACGATCACAGTAAAAGTGCATTTGCTGACGTTTATGGAACACTTAACAGTTCCAAAATGCCTTAGGGCCCGAACTCTAATGCATCCTCATAACAGATGGTTACGGTTATTTATTTCTAAAACGTAGCGGCTTAAAATGTCAATTGATCATTCTGTCTCTCACTCCTGTGGGCTGGTTGGGCTCAGCTGGTTGCTTCTGGCTGGGGTTGCTGCTGCCGTGGTGGATCAGGTGCAACTGGGACTGGAGTTATCTGAAAGCTCGACTGGGCTGGGTGTTTAAGGGGCTTCTTCCCTCCCAAGGTGGTCTTAGCCTCACTCTCTGCAGGGCTCTAAGCCTCCAGGACTTTTTCCTTTGACCCCATCACAGCACGGGAAGTATATTTGTTTTCTGTTGCTGTTACAATGAGCGTGCTCAGTCACTTCAGTCGTGTCCAGCTCTTTGTGACTCCAAGGACTGTAGCCCACCAGGCTCCTCTGTCCATGGCAAGAATACTGGTGTGGGTTGCCATGCCCTCCTCCAGAGGATCTTCCTGACCCAGGATGGGACCCACGTTTCCCATGTCTCCTGCATTGGCAGGCGGATTCTTTACCTATGAGCCACTAGGGAAGTCCCCTCATTTTAGTTTTGATTTGCCTTGAATGAATTAATGAATCTTTACATCCACTTCCTGCCTGAGAGTGGCCACTCCTTGGCAAACGAGAGGAGAAATTCGATGGCTATTTTGGCTGCAAGTGTCTCTGCTTTGGTTACCTAGGTTGCTGATTCATTAGCAGAGATTTACAATGTGTAATTTTTTTTCCTAGTCTGAGATAGACTACTCCTTTAGGCTGGGAAAACATTGGCAATGTATTTTCTAAATGCATTTTAGTTCCTTGGATGTGCTTTTTAAAACATTGGCTGTTTCATTAAGGTCCCAGTGGAGAAATCGTCATCGTAAACAGAGATGTCATTTACTGAGCTTCTACTATGTACTAAGTGCTTTAGACTGATTGCATCATTTAATCTCAACAGTCCTATGTGGTAGCACAGTGATCCCTATGGCAATAATAATATTAGTAATAATAATAGCAACAGCAGTACTGGCACTAACAAGCAATAATAGAAATAACAGCAAATATTTATTGAGCACTAGTTGCTGAAGGCCAGGCACTGTGCCCTGGGTTGTACACAACATCCTAATTCCTTTGCTCACATGCTATTAAGGACATTTGGGCTGAATCTCGGGTATTGCCCAGGGTTCTTGCCCTCCCTCTCAAATACAACTTTTTTTTTAGCAGAAAGAGACAAGCCCATCTGGATGGCGCTAGTGGTCGGGAAGATTCCCTGGGTCGGGAAGATTCCCTGGAGGAGGGCAAGGCTCAGGGCTGTGGTCTTGGGGAGAGGAGAACTGGGTTCAAATCTTGGCTTTTCCATTTCCCAGCTGTGTGACCTTGGACAGGTGACTTTATCTCTCTGAGCCTCATCTTACTCATCCTTAAAATGGGAACAAGAACATTGTGGCGGGGTGCCATCAAGATATTTATTCTCTTTGTTCCCACCTTGTAGGGTCAGTTAGGGTTGCTGGATCTCTCTCTCTCTTGCTTTTTCCTACTGCATCTGTGGATGGAAGGTCTGCCGATAGCAGACAGCCCCTGCTTGATAGCCCTCTCCTCACAAATTTCTGTCTCCAGATTCTGGGAACTGCTTCCTCCTCACCCCAGGATTATCTCTCAACAAACTTAGCTCATCTTTCCCATCCTTTTGCCCTCTAACCCCTTAAGCTCTGTTTCTTCCAGCTCTCTAATTCTCCTTAGCAGCATCTTTTCTTGCTGGGTTCCATTCCTGCCACTGTGTGATAATCCAGTCCTCTCAACCCACTTCCTAAGGTATCAGCAAATAACTAATTTAAGCAGGGATTCTCACTGGGTGACCTGAGGGTTTTGTAGGATTTTCCATCTGTCTGCATTTTTTCTAGGAAGATGGTCTATAGCCTTCCTTCCTCCCCTTGCCCCCCACATTCTTCAAACATAAAAAGATTAAGAACCACTGGGTATTTGTCACTTCTCCCAGGATCATCTGATTTTACAGATGACTTTAGAATAGTCAAAGGAATGAATCTTTAATGGTGGAATTATTACAGAAGGTTGCACAGATCCTAGGGCTTGGCACAGCCTGCAGCATCTTCAGTTGGTCATTGCAGACAGTGCTTGCTTGACATCAGAGCTTAATACATAGTTACAGATTTTATTATCCCAAAGTGGAAACACAAAGTCTGAGAGATTCATGTCGGATTATAAAAAGTCCAGACTTACAATTCTCTAAAACTTTTTCAGAGTGAAGGAGAAAGGAAAATATTAATAAAAGACGACATGCTGAAATAAATGGACCCGAGAGCAGATAACAAAATAAATTTTGCAGCCAAGGAGTTTGGCTCCAAGATGGAGGTGGGAGGATATTTAAGAGGGGGGAAGAAATGGATAAAAGAAAGGAAAAGGAAAGTTTCTCCCTCTTTTTTTTTTGAATATCTATTTATTTGGCTGTGTCAAATCAGTTGCAATACCGATTGGACAACCGGTTGCAGCACCGAGTGGAATCTTCATTGCATCATGTGGGATCTTTTGTTGAGGAACATGGACTCTCTAATTGTGGTACCTGGTCTCCAGAGTGCTCAGGCTTCAGTAGTTGCATTGCGTGAGCTCAATTACTCCATGGCATGTGGGATCTTAGTTCCCCGACCAGGGATTGAACCTATGTCCCCTGCATTGCAAAGTGGATTCTTAACTGCTGGACTACTGGGGAAGCCCCTCTCCCTTTTTTTTCCTGGAGTGACCCAATCTCTGCCTTCGGGAGTCAGATAATAAAGTGTGTGTGCCCTTATCTCTTAGCAAGGTCAGGTGGGCCAACATCAGGGGGAAGGTTGATCTTTTAGGGATGGAATCCTCCCTTTTTAAAAGGTATTGATTTATTTGGCTGTGCTGGGTCTTAGCTGCAGCATGTGGGATCTAGTTCCCTGACCAGGGGTCAAACCCAGGTCACCTGCATTGGGAGCATGGAGTCTTAGCCACTGGACCGCCAGTGAAGTCCCCTCCCCTTTTTCCTTTCTCCTTCCCCTACCTTTTCTGTCCATCCCTGCCTTTTGTCTGTCTTAATTAAGTCTTGATTAGATGCTTGGTAGGCAATTTACCAGCATTATCTCAGATTTGCACCTTGCCAGCTATGTGACCTTGGGTGAGTGACAACCTCACTGAGATTAAGTTTCTTTTGTTCGTGGAGGGGTTATAGGGCTTGCATGATATAGTACATCTGAAGCCATGGGTACAGCGTCTATGAGCAGCAGTCCATTAATAAATGTTCTGCTTCTTCTCCTTGTAACACAATTAGCCAGCCCCTAATGCATCTAATTAATAAACGTGCATTTGAAAGAGACCGACACAGTGAACAAGGAACAGTGCTTCCTTTTATTGCCTGCAGGAGGGTACCTGGACACAATGGACTGAAGCTGCCAATCTTAAAATAAGGTGGGATCTTGATTCTTGTTTTAAGGTGTGGAGTAGGCAGGGGTAGTTTCTGAAATGCAAATGTGCATTGTGTTGCCATGACAAAGATGTTGCAAGGAAATAGAAAACCGCAGAACTTCAGAGCCAGAACAGATTTCAAACCAAATTACTCTATTTTCCAAGCCCAAACTGGGACAGAGGGTCAGAAGGGTACAAGCTATCTTCTGGGGACAGCGGGACAGAGTCATATTGTCTAGAGTTTGAGATGCTATCTTTTAGATGCTTTAACATATCTGAAAATAGAATGCCTTTTGTGTGCATTTAATGTACTTTTTAAAAAAAAAAGTCTGAAAAAGCTATTATACCCAATGTGCATCTATAGGCAATGGTGTTTTAAGATGGAGCAAACATGGTTTTGAAATCTGAGCTGACACTGATCAATGATCAGTCCAAAATGGGGCTTATTCTCTTCTGTACTATGAGGAGGTAGACCAGTTGACCATTCGATGTCCTTCTAGCACAAGTGTGCCCTACTACCCCTCAGCATCTATTTCCACGTGGCTCCATCTTCTTATGCTTCTATCTCAAGGGCCTTTGGGGCTGACAGTATGATCTGCTTGTGCATGGGGGAGGCTGGAAGCATAAGAGAGTTAATGGCTCTGGAAGCAACCCTTGGCTAACACAGCCTGGGATTTGGTGGAAAATACCCTCAGATTGCTTGCCCTTTAGATGGGAAACTCTGAGATGTGCCCAGCATTCCCCAGTGGTACCCAGCTCCAGTTTGCACCCAGGGCATCTTGCTCCATAATGCATCCCTGGCTGCCTTCCCCTCCTCCCCCGCCTCATTTCCCTCCTCCTCCTGCTCGTGCATCTTGGGTCCCCTCCCAGATAAATTACTTGTGCTGCAATCCTTGTGAGATGGCTCCCTAAAAATTGTTTTTATCAAAGTATAGTTGATTTACAATTTGTGTTAATCTCTGCTGTACAGCAGAGTGATTCAGTTATGCATACCTATATTCTTTTCCTTTATGGTTTGCAACAGGATATTGACTAGCACCTGTGCTATATAGTGAGGCTTTGATGTTTATTCATCCTATCTATACTAGTTTGCATCTGTTAATCCCAGACTCCCATTCCATCACCCCTCACCCCTTGGCAACTACAAGTCTGTTCTTTATGTCTGTGAGTCTGTTTTTCTTTGCAGATAGGTGATTTGTGTCCTATTTGAGAGTCAACATATTGTTGTTCTTCAGTTGCCAAGTCGTATCTGGCTCTTTGGGGCCCCATGTACTGCAGCCCACCAGGCTTCCTTGTCCTTCACTATCTCTTGGAGTTTGCTTAAACCCATGTCCACTGAGTCAGTGATGTCATCCATTCACCTCATCCTCTATTGCCCTCTTCTCCTCCTGCCCTCAACTTTTCCCAGCATCAGGGTCTTTTCCAATGAATCAGCTGTTCACATCTGGTGGCCAAAGGATTGGAGCTTCAGTATCAGCATCAGTCCTTCTAGTGAATATTCAGGGTTGATTTCCTTTAAGATTGACTGATTTGATCTCCTTGATGTCCAAGGGACTCTTAGGAGTCTTCTCCAGCACCACAGTTTGAAAGCAACAGTTCTTTGATGCTCAGCCTTCTTTATGGTCCAACCAATGTCATAGAAAAGCTATGTCAAAGCTAGACAGCATATTAAAAAGCAGATACATTATTTTACCAACAAAGGTCTGTATAGTCAAAACTGTGGTTTTTCCAGTCGTCATGTAGAAATGTGGGAGTTGGACCACAAAGAGTCCATATATACACAATATCATATATGTGTCGCTCTCTTTCTGACTTCTCTTAGTGTGTGTGTGTTGGTTTATTTTGGTGTCAACTTGACTGGGTCACTGGTTGCACAGCTAGCTGGTAAAACATTATTTCTGAGAGTGTCTGTGAGGGTGATTCTGGAAGAGATTAGCATTTAAACCAGTGGAGTCTGTAAAGCGGATGGCCCTCCCCAGTGTGGGTGACTCCATTGAGAGCCTGACTAGAGCAAAAGGCAGAGGAAGGGTGAATTCACTCTCCCTGACTGTTGAGCTGGGGCACTGCTCGATTCCTGTCCTGGTTCTTGGGCCTTCAGACCTGGACTGGAATCTACAGCATCAGCCCTCTGGCTCTCAGGCCTTTCCATTCCACCACTGTGGTGCTGGAGAAGACTTTTGAGAGTCCCTTGGACTGCAAGGAGATCAAACCAGTCAATCTTAAACAAAATCAAGCCTGAATATTCATTGGAAGGACTGATGCTAATCCTGAAGCTCCAATACTTTGGTCACCTGATGTGGAGAGCTGACTCATTGGAAAAGACCCTGATGCTGGGAAAGATTGAGGGAAGGAGGAGAAGTGGGCAACAGAGGTTGGATGGCACCATTAACTAAATGGACATGAGTTTGAGCAAGCTCTGAGAGATGGTAGAGGACAGGGAAGCCTGGTGTGCTTCAGTCTATGGGATCGCAAAGAGTCAGACATGATTGAGACTGAAGAACAACTGGCTTTCTGGGCTTCCAGCTCGATGGCAGATTGTGGGACTTCTCCGTCTCCGTAATTCTATGCCTCCATCCCTTGTGATATCTGTGTCCTATTGGTTCTGGTCTCTGGAGAATCCTTATTGTCTCAAGAACTGCTCCTCGGGAACCCAGCCTGGGACAGCTGGCTGCCTGTGACTTTACGGGAGCTTCTTGACTGCAGAGACAGGTATTGTGAAGTCTTTCCTTAGGGGATCTTTTTAATATTGAAATAGCTGAGCAGCTGTGAGAGCAGTGGAAAGAGAATTGCCTTTACTTAAAAAAAATATTTATTTATTTGGCTGCATTGGGTCTTAGTCATGGCATGCGGGATCTTAATCACGTGGGATCTTTTGCTGTGGTGCTTGGGCTCAGTGGTTGTGGACCATGGGCTTAGATGCCCTACGGCATGTAGGATCTTAGGATTCCCAGGTGGTGCTTGCAATAAAGAACCTGCCTGCCAATGCAGGTGATGTAAGAGATGAGGGTTCAAACCCTGGGTCAGGAAGATCCCCTGGTGGAGGGCATGGTAATCCACTCCAGTATTCTTGCCTGGAGAATCCCGTGGACAGAGGCCCCTGGTGGGCTACAGTCCGCAAAGAGTCAGACACGACTGAAACGACTTGGCTCCCCAACCAGGGATTGAACCAACATTCCCTGCATTGCAAGACGGATTCTTAACCACTGGACCACCAGGGAAGTCCCCCAAGAGGCAGTTTCTGCAATAGGGATAATTTCTACCTCCCTGGCTTGTTATGAAGCTTAAATGAGATCCTGTCTTTCAAGAGCTCATTGAGTGGCTACATCCTTCATCAGTGAATGGATCTTTGACTCTGTTGTTTTAGCAACAGTGAGGAAGTTCTGGATCCTGAGGCTACATTGAGATGGGAGCATCTGGTGAGGAACTAGGGTCCCTTCAGAGGCTCCTTGGCAGAGCATCCTCACTTCCCAGTGAGGTTGACGATGTGCCCTGAGCTACTGCTCCGTGAGCATCCCAGCCCTGGATTCCTGAACATCACCTGAGTGAGTGAATCTATTTTTGAGTTGTGGTGGAGCAGGGCATAACTGGAAGAAGTCAACAGTGGCTGAGTCCACCACAGAGAAGAAGACACAGAGCTCATTAAATCCAGGCTCACCTTTTCAGATCAGCAGGGGCCCCTAGCTCAGGGAAATTCTACCTGTAGCACGCATTTGTCTGTGGGGTAGCTGAGAGAAGAAAGGAGAAAGGAAAAAATACAGAAAGGAGAGGAAGATAGTGATTAGGCGATGAGCCCAGGTAAACATACTGAATTCTGCTTCTTCCTTTGCTTTGAACTTGCTGTGTGACTTCAAACATATCTTTGTTCCTCTCTGGTTCCAGCAACTGAAGTGTTATTTTATTTTATTTTATTTTTTTTTTACTTCTAAGGCTGACCATTCAATAGGTTCATCTCACCTGACCTGACTTTTCCTGGGTTTATTCCAGAGGAAAAAGTTCATATTCAGGTTCAGTTTAGCTTGTGACTCAGGAAAGATGTCTAGGTAGTCGTTCATTCTAGCAGTGTTTAATTGAGCACCTACTGTGTACCAGGCTATGCCACCCTCGGCTCCAGGAGCTCATGGTTAGAGGGTGGTGGAGAAGCAAACAGGCACACAAGCAGGTCAGTGCAGCCCAGTGAATGCTGGAGGGTGGGCGGGGGCTCTCAGGGCTGACTCTGCCTGAAGATTTCAGAAAAGAGCCAGCAGTTTTTTAAAAAAATTATTTTAAATTGAAGGATAATTGCTTTACGATATTGTGTTGGTTTCTGCCAAACATCAACATGAATCAGCTATAGGGATACATTTGTCCCCTCCCTCTTGAGCCTCCCTTCCACCTCTCACCACATCCCACCCCTCTAGGTTATTACAGATCCCTGGTTTGAGTTCCCTGAGTCACACAGCAAATTCCCACTGGCTATCTATTTTACATATGTTAAAATATATACACACGTTATACATATGTTAGAGTATATATTACTCTCTCCATTCATCCCACTCTCTCCTTCCTCCCTTCTCCATGTCCATAAGTCTGTTCTCATTGTCTCTCTCTCCATTGCTGCCCTGCAAATACGTTCATCACTACTATCTTTCTAGATTCCACATATATGCATTAATATATGATATTTGTTTTTCTCTTTCTGACTTACTTCACTCTGTATAAGAGGCTCTAGGTTCATCCACCTCATTAGAACTGACTCAAATGCATCCCTTTTTATTACTGAGTAATATTGCATTGTATATGTGTACCACAGCTTCTTTGTCCATTCATCTGTTGATGGACATCTAGGTTGCTTCCATATCCTAGCTATATAAATAGTGTGAGGCAGCAGTTTTTACTAGTAATAACAGCTGCTGATCTTTGCTAAGTCTTTCCCATGTGCTAGCTTCTGTGCTACGTGATTTGCAAACAGTGTTCTGCTAAGCTTCCTTTTAGCCCTAGCAGGTAGGTTCTGCTATTCATTCTAGTTTACAGATGAGGAAGTCAAGGATCAGAGAAGTGAAGTAACTTGCATCAGGTCACAGAGCTAGTAAGAGGTGAGCAAACTGTGAGCAAACTGTGGGTCCATAACCCAAATCCTGGCCCCTGGCCTGTTTTTATAAATAAAGCTTTATTGGAACATAGGCACATCCCTGCATTTACATATTATCTGCAACTGCTTTCACACTATGGTGGTGATTGATTGATTAGCTGTGATAGACACCTAACAGCCTGCATAACTGAACATAGTTATATGGCCTTTAGCAAAAGGTTGCTGAGCTCTGCTTTATTACATCAAGTCATTTCATTCCCACAACAACACAATAATTGCCCCATTATATCATGTAAGGAAACCAGGCACAGAGAGGCAAAGTTGCTTATCCGAGGTCACAAAGCAGGGCTGGGGTTAACACTCTGGCCAGAGTTTGGTCCAGACGCTGTGCTCTAACCATTTTACCCCACTACCTTTGCAGTCAAACCAGCAAGATCTGCTCTTTATGCTTGATTTTAGTGTAGAGCAGGAGGAAGAAAAAAAAGGTACTCGTTAGAACCGGCTACCAGAAGATGTCAAAATATTTTCGGTGGCACCAGAGATGCATGTTGGGAAGGAAAATCTTGGGGAACCAAAACTTTCAATATTTATCTTTGTGGTGACCACATAGTGGGAACTTTGGCAGCTCGCCCAAAATGGTCTGTTGGCGGGAGGCTGTGGGGAGGGGCTGGAAAAAATGGTTTGTAGTAGAACTGAGCCCGTGGGGATGCTGCAAGGATTAAATCAAGTGATAGACACAAGGTGCCCAGCACTGTGCCTGCTGAGGTTCCTGCGGGTATTTGCTATCATGTATCTTCAAGAGCTGTTTCCAAGCAGTGTTCTTAGTTCCCAGCAGCCTCTGGTTCACTCGCTGGCTTCTCTCTCAGTTCTGGGTCTTGGCGTGCTCAGTTCTCCCCTTTATTTGCTCACCTGGGAGCTGAGACCCGTGTCTGCCCAGCTCTCCAAGGCTGTGCAGCCTCAAATTGGATGTCAGGTGGGCAGGGGCACTCCTTGACCGCTCCACCCCTGGACTGTGTGTGCATATCCCCCGTTCTGTTACAGCTCACAGCCTCCCCCAATTGTATGAGGCCGGGTCGGGGTGGTGAGAGTGCAAGATCCTAGCCCCTAGACCAGCAGTCAGTGACAAGGGCCCTGGGCCTTCGGCTTTGCAGAAAAGAATTTTCACGAAGACGGAAAGTAGTGAAACATATTTATTAAGAGAAAAAAAAAGAGTACAAGTACATGTTGGATAGATATATGGGCAGACTTAGAGAGTCGTTGAGTCACACCCTCGTGGTAGTTTGAATTACCTTTATGGGACATTCCTTCCGGTTTCCTTTGGCCGATCATTTTGATTTGTCTGGTTCACAGTCCATATTTGGTAGGGCTCAGGATCCTCCCACATGTGTGCACACATCTCTTAACCAAGATGGATTCTACCGCAATGGCCTGTGAGTAGAGCATCCCTTGACATCATTCCCCCTTTGACCTCCAAGGAGCCTTTCTGTGCACGTGTGGTTGGGGAGTTCTCTTGACTTTGGGAATGAGAAATACATGGTCTGGGCAGGGCCCAGCTTGCTGTTTTAATTGTCCTGTTATTCTCATCTTGGAATTTCGGTCCACAGGGAATGAATCTCCGATAGGTTTACCATGGGGGTGGAGGTGGGTGTCTGCCTCTGGCCTCAGGGTCATCCTGCACTGTTGGATGCTGAGCAGTATCCCTGCTGTCTTCCCACTTGATGCCAGTGACATCTCCCCTCACCCTCCAATAGTGATAACCGAAACTGTTCTTCAGACATTGCCAACTGTCCCCGGGGGCGGGGACACAAAATCATGGTTTATCTTAAACTTCAGAAATGCCTCTTTATGGTTGTGTTCACAAAACCACTGCTTTATAGACTATATATGGGCTTTTCAAGAGTAATTTTTGACTTTTGGTGACTTCTTCCTAGCTTAACTGCTCAGAACTTCCCTGGTACCCTGCTGTGGAACCACCCAGTGGGGCAGATGAGTTCCTGCAGCCAGAATTCTTGGGTTTAAACCCAAATTCTGCTCTTTGCTAGGTATAAACCTCTAGGAAGTTACTTATTCTCACAGCCTCAGCTTCCTCATCTGTAAAATGCGGAGTAATTTTAGTATCTACCCTACGAGGTTGTCACAGTATTGAATTGAACAAGTGCTCTTGTTCAGGCACTGGGTAATGTCCGACTCTTTGCAACCCCATGAACTGCAGCACGCCAGAATTCCCTGTCCCACGCCATCTCCCTGAGTTTTCCCAAGTTCATGTCCATTGAATCGGTGATGCTATCCAACCACTTCATCCTGAGTGACCGCATAAAGAGCTGATGAGAGAACTTCACGGGGACTTCTGGTGATCCAGTGGCTAAGACTTCACCCTCTCAATGCAGGGGGCCCAGGCTGGATCCTTCGTCGGGGAGCTAGATCCCACATCCTGCAACTAACAGTTCACATGCTGGAAGTATACAATCTGGCCTGCCACAGGGAATACTGATGACCCTTGGTGATGCAACTGAGATCAGGTGCAGCCAAACAAATACAAATAAAATAAATCTTTAAAAAAGAGAATACTCTTCAAGGAATACTACTGTTATTTCCACATGGCTCCAAGAGTTGTTGAAAATTCCCAAGCTTGGAATTAAAAAAAAAATTTGTTGTTCTCGTCTCCTGGCCTGCCATGGGCAAACTCCACGAATTCTGAAACCTCTTCCCCAGGAGAATGAAAGCCTTGGAGAAGATATAAAAGAGATGGCTCTTTTTCTATTGCTTACCTTGTTTAAAGTGGTCAAATTACGGATCATCAAGGGAGAATGGATCGCGGAGGAGCAGGGGCAGCGTCCCCTTTCGGATGGCTCCCCTTATTAACTCCCATGTCATTGTTTGGCGGCACTTACGTGCTGGGGAAATGATGGCCACATTTTTCTAGGCTGAAGTGGAACACACTAAGAGGGGGATAAGTGAGCTAATGGGTGGCAGTCATTCTGCACAGTGCCTGCCATGTGGTAAACACTTTGTAAATGTCAGCTCTTGTCCCTCGTGTGGGATGCGAGTTGCTCCTGCCTGGGGGTAATGGTATTGGAAACCTGCTATGTGCTGATTGACAGCTCCCCCCACCCACACCCCTAAGATGTGGACCACTGAGCCGGACCTTATTTGGAAAAAGGTTCTTTGCGGGTGCAATTGAATTAAGATCTCAAGATGAGATCACCCTGGATGATCTGGTTGGCCCCAATCCAACAACTGGTGGATTTAAAAGAAGGGAAGATAACAGGTGAGAATACCATATGAGGATGGAGGAAAAGAGTGTAACAGGGAGGAACAGAATCTGACTCCACGTTGCGTCTTATTCCTTTTACGTTAACCTTTGCTCGCCATTGCTTTTGTTACTATAATCGCGGAAAGGATGCTGTTTATAGCCTTAAGCATACCTAATGGCCTGTCTCGGGGAACCCTGTGTCCTCTGCCTGAAAGTTAAAGTGTCTTTGTTTAGCTCACAGGAAGACCTCTGACCCTGTCCACCTGTGAATGATGGGAAGGAATGAACACATAACCTCCCTAAGGCTGGCCAAGCCAGAAGAGAGTTTGATAGACTTAAGTCCGTTTTTTTACTTTACTTTACTTTACTTTCTCGCCTCCTCTACCTCTCTGTTTTATAAAAGACACTGGCCTCCAGACCCCAATAAGATGATGCTCTAGAACTCTAGTCCTCCATCTCTCTGTGGATGCCCAGCTTTCTGAATAAAGACGCTAATCCTTGGCTCAACACTTCATCTCCTGATTTCCTGGCTTGTTGTGCCTTGAGCAGAGTGAGCTTGGACTCGGTAACTATTGGAGTGATACATCTACACCCTCCAGCCGAGGACCGCTGAGACTGTGGCTGTCCCCAGATGTGGAGGGACAAGCATGGTGCAGATTCCTCCTTACTGCCCTTGGAGGTGACCAGCCCGGTGACACCGTGACCTTGGGCTTCTGGCCTCCAGAACGGTGAGAGAATACCTGTCTGTGGTATTAAGCTGCCCACTTTCTGGTACTTTGTTACAGCAGCTGCAGAAACTAATAAAACACCCTATTTGGATGGTATACTTTTCCTTTTTTTTTTTTAATATTTTATTCAAGTACAGTTGATTGACAATGTTATGTTAATTTCTGCTGTACAACCCAGTGATTCAGTTTACATATATATGGATATTGTTTTTCACACTCTTTTCCATCATGATTTATCACAGGATATTAAATATAGTTCCCTGTGCTATGCAGTAGGACCCTGTTATTTGTCCATCCTATATATAATAGCTTGCATCTGCTAATCCCAAACTCCCAATCTATCTCTCCACCACCTCCCTCCTCCTAGGCAACCACAAAGTCTGTTCTCTATGTCTGTGGGTTTATTTCATAGCTAAATTCATTTGTGTCTTTATACACACAAACACACACACATGCATATATGTATGTATATGTATACATGTACATATATTTTTTGGCTGTGCCCCATGGCCTGTGGGATCTTGGTTCCCCAACCAGGGATTGAACCTGTGCCCTTGGCAATGAAAGCCCTGAATCCTAACACTGGACTGCCAGTGAATTATGTCATACTTGATTCCACATAGAAGTTACATGCTATTTGTCTTTCTCTAACTTAGCTTCACTCAGTCTGATAATCTCTAGGTCCACCTATATTGCGGCAAATGGCATTATTTCATTCTTTTTTATGGCTGAGTAGCATTCCATCACATATATTAGTATAATGCCTGTCAACACTGAGGCTGCTTGTATGTCTTGGCTATTGTAAATAATGTTGCTATGAGGAGTGTGTGCCATTCTTTGGGCATGAAAGGTCATTCTAAGTGGTCTCTAGACTTGACATTTTATAACTTCAAATCTTGTTGTGGAAAATTACTTCTCTTCAAATTTCCTCTCATTCCTCTCATTATTCAAAGCCAGACGTCTTGGTCTGGCATCATCTGTCTTTGTTACTGATCTTCCATTTTTTTTAAATTTGAAAAATTATTTGGTTCTTCATTTTTGGCTGCATTGGGTCTTCCTTGCTCTGTGTGGGCTCTTCTCCAGCTGTGGCGCGCGGGGACCACTCCTCCTTGAGCTGCGCGGGTTTCTCACCGTGGCGGCTTCCCTTGTTGCAGAGCACAGGCTCTAGGTGCTTGGGCTTCAGTATTTGTGGCCCTCGGGCTCAGTTGCTGCAGCGTGTGTGCCCTGGAACTTGCAGGCTTCAGTAGTTGTGATGTGCAGCCTCAGTAGTTGCGACCTGAAGGTTCTAGAGTGCAGGCTCGGCAGTTGTGGTGCAGCGGCCTAGCTGCTCTGCGGCATGCAGAGTTGTCCTGGACCAGGGATCAAACCCATGTTCTCTGAACTGGCAGGTGGATTCCTATCCACTGCACCACCAGGGAAGTCCCTGATCTTCCATTTAAACAACACAGAACAGTCCTCTGGTGCAGAGCCTTCTGTGGACCCCAGGAGCTAGATTTTCATGGTATTTATTTTTTATGGCTGGTTATGGTAATTATTACACCAGTTTTTCATTAATAGTGATAAAAGGTCTTGTTGGAAAAGTTATTTATTTACTGAGGTAAGAAAACAGTTGGTTTAAGGAAAAATATGAAGTAAGTGATTACAGATTTTGCCTGACATGGTGAAGGTGGTATGAACTGTCTGATGTCAGGGATACTGCTTTAATTAGAGGTGTGTGTGTGTCTGTGTGTGTTTGTGTGTGTGTATCACACAGCTCATGAATTTACTTTTCTAACCGTACAGGAAGTCCCTGAGATACAAGTGTTTATGAACCAAGGTAAATCATTTTGAACAGCAAACAGCAGTGCAAAATTAAGATCTCTCAACAATTAAAGGGCAAAGCTGTCACCTGTTATGAAACATCACTGGAATTAATAAAGTAGCAAGAAGGTTATTTTAGAAAGGCATCAAAATGGTATCAAGAGCCCCAAACCTAGGTGTACCTTCTCTCCTCTTTGGGTAGGTGGTAGCCAGCCAGATGACCTTGACTTGACTTTGAATGGAACTTGCCTTGTGGTTGGTAACCATGTTTAATGAGGGGAGCCTGTAGAGAAAAGATAGATGCCTCGAATCCACCCTTTACTGAAGAATCAGAATGAACTTAGCCATGCATAGGATGCTTACTGAAATTTCATAATCGCAGACAGAGGGTGAGGAGGAATTGTTTACATGACAGAGAATTGGAAATGCTAAAGCTCTTCTGAAGGGCTGTGCCTCTCTCAAAACATGAGGTCCTGCAAGATGACTAGCCCCTAGGGGCTGGTGTGCTGGGATGACCCAGAGAGACGATATGGGGAGGGAGGTGGGAGGGGGGTTCAGGATGGGGAACACGTGTACACCTGTGGCAGATTCATGTTGATGTATGGCAAAACCAATACAATATTGTAAAGTAAAAGAGTAAAATAAAATCTGAAAAAAAAGATGACTAGCCTGGACTCTGAAAAAGTGTCAGTGACATGAACAACACAGGCAATGGGGCTGTTCTAGGTTAAAAGAAACTAAAGGGATACGACATCTAAGTGAAATACATGACCTTTGATTGAGTTCTGGATTAAACAAAGAAAAGTGGTATCACTGAGATATTACTAAAAATATATCACTGGGGTTGCTAGGAGGATGTTAATATGGGCCACATATAAGGTAACATTATTGTATAATGTTGAAGCTCTTGGCTGTGTTAATGGTGTTATTACACATGGAATATGTTGGAGAATGTACTTGTTATTAGGAAATGTATGCTGAAGTATTCAGGAATGAAATGCTTCAAATTGTTTTCACATAGTTCAGCAAAAAACAAAACACAGGTAAGCAAATGTGGCAAAGTGTTAATGACCGATAAATCTAGATGAACCTAGGTGCCCATTATCCTATTATTTTAAATTTTCTATAGGATGATAAATTTTCAAAATAAAGAGTTGGGAAATGGGGCTAGAATTATTGCTTTGTAGTTTTGCTTGCTTTTATGGAAATAAGAATTTGGCAATTTAACTGTGTCAATAGAGCTCCTAAAGTTCTGGTTTTAGTGAATCACTTGCTTTTAAAGCACTTCCTGGGCCTTCCTTGGTGGTCTGGTGGTTGCAAATCCACCTTCCAAGGCAGGGGACACAGGTTTGATCTCTGGTTGGGGAACTAAGATCCCATATACCACAGGCCAACTAAGCCTGTGTGCCACCAACTACTGAGCCCACGAGTTATGGAACCAGCGCATCACAGCTAGAGAGGAGCCCACAAGCTGCAACTAAGCCAGACTGAAGATCCCATGTGCTGCATCTGAGACCTGATGCAGCCAAAAATGAAAAGTAAATTAAATAAATATAAAAAAATAAAGCACTTCCTTTGTGTGAGCAAAGCTCTAAGGGAAAAAGATTCCCTTCTAGGCTTCAGAGGCATTAATAAATAGACAACAGATGCTCCCTTTGTATCATGGATTTTCTGCTCTGTTGGCTCCAGGACAGGATGCTGCTGCTATCCTCATCCCCCAGGCATCTCAGGCTTATGCCACCTCTCTCTTGTACCAGGCCAGTGATTCTGATTGTCTCAGCAGGGTTGGCAAATGAATAGCATACATAGTGCCGCTCCTACTCTTGTATCCGTGGAAGACATCACTAATCAATTTCAACACAATGCTCCAGCCAGTCACCACTAATCAATCTCAGAGAAATGGTCCCTTGATATCCTAGGCAATTGTTTACCCCTCGCAGTTTTCAAGCACAAGAAGCATGAGTCTGAGTTACTCTAAACCTGGTACAAATGGTATCCAGGTTGTCGTGGTGACTCAGCCCTCTCCACTTGCCTTCTCCCACCAACATAAGAAAACAGGATGTTATCTTGCCCCAGATCTCTTTTAAACACTTAGTGGGACCTCAGGGTACTCCTGGGTACTCACCAGGAGATTGGCTTCCACATTTGGGGCTGCCGCTGCTCCCGGGGGTGCTGTCACCGAGTTGATGGGTGCTGTTCTCTCTGCCAGGGGCATCTCTTTTCTATTCTTCTGAATTTCTTCTAGCTTATCCACTGGGGCTCTTGGCACCAACACTTAAAAAAAAAACTTGGGACAAATGGATAAGGAAGTTGTGGTTCATATACTCAATGGGATATTAGTCAGCTATAAAAAAGAATGCATTTGAGTCACTTCTAATGAGGTGGATGAAACTGGAGCCTATTATATGGAATGAAGTAAGTCAGAAAGAGAAACTCCAATACAGTACATTTAATGCCTATATATGGAATTTAGGAGGATGGTAATGATGATCCTATATGCAAGGCAGCAACCGAGACACAGATGTAAAGAGAAGACTTTTGGACTATGTGGGAGATGGCGAGGGTGGGATGATTTGAGAGAAGAGCACTGAAACGTGTATATCACCATATGTAAACTAGATGACCAGTGCAAGTTCGATGCGTGAAGCAGGGCACTCAAAGCTGGTGCTCTGGGACAACCCAGAGGGATGGGGTTCAGGATGGGGGACACATGTACACCCATGGCTGATTCATGTCAGTGTATGGCCAAAACCACCACAATATTGTAAAGTAATTAGCCTCCAAGTAAAATAAATTAATAATTAAAAAAGTAACTCGGGAATGCCCTGGTGGTCCAGTGGTTAGGGCTGAGCGCTTCCGCTGCCGTAGCTGGGGCTCAGTTTCCGGTGGGGGAAATAAGACCCTGCAAGCTGCCTGGCACTGATGACAACGACAGCAACAGCAAATTAATCGAGGTGTATTTTACATATCATATATTTTATCCATTTTAAGTGTACAATTGGACAGTTTTTTCTTTAGTAAATTCACCGAGTTGTGCAACTGTTGCCACCCCGCAATGAGATCCGTCACCGCCATTAACCAAGGCCTTTAGGCTCAGACCAGAACTTTACTCCACGGACGCCTGGTTCTTAGGTCTACGGGAACTATGCCTCCGACTTTCCTGGGCCCCCGGCTTGCAAACAGTAGATCGTGGGACTTCTCAGCCTCCACAATTGAGCCAATCCCTCATAATAAATCTTCCTGTATGTTTAGATACATCCTATTAGTTTTGTTTCCCTGGAGAATCCTGGCTAATTCAGAGGCTTCCCTGAGAGCTGGGCATTTTCCCTTTCCGTCTCCGAGGGTAAACAGGAGAAGGAAGCAGAGATGTGTTCTGGGCTTGCTTTGCAACCTGCGAGGCCGGAGTCTGTGCCTGGGTCCGGGGCTGCCGCGTGCAGCTGCTGGTGTCAGCAAAAGGCCTCTCTCTGCTTGTTTTTCCAGTGGTTCATCCTGGCAGCGGAATGTGCAGAGGACGCTGGCAGATGGAGCGGAGGGGAAGCCAGTGGAGAGAAATACCTGGAGAGGCGCTCCGTGGACGGGAATCCAAATAGAGAGTCTTTTTACCCAAAGCAGACACCATGGACCTTGATTTTGGAGCTGGTGGAGATGGGAGGCACACTGGGGAAGCACCAGAGGTCTGCCCGGAACACTTATTAAGCTCCTGTTGTTTGTTAGGCTATAATCTCTGGAGAGTCCGCAGTACACAGAGCCCTAGTTCAAAACCTGAGGCTGGATTACCTCTCGAGCATCCCTCGAGGGTGATCTTCCTTCTTTCCTTTTTTTTCCCTTCATTTCTGCCATGCTGTGTGGTCTTCGTTCCCTGAGCAGGGAGCGAACCCGTATTGCCTACAGTGGAAGCATGAAGTCTTAACCATTGGACCACCAGGGCAGTCCCTGACCTTTCTTCCTTAACTCGATCACTTTCAGAGGTGGGGCGCCTCTGATCACCTTCACTGGCTCAGCTGGGTCAGGGCAGCCAGGATAATGCTCCTGTGCTTAAATCTCTCCACATGCAGAAATGAGGCCTGCACTTTGATGAAGAGCATAAGGAAAAGTACTCGTCTTTCCCACTCACCTTTTCTAAATGCCAGGTTCCTATTAGAGGTGAGCATGCAGATGGCAGGATTTGGATCTCTTTCTTTGGCTGTGTAACTACTACTTTTAAAAAACTTCATCAGACGTTTCCGGAACAATCTTTTAATTTTGCTGGTGTTCTTGACACTTAGGCCTCGGTTCCTCTCCTCCCCACTCAGGCTTCTGCTGCTGCGTTCACGCTGCTCTTGCCAAGGCCGCTGGTGGTCTCCAGATCGCGGTCAGTGTTGCTATCATGTTATTTTTCATCCCAGTAGCTTTCAGCACTCTCACCTTCTTAGAACACTTTCTTCTCTTGGCTTCGGTGTCACTTCCTTGGTTTTCCACACATTCACTGGATGCTATTTATAATCTTTTCTTACTTCTCTGCCTCTGGTCTTTGCTGTCTTATGCCCCCACCATGGAATCAGCCGTTTGTGCGTTGATCTCTGGCTTCTCGTGAAGGGGAAGGGTACTTAGAGACCACAGTTTGGATGCTAGAGGTGTCTTCTTTTTTTTTTTTAATAAAATAAACATTTTGAGTTTATACTGAGACTTCACATTCAAACTCAGGACCATCAAGTTTTTACTTAACTTGTTCAATCTTATATCAAAGTCTTTCTTCCATATCCAAATTCCTGATTCTCCAAGAAACTGACATAATTACTCATTTGCTTTGTTGTGTAACACATGCAGAATTATCTCAGGAAAACAACAGCAAGACTGCCATCAATGATTTAATTAATAAAAACAGTTTGAGGTGCTTTTGTTGGCCTTAATATATATCTTACTAGAGGTGTTTCAAAATCACTATGTTTGAAAGTCACTTGCATAGTTTCTTTCCATGTGTTTATGCCACTAACTCAATGTACAAGGAAGGTCATTTGTTTCTTTTCGCTTTCTTTCAATTTTTAGGAATTTAAAAAAAATTCAATTTTATCTATTTATTTTTAATTTTCACAGTTTGGGCTATGTGTGTCTTTGTTGTGGCACATGAGCTTTCTCTAGCTGCCCCTTGGCACGTGGAATCTTAGTTCCCCAACCAGGGATCAAACCTTAACCACTGGACCACCAGGAAAGCCCTAAAAAATTAACTTTAGAATTAGAATCAAAAAATGTAGCTTGAAAAATGTTTATAATGTTATAAAGTCAAATTTACACAATTTATTCCTTGAAATCTAGCTTCTATCTTTCTCCTTTTTAACTGTGTCCTACCTTTCCTGGTAGCAAACCATTTGTATTTTTGATTTATTTTCTCATTAAAAAATATGTTCATATTCCACCTCTTTAAGAAAGAGGTAGCACAATATGGGAACATAATATACACGGTTTTCTCCATCTTGATTGTTTTTCATTTAATCATACATCATGAGGACTCTTCCGTAGCAGACTATAACACATTCCACCTTCCTCTGGCAGCTGAGTAGTGGGTGGTGTTGTGTCCATGTTCAATATTAATTCACCCAGCTCCTGCTCCCCAATACACATGGTTCCCAGTTTTCTGCCGTCACAAGTGACGCTGCAGTGATTCACCTCATGCACACTTCTTTGTCTTTTTTGCCAGTGTAAAAAACTGTAAAAACTTTTTTTGGGGGTAGATTTATTTATTTATATTTTAAATGTTTGTTTATCTTTGGCTGCGAGAGCTTTCTCTGATGGCTGAGCCTGGGCTTCTCTTGTTGCAGAGCGTGGGCTCTAGGGCACGCGGGCTCGGCAGTTGTGGTGCACGGGCTTAGTTGCCCTGAGGCATGTGAAATCTTCCTGGGCCAAGTCTTGAACCTGTGTCCCCTGCATTGGCAGGCGGATTCTTAACCACTGGACCACCAGGGAAGTCCTGGGGCAGGTTTTTAGATGTGGGATTGCCAGTCAATGGATAAATACACATGTAACTTTGCTGGAGGTTGTCAAGCCGCCTCCACTGGAGTTGTGTCCTTTTGCATTCTGGCCAACAACATCTGGAGAGCCTGTTTCCCCACCACTTACAAAATGGCAGGTTGTAAAACATTGAGGATGCTTGCTAACTGGTTAGAAGCTCCTGAACTGGTCTTTGCTCTCACTCAGCAATCGGCTCTATCCACAGCAGCCAGAGAGCTCTTTTTGTAAATGTTAGTGATATCACATCACTCCCTTGCCTGAAACCCTGATGGCTTCTACTTTCAACATCTGCAACCCCATGGACTGTAGTCCGCCAGGCTCCTCTGGCCTTGGGATTTCCCAGGCAAGAATACTGGAATTGATCGCTATTTCCTTTTCCAGGGGATCTTCCCGACCCAGGGATTGAACCCGGGTCTCCTGCATTGCAGGCAGACTCTACCGTCGGAGCTACCAGGGAAGTCCTCAGCCAACCCCCTCACCTGGCTGCAAAGTCCTACATAATCTAGTCTCTTCCTACCGCTTTGATCCCATCTTGTTAGTTCCCCCATTGGCTCACTTTGCGCCGACTGTCTTGGCCTTTTCTTGTCCCTTCAGTTACTAAGGTCATTCCTTCCTCAGGGCCTTGACATTTGCTTTTCCTTCTGCTTGGAACTGTCCCCTCTTCTTTGCACAGTTGCCGCATCTCCGTATTTACATACCAGCTTCTGCCTTCAAAGAAACCTCTTCCGACCAATGACCTAAAGTACCCCTCCACTCATTCTTCCTTATCCTTTTTATTCTAAAATACTATTTTTCTTTTTTGGTGTTCACTGATTGATTATAAGCTCCTTAAGAGCAGAGTCTTTTCCTGCCATCTCATCCTGGAATGCTCAGTACGTTCGGTTCACTGGGTGAATGTGCTGTGCTAAGTAGCTTAGGTTGTGTCCGATCCTTTGTGACCCCATGGACTGCAGCCTGCCAGGCTTCTCTGTCCATGGGATTCTCCAGGCAAGAGTACTGGAGTGGGTTGATATGCCCTCCTCCAGGGTTGGTTGAATGCTGCTGCTGCTGCTAAGTCACTTCAGTCGTGTCTGACTCTGTGCAGCCCCATAGACCGCAGCCCACCAGGCTCCTCCGTCCCTGGGATTCTCCAGGCAAGAACACTGGAGTGGGTTGCCATTTCCTACACCAATGCATGAAAGTGAAAAGTGAAAGTGAAGTCGCTCAGTCGTGTCCGACTCTTTGCGACCCCATGGACTGCAGCCTACTAGGCTCCTCCGTCCATGGGATTCTCCAGGAAAGAGTACTGGAGTGGGTGCCATGCCTTCCTCCAGGGTTGGATGAATGAATACCCAGCACATGCTTTGCCTGGGAGGGAAATCATCTTTGGGCTCATTCTCAGTCTCTGTCAGTAGAGGGCGCTCCATGAAGGCAGAATCATTTATTCATTTCCGTGCCTGTAGTTGGGGGCTTCCCAGGTGGCTCACTGGTTAAAAAAAAATTCCTCCTGCCAATGTAGGAGATGCTGGAGACTCGGGTTTAATCCCTGGATGAGGAAGATCCCCTGGAGGAGGAAATGGAAACCCACTCCAGTTTTCTTGCCGGGACAGTCCCATGGACAGAGGAGCCTGGCGGGCTACACCACACAGAGTAGCACTGAGTCCAGCATGACTGAGAACACAGCATGTATGCATAGTTGCTGTTGTTCAGCTGCTAAGTAGCATCTGACTTTTCACAACCCGATGGACTGTAATCTGCCAGACTCCCCTGTCCATGGAAAGTGGGTTGCCATTTCCTTCTCCAGGGCATCTTCCCAGACCAGGACTGAACCCGTGTCTCCTGCATTGGCAGGCGGATTCTTTACCACTGGACCACCAGAGAAGCTCCTTTACCTGTGGTACCTGCCACTTAATAGGAGCTCAGGAGGGACAAATTCAGATTTTGTGGAACCCGAAGCTCATACAGTTGAGGAGGCTTCTTTAGGTAACAGCATATAGAATTACAAATGTCACATTAGGTAGGAGGCCTTGCAAGGGACCCATGTAAGTAAGAGAGGGCCCCTGATGCTTAAGCCTTGTTAGTTTCAGGGGAACCCTTCTCCAGGGCTCATTAAATGTCTGTTGAATGAGTGACTGAGTCCAAGGTAGATTTTAAATGCCTGATTTTTACGGGTTTCATTTCCAGTGGGCAGAAACGCAAAGACAGCTGTAACAGCAGGACAGAACGACCTGCTCCATTTTACTCTTGCACGTAATTAGGATATTTTTTATCTTTCCAATTTAAGGTGGTTTCGACCTCAGGTTTGTACCCAACAGGAAAGAAATCGGATGTTTCACTGGGGCCACGCTATTAGGCAGCTGCTCTCTGGGCCTTTCTGCCCTCCATTTCTCTTTCTTGTGCTAACAGCACATTCATTTCCTCTCGGAGAGTCGTCCTCTGCCTCTTTTAATCCTTGTGGCTCTGGTGGGGCAGATCCCAGTTCTAACTAAGGGTGTGCACCTGTCAAGTTAGCACATTCCAATCCCCCCTCCAGTAATTTAATTATTATTATTAGTATTGTTTTGTCGTGACACGCAGCTTGTGGGATCTTAGTTCCCTGACCAGGGACTGAACCTGGGTCCTTGGCAGTCAAAGTGCAGGGTCCTAACCACCGGACTGCCAGAGAATTCCCTCCAGTAATTTAATTAACAGTCACTTCCATATCTTTTGTACTATGTGCTAGTCACTTATCTAAGCATTTTGTACGTGTGTGTTTATCCATTTAATCCCCACCATGAGCCTTTGAGGGAAGTACAATTATTGTCTGTATTTTACAGATGGAAAAAGTGGAGACACAGAGGGGTTAAGGCTTTGTCCAAGGTCCCCAGCAGGTAAGTGATGGAGCCGGAATTTGAACCCAGCCAGTATGGCTCTTTCTTGACCACCATTATCGAGTTGCACCTTCATTAGCTCAGGCAAGAGAGAAGAGAGCCATGCCAGTGAGTCAGAATCCCAAGGCTCAGAACTAGAGGGGGGGATTTCTGTGACTGTAGGAGCTGCTGACAGTTCAGGTGATGAATGCTAGAAGCTTCCAGGGCCACAGTGTAGAGCAGGAAAAGGTTGCCTCCTGGAGGAGCCGTGGGAACCCTATCTGTGGTTGCCGTTGGCACACTTGTTCTCAGCCAGTGTGTGAAAGTCTACTTCTGGGCTTCCCTCACAGGAGCCAAGATGTCCCCTTTATTTATTTATTGTTTTAAAAATGCATTTATTTAGTTATTTAACTCTCCTGGCTCTCAGTTGAGGCACACGAGATTTTCGTCACAGCATATGTGCTAAGTCGTGTCTGACTCTTTGTGATCCTGTGGACTGAAGTCCACCAGGCTCCTCTGTCCATGGGATTCTTCAGGGAAGAATACTGGAGTGGGTTGCCATGCCATTCTGCAGGAGATCTTCCCGGCCTGGGGACTGAACTTGTGTCTCTTATGTCTCCTGCACTGACAGGCGGGTTATTTACCACTAGTGCCACCTGGGAAGCCCCTTGTTGCGGCACGTGGGTTCTTTTATTTGTGGCATGCAGGGTCTTCAGTTGCAACATGCAAGCTCTTAGTTGGGGCATGCGGGATCCAGTTCCCTGACTAAGTAATCGAACCTGGGTCCCGCTGCATTGGGAGATTGGAGTCCCAGCCACTGGACCAAGGAAATCCCAAGATGTTCTCTTTATTGTTCAAGAAAGCTTGAGTTGGGTTTTCTAGATTTTGCAGCTTAAGAAAAGCTCAACGTTTTTCTGACCTCAATCACTTTTTGTAGGAGAATTTGAGGAAGAATTCCTCTTGGCATCCTGGACAGGAATAATGTGCCCAGACTCTCAGGTACCCTCCTCCTGCTGACAGTGAAGTGTGTGGAGAGTATGAATGATGGAGGCAGAGGGCACAGGTTTGATTCTCAGCCAGGGACCCTAGGGAAGTCACCTGGGCCCCCTGAATCTGGAGAAATGGTGCAGACTGCCTTTCTGGGTGATGGGTAAAGCTTTAACAAGATCTCACGGGCAAGAGCTTCTGGTGCATAAAACATGCTTCATGCACATAGACTCTCCTATCCTCTCTACTCTCTTAGGCTTTGTCTGTCTTTACCTGCTAAAAGGGTCTTCCAGAGAAACAGAACCAATTGTATATATGTATAAAATATATTTTATATACGAGCAAACTCTGGGAGATGGCAGAGGACAGGGAAACCTGGCGTGCTGCAGTCCATGGGGTCGCAAAGGGTCAGACATGATTGAGTGACTAAATCTTATATTTTTATATATTTAAATATATAAATAAATTTAAATACACACTTTATGTTGTTGTTGTTCAGTAGCTAAGTCGTGTCTGACTCTTTGCAACCCATGGACTGTAGCCCACCAGGCTCCTCTGTGCATGAGATTCTCCGGGCAAGAATACAGGAGTGGGTTGTCATTTCCTTCACCAGGAGATCTTCCTGACCCAGAGCCTGAACCTGGGTCTCTTGCATTGCAGGCGGACTCTTCCCCATGTGAGCCACCAGAGAAGCCCCTAAGATACAAACCTTTATTTAAATACATATGTGTATTAAGTATGTCTATTTTTTATTTTAAGAAATGAGTTCACACAATGGTGGGAGCTGGCAAGTGCAAAAATCCAACAAGCTGAACACTCAGGCCAAAATCTTTGTGCTGAATTCTTGAAGCAGAATTCCCTTTTCTCCAGAAAACCTCAGTTTTTGCTCTTGAAGTCTTCAGCTGATTGGATGAAGTCCTTGCATTACGGAGGGCAAGCTCCTTCACCCAGTGTCAACTGGTTTTACATGTTCATCACATTTACACTATCCCTTCGTGGCAACATCTGGGCTAATGTTTAGCCCAGACAATCGGCACTATAGCCTGGCCTAAGCTGACACCCCAACATTCACCTCCATGTTTGCTGATGCAGTTTCTGTGGACCTCAGTTTCCCCATCTGTTCACTGGGGAGCGGGCCTTGCTGTGCACTGCAGGCTTCTTCTCTATGAAGTGGGAACAGTGGACCAGGCCGGGGCTGAGGGCTGAGAGGGGGCGAGCCCTGGTGAAGGTTGACGATGATTTCTGGACTCAGCATCCACACCAACATGGGACAGACGCTTCTGCAGTTTGAGGCCTTTTGTTCCCCGAGTCCCTGAGTCATCTCAGGGGAGGAGAAGGTAACATCAGAGCCTGGCGGCGGCTGATGGCATGTACCGGAGCTATTTATATGATTCCCAGCTCTTTTCACGGAGACAGTTTTAGCCCAGAAGGGAGCACACACAGCCCTCCTGGGTAGCGGCTCTGAGCACATAGACATGCACAGTCAATCTGTCATCGTCCTAAGGAGAGGCCCCCTTCCTTGCGTTCAGCACACATGCTGGGAGGAGAAAGGAGGCAGGAAAGCAGGGGGAAGGGAGGGCATGACACAGATGAGTACCTATTTTGTGGGAAGGGACACACACAGCCACCCACATGTATAAAGTGGAGAGCAGGGTCTGGATCCTGGTTTTGACACTGCCTCGTGGTTCCGGCTCAGCTGGGCAAGTCAAGGGACCTCTCTGACCCTCGGTCTCTTAATCTGTGGATGGGGGAATCCTGGTAATAGTGCACAGTTTGCAAGGATGTGGTGAGGATGACGGCAGATAAAATACGTGGGAGCCTTTCATTCTTGGATGTCGCTTCATGGCCTGGTGGGTGAGGGCTCCTGGATCAAGAGGATCATAGAGGTAACCCCAGGCTGGATATGGTCATGTCCACTGTGCTGCTGCTGGCCACTCCGAGGTCAGGTTCAGCACTCAGCCATCCTGGGTCTCGGTGTTTATGTTTATTTTTTAGCATGGGAATGGTACCGGGAAGGAAGAGGGAGAGCTATTACCGAGCATATTATTCAATAATGGGAGATAATAAGTAGCTGCCCTGATTGTATTATGAGCCTGTAACTTGAGGTTCATACTGTGATTGAAGCTCAACATTTGAAGTATTTATAAGTGGGAGCCCAGGTTTTCAAGTACCAAAAATAAAAAATTACAAACACATACACACACACACAAAGAACAATTACTTAAAAGTGGTAAAATTAACATCCCTTCATTCTCGGCCTCTAACTAGCTCTCTGATTATACATGGACCTTTGTGGTTCCTCCAGACAAATGAGGTAAGGGGCATGAGATAGCTTCCACCCAAGTGATGAAAAGCTGCCACGGGGTGATTCTTGGTGTTTGAAAAGGCCAGGCGGTCAACATAAACGTTTTGGGAATGGTTTGATGGTCATCAGTCGCTCAGTCGTGTCTGACCCTTTATGACCCCATGGACTGCAGCACGCCAGGCTTCCTTGTCCATCACCAACTCCCGGAGCTTGCTCTAACTCATGTGCATCACGTCGGTGATGCCATCCAACAGTCTCACCCTTTGATAGTCATAGATGGTATTTATCTCACCGGATCCTCTTAGGGGCCCTGAGAGGCTGGTGTCATGATGCCCATTTTGCAGATGGTGATCACTGAGACTCAGAGAAGTGATGGACCTTGTCCTCAGGGGCAGAGCCAGTGCAGGAAGGATGCTAACAGAAACCCTGACCTGTCTGTTGAGAACCAGCTTAGGTGAGAACAGACTAGAGGCATTTTCTTTACTTTTAATTTTTAAAAATTGAAAAAAAAATTTTTTGCTTGCTTGGGTCTTCGTTGCTGCATGTGGGCTTTCTCTCTCTCTCTTTTTAATATAAATTTATTTACTTTAATTGGAAGCTAATTACTTTACAATATTGCAGTGGTTTTGCCATACATTGACGTGAGCCTGCCACCTGAAGCCCCTCCCACCTCCCAGTAGCAGCGATCGGGGGCTGCTCTCTAGTTGCGATGCACAGGCTTCTCATTGCAGGAGCGTCTCTTGCTGCAGAGCCCGGGCTCTAGGGCACCTGGGCCCAGTAGTGGTGGTGTCCAGGCCCCCGTGGAGTGTGGGATGTTAGTTCCCGGACTCAGGATCGAATCCGTGTCCCCTTCACTGGCAGGCGGATTCTTAACCACTGGACCACCAGAGAAGTCCAAACTAGAGGTATTTTAGATACCTGCTTTGTGAAAGGCCAAGTACTTCCTCAGGGATCTTTTCTTGTTTTTAAATTAGAGGATAATTACTTAACAATATTGTGATGATTTTTGTCATACATCAACACGGATCAGCCATAGGTATACATACGTCCCCTCTGTCTTGAAACCCCTCCCCCACCCCACCCCTCTATTATGGATTTGGCTGCACCGGGGCTTACTTGCTGCACGCAGGATCTTTGATCACGGCTGTGGCACGTGGGATTTTTAGCTGCAGTATGTGGGATCTAGTTCCATGACCCGGGATTGAACCCAGGCCCCCTGTACTGGGAGCGCGGTGTCTTAGCCACAGGACCACCAGAGAAGTCTCCTTGTGGGCTCTTTCTTGGTGGCCCGGGGACGCCGTGCGATGTGTTTGGATCTGGACTGGCATCCACAGACCTGTCACAAATCCAGCCTCAGGCTTCCTCGACCTCATCTTGTCCCTCCTTGCCTCCAAGCCCATCTCCACTTGTCCAGAACATCTGGGTTTCCATCAGGGGAGCCTGAGCTGCTGCTGCTCGCTAAACGGTTCCGCGTGTGCGTTTCTAACTACCTTCTATTTATGGTAAGAGCTCCGGCTTTCCAATTTGGGCATATGGTTTCCTCTTACAATAAATACACTTTATACCTTTTAAGAGTGTGTAGGTATAAAGAAATATTTAAATAGGTAATAGATATACTGGCAGATATAACCATAATAATAAGCACCAAGGTTTATTGAGTGGTTTACTATGGGCTTGGCACGATTCTTAGTGCTTTCTATTTATTAACTCATTTAGTTTTCACGACCATTGAGGTTGGCTCCCTTATTAGCTTCAGCTTAGGACTGAGCAGCTGGCCTTGCTGAAGTTCCATGACCAGGAAGGGGTGGAGATGAGATTTAAACTTGGATCACCTGACTCCACAGTCCATGCTCCTACGTGGTCACTTGTGTGGGGGTACGCATGGGTGGTGCTTGGGGAGCCCTGGCCCTGGTTGTATCTGACCAACATTGCTCTGGTTTGCCTGGGACATTCTTGGTATTCAACCCACCTGTCCTGTATCCAGGGAACCCCCTCATCACTCTTGTTGAATCTCAAGTCTTTCCCAGTCTCTTCTGAGATTGCATCACTGTATATGCCAGCAATGTAAGCCAAGCATATGTAACCAACCCAAACCTGCCAGGTCTGTGTGGAGTAAATAGACACATCTCCTTCACTGTGTACATAACATCCAGAAACCCTTCCTAAAATAGCTGTAATGTGCCTGATCGCTGTCTGTGTAACCGACAGTGCCACTTGCCTTATCGGTATAAATAACAGTCAAGACATCCCATATCCCTATCTACAGCAAAGTAAGGAGTGTCATATCTGGATGTACTGAAACACCACATTCTGGCATCCTGACACATATCCTGCAGAATAAAGAGAGCCCGCTGGCACATCTGAAATAACAGTAATGATGATGGTGGTGGTGACGGCAATAATAGCACTAATAATAGTGGTGCTGATAGCCCCCCTGGATTTAGTCCCCCTTCTGGTCCAACATTGTACTGAGCACTTTACATGCACTATCTTAACGAATCCAGACAGTCCCTGTGGGATAGTACGGTTATTAGCATCTCCATCTTACAGAAGAGGATACAGAGGCACAGAAAGGTTTCATCCCAAGATTCCTGTTCACAGGGTATTCAGACACTCATCTAGGTGTTGCTGGAAAGGATGCTGTTCAGTTCAGTTCAGTTGCTCAGTCATGTCCGACTCCTTGTGACCCCATGGACTGCAGCACGCCAGGCCTCCCTGTTGATCATCAACTCCCAGAATTTACTCAAACTCATGTCCATTGAGTCGATGATGCCATCCAACCATCTCATCCTCTGTCATCCCCTTCTCCTCTCGCCTTCAATCTTTCCCAGCATCAGGGTCTTTCAAATGAGTCAGCTCTTCGCATCAGGGGGCCAAAGGATTGGAGTTTCAGCTTCAACATCAGTCCCTCCAATGAACATTCAGGACTGATTTCCTTTAGGATGGACTGGTTCAATCTCTTTGCAGTCCAAGGGACTCTCAAGAGTCTTCTCCAACACCACAGTTCAAAAGCACCAATTCTTCGGAGCTCAGGGTGCTGTAGATGTAACTAAAGTCCCAAGTCAGTTAATTTCAGGCATGAAGATTATCCAGGTGGGCATCATCTGACCACATGAGTCCTTTTGTGTGTGTGTGTGTGTGTGTGTGTGTGTTTTTCTGCACCACATGGCATATGGGATCTCAGTTCCCCAGTCAGGGATCAAACCCCCCTTGGAAGACTGGAGTCTTAACACTGGATCCTCAGGGAAGTCCCACCTGAGCTCTTGAAAGCATAAGATTGAAAGCAGAAAGAGCTTCTGGGATCTGAAGCCTGAGATAATATGGCATGCTGCGTCCTCCTGAAGATAGAAAGTCTATGTGGAGAGGAATTCGAGTGGCCTCCGGAAGCTGGGAGAACCCTAAGATTGACAACCAGCAAGGAATCAGGGATGTCAGTCCGACAACAGCAAGCAACTGGATCCTGCCGGTAACAGGAGTTAGCGTGAAAAGGGTTCTATGCTCCAGAGAAGAATACAGCACCCAGGGAGGTGATTTCAGTCTAAGCAGAGCCTCCCGCCATGCCTGGCTGAGCTTGACCCATAGAACGGGGAGCGGACATGTGGGTGTCCAGTTGATAATTAGTTGTGCGGCAACAGGAGAGGAATACAGATGGTTTCTTAAAAGTGGAATCAAAGGTTATCAGCATTTGAAATCTGAATTCTTTCAACAAATATACATTACCCATCTAGCTTGGCTTACTCCAAGCTTTGGAGACACAGTAAGGAACAATGAAATCACAAAATCTCTGCCCCACCCACCTTGGAACTGATATTCTTTGTGGGAATGTGTTGGGAGGAGGCAGATGATAACAAAGATACGTAAAGCAGGCATTATCTGGTAACTTGTGAATGCTACGGAAAAAGAGAAGGCAGGGAGGAGGGTTAGAGAGAAAGTGGAAAGCGGGAAGAAGAGGAAGAGAAAATGTGTGTACATGTATGGGAGTGAACGTGCGGCTAGGGACGCATCTGGCATGCCACCAAAGACTTAAATACAGAAAGCTGGGGGGAAGAGCGCTGCAGGCAGCAGGAACTGCACGTGTAAAGGGCCCGAGGCAGGGCCATACCTGGTGAGTTCAAGAAGTCTTAGGGCAGAAAGAGCAAGCGGGGGAAGAAGTAGGAGTTGAGGTCAGAAAGACGGTGGCATCTAGATCCCAGAAAACCTCCAAAAATGGGTCTGTCAAGTACACCCCTCTCCACCATGTTTGAAGGAGTCCCTCTCTCTAACGGTCCACCCTTGCCAGTAGCGGTGAGGGTCAAAGGCAACATTGTTTGTCAGTTGGATGGTGAATAATGGTGCTTCCTCTTTCCAACTTGCATTTCAGGGTCACTGGTGAGGTTGGGAATCTTCCCGGATCTCTGTTGGCCAGGAGCACCTCCTTTCCTCCTCCAAGGCCATCCCTAGTTTAGGCATCTATGTCTGTCATGAAGAAGGCAGCTTGGTATTTCTGTATGTATCTCATAGGGCTTGGGGTCCAGAGAGGCTGTCCCAGAACTTGGGGTCCAGAGAGGCTTTCCTAGGCTTTCTAGTCCATCATGTGTGGACACACCCCTACTCACGCTCCCATCAAAAATTCCCTCCTTTCCTCTCCCATGGAAAGAGCCTAATCAGAATGCAGTGAGTGAATCCGATGTTTCATAGGAATAACCTTGAATCTACTTGTACATACATTTGCAACATTTGGGATTCATTATTAGCAATAGATGGTAATAAACCTCACTACTGCTTTGAATGCAGCATCTTGGTTGTGAAATGCTGGCAGAGCACGGGCAGAGGAGGTGTGTGTGTGTGTGTGTTTAGGTATACATGTGTGTATGTGAGTGTGTGCATGTGTTTATACGCACAGATGTGCAGGTATATATGTGTGCACACAAGCCTGTGTGTATGCATGTTAGTTGTGTGTGTGTGGATGTAGATTTGTGTATGTTCTCTTTGAGTGCATTTGTGTGTGTCTATGTGTAGGTGTGTGTATGTGTGTTTGTATATATGTATGTGTGTGTGTGTATGTGTGTTAGTGTCTATGTATGTGAGTGTCTATATGTTTGCATGTGTGTGTGTGCGCATGTGCATGTAAGTCTGTAAGTCTATGTATGTGAGTGTGTGTATGTGTGTGAGTGTGTGAATGAGCCTGAGACCCAGTGGACAGTCACTGCTCTCCTCGAGCCCTGGTGTCCCTCTCGGGCACCAGCGAGGGGAGGAGGTGGCTTGCTCCCTCAGCTCACCCGCCTGCAGGCCGAGACCTTTCAGCCTTGGGAGCGAACCCCTGGGACCCCGGTTCAGTGTCCCCAGGTCTCCCTCTGCCGCCGGCTGGGCCCCTTCCTGGTGGCTCTTTCCAAAGGTATCTCTTGGACTGAGACCCTCCAAAAGGCCTTGGGCAGCCACCAAGCCCCTTGGGGCCGCAGTCACGGCCATGTGAGGACAGGGCCCAGCCGGGAGAGGCTTCTATAGTCAAGGACCAGCATGGTGGCCAGTGAACGGGAGGTGCTGTAGGAGACAGGACAGATGCCTCTTGGCAGCCCCGGAAGGAACCCACCCTGCCGACCCCTTGGTCTTGGACTTCTGGCCTCCAGAACTGCGAGACAGTGCATGCCTGTTGTTTAAACCACCCAGCTGGAGGCACTTTGCTCACACAGCCCTAGGAAATGAACGTGCAGAGAGACACAGAGCAGTCTGGATGAGTGGAGCCTACAGTTTGGGGTGAGGCCTCTCAAGGATGTGAAGGAAGAGCTAAGGATCCTACGTGAGATTGAAAAGGCTAACCACCCAATTGTGGGAAGGAAGAGTTACGCAGCGGGGGCCTCGGGGTCAGACTTGTGTTCAAATCCTGGCTCTCCTGTGTGATCTCAGGCTGGTGACTTAACGTCTCTGAACCTCCGAGCACCCATATTTCTTACAAGGACCATGTTAACAATCAAGAATTTATTCCTGAGGCTCATTTTTATGATGTAAAATGTTATAACTGATGGGGGACATCACATAAAGCAGACCTCGATTATACGCTTTTACAGGCAGTGGTTGGGGAGGTAAACCAGGCATTTGTCAGGACTGCCTGCGGCGTTAAAAACAAGACTCCAAAGGCACGGGGACCGGCTGCACTGCCTTCTCCTGGTGACTCACCCCCGTGGCCAGCAGAGTCATCCTGCACCCTCCCTTCAAGAAGTCCTTGGAGTTGCCTTCAAAATTAGGGTCACCTCTCTGGAAGGTATCGATGTCACTTTGACATTCTTGAACAGGTTTGAAGGACACACATTTTTTGAATGGCAAGTGCTGGGTGGGGGGGTGGTGGTGGCAGGGTTGCCATGGAGATGGGAGAAGCCAATGCCAGCCCTGAAGGTGGTGAGAGGTGGGCAGTAAATATCCAGGGTATTTTTTTTTTTCAACAGGGGAGGGTTTTTATTTGCAGGGAGAATGATTTAAAAACTGTAGAGGAGGGAGAATGGGTCAAAATGTGTGTGGGGTCATCATTCCAGGTGATCTGTGACGTGAATTGAGGGTTCTTTTGTCCTCAGCAGCTTATGTAAGGAGCCCCGATGTGTGTCTGTCTGTATGTATCTGTGTCTCTGAGTGTATGTGGCTCTGTGTCTTTGTGTATATGTGTGTGTGTGTGTATGTTGACATGTCTATGAGTGTATGGGTGTGTGTTTGTATAGCATGTACCTGTGTGCACCTCTGTGCATGTGTTTATGTGTGTATGTATGTGTGAAGTGTCAGTAACGCAGGTGTATATCATGTTTGTATCTGTGTATGCATATACACATATGGATCTGTGTATGTGTCTATGTGTGTGTGTTAGTTGCTCAGTCATGCCGTCTCTTTGTGACCTCATGGATTGTAGCTCATCAGATTCCTCTGTCCTTGGAATTCTCCAGGCAAGAATACTGGAGTGGGTTGCTATTCCTGTCTCCAGGGGATCTTCCTGAGCCAGGGATTGAACCTGGATCTCCTGCATTACAGGCAGATTCTTTACTGTCTGAGCCACGCAGGAAGCCCTGTATATGTCCGAATGTGCTTGTCATTGTGTACAGGTGTGGCACTAATGCGCCTGTGTATCTGTGCACCTCTCTCTGTGTATATGTATGTCTGAACATGTATGCGGGTCTGTGTGTTTATGAATGTATATGTTACACATGTATTTATAAGTCATCACATGTGTGGATCCATGTGGACATGCTTGCACATAGCAGTGTGTCTCTGTATACATGTATATGTGTGCTTATGTGTATATGTATGTGCCCTGTGAGGCAAATTTTGGCCTCTTCTATGAAAGAGCTTTCTGCACTTTCAAAGAAGAAGGGCTATGTCAAGACTGTGAGGCCCCCATCACTAGAGGAGATCAAGAAAAGGAGAGAGAGATTCAGGGATGGTTCAGGGATGGTGAATCACGTCAGAACATGGAAAATGATGTGAACCCCATTGAAACTGACAGTGGGGGAAATATATTGATTCATGGGATCAAGAAGAATACTCAGATAGTTCATGGACTTGAAGGAGGAGCTGCAGACACCATGGTGTCTTGAGACTGGACCTGAAGACCAGTTCCTCTGTGTCTGGCTTCATTTTCTCCCACAGTTTGGTCCACATAGTGAGCAACATGGTGGCCAAAAGTTCTGACTCCATATCCTCAAGGCTTAACAACCTTGATGGCAAGAGAACAGCTTCAAGGAGGCTTCTGATTGGCTTAGCTCAGTGCCCACCCCCAGAAATAATAAGGTGGGAGTGGCCAGGTCTGGACTGGGGCCTATGTCCACATCAGTGGTTGGGAGTAGATTTTGTTACTAGAAGGGGAATGGAGGGGACAATGCTGGGTTTCTGAAAACCTCAATTACCATGGTCCACAATGGATGCTCTGGGAGGATTCAGCATGAAACAGGAAGATGGACCCCACCCACCTCTAACTTCCTGGGGCACATAATAGAGATGTTTTAAGCAGTTGATAAAAGAAAGCATAAAGATTCATCTCTGCAGCTCAGTTCTGTGATTTTAGTCCATGTTGATACCTTGAAGCTGACTAGGCCACCTAAGATTGTTCTCTGACCAGCAGAGATGTTGATCAGCTGGTGATGGTGCAGTGGCGATGTCTGGGGGTTGTCTCTGGTTACTGGCCACCTCACTCCCAATCTCAAAGGCACCCCTCAGAGAAGGGCTTCCCTGGTAGCCCAGCTGGTAAGGAATTTGCCTGCAATGCAGGAGACCCTGGTTCGATTCCTCAGTTGGGAAGATCGCCAGGAGAAGGGATAGGCTACCCGCTTCGGTATTCTTGGGCTTCCCTGGAGGCTCAGATGGTAAAGAAGCCACCTGCAATGCAGGAGGTTGGGTCCCAGATCTTCCCTGGGTTGGGAAGATCCCCTGGAGGAGGGCATGGCAGCGCACTCCAGTCTTCTTGCCTGGAGAATCCCCATGGACAGAGGAGCCTGGTGGACTACAGTCCACGGGGTCTCAAAGAGTCAGACACGACTGAGTGACTAAACACAGCACAGAGAAGACATCCCAGTGTTAAAGCACTGTGAGTAGTCACTGAAAATTAACGAGGTGATTATCAAACCATTCTCGCTTACTCTAGTTATCCCTTGAGTCTATGTGCTACCCCCAATTGTTCTAATGAGCCAGTCATATGAGAACAAGATTATGAGGAATATTTGGCGTGGGGAGAAAGAGTTGACAGAGTTCCTTAGAACTCCTGAATGAGATTTATTTATTTATTTTTTTAGAGTTAAAACAACCATTTAGGATGTGGAGGACACTGTAAAAATATTTTATGAAGTTTGGCTCAGTAGGTTGTCTTTTGCCCAGTTCTGTACCTGGAAGAAAATGCTGTCTCGTAGAATTCCAGGCTCTCTGCTCTCTCTCATCTCCACTCTGCACACTGTGGCCTGAGTCGTCTCATGGAAACACTCCTTGCCCAGAAATCTGTAATGGTTCACTATTGCCTAGCTCTAGGCTAAGTTGCTTTAGTCTTTGGGCCCCTACCTGAGCCAGACATCACCAATCAATCACAGACAGCCTCAGACTCCTTCTCTGTGGCGCTGGGGTAGACCACAAAGGGAAACTGATATGCTTTTCCAGTTCTCAAGTGTCAAATGAGTTGGCAGCAGAGTGGGGACCAGCCCAGGACTTTCAACTCTTGACTCATTGTTTTGTCTGACTTCTAGGTCAACAGACAGACTCTAGAATTCAAATCAAGGCTTAGCTGCTGCTGCTGCTGCTGCTAAGTCGCTTCAGTCGTGTCCGACTCTGTGCGACCCCATAGATGGCAGCCCACTAGGCTCCCCTGTCCCTGGGATTCTCCAGGCAAGAATACTGGAGTGGGTTGCCATTTCCTTCTCCAATGCATGAAAGTGAAAAGTGAAAGTGAAGTTGCTAAGTCGTGCCCAACTCTTAGTGACCCCATGGACTAGCCTACCAGGCTCCTCCGTCCATGGGATTTTCCAGGCAAGAGTACTGGAGTGGGGTGCCATTGCCTTCTCTGGAGGCTTAGCTAGTTACTGGCTATATGATCTTGGCCAAGTCACTTGACTTTTCCAAGCCTCAATTTCCTCATCTGTAAAATGGGTTCCATTTCCCTCTTCTGCTTAGGGGTATTTTGAGGCATCAGTAAGATGGTCCAAATGAAGAAAGCTCTTAATGGTAAAGCTCTGAAGACTCAGCAGCTGCTGCTGCTAACCATCCCCCCACCCTCAAATTTATATCCCTTTGCAGAAGCTGGAACCCAACAGGAACTGTGATCTCGCAGCTTTCATGGCCAGAACCGGCCTCCAGGTACTAGGTTCTAAAAAGATGCCCAACTTCCTGGGAACCACACGTCCCTCCTCCCTCCCGGGAGTCCAAATTCCAAGAAATGTAGCTAAAATTGGCCCTCGAACAGCTTTTGCAGAGCACGTCGCAGCTTTTTTTGGGTCTAGAGAGCCAGTTTCCATGATGAAAGTGGCACAGAAGGAGAGACCCAGCTAAAAACAGCCACCGCCCCGACTGGTGTTAACAGGATGCAGCCTCCCTAAGTCGCTTCGGGGGTTTGGACGCTTCGACTTCCGCAGCAGCTCTCCCCATCACCACTAGGTGGCAGCATGGCAACGCGCTGCCGGGACCGCGCCCCCCGGGACCGTAACAAAGAGCCGCTTCTGAAAAGGATGCCCGTAAAATACGCACCAGTCACCAAATTCTCCACTAAATTATCTCCCTTTTATTTGGGGGATTTATTTGTATTGCAGGAGCTTTGCGGAGGTATGTCTTCTCAGAATCGTCTAAGCGCAGGTGCCCCAGCCCGCAGCCTACTGGATTTGGCATTCCTTATGCCTTGCGTCCAGCGTCGTAATGGAAAAACTTGCTTCAGTTTAGAATTTTCCAGGACAAGTTTGGCCTCGATCTGGGGAGAGCGCACTAGCTTGGGACTCATGGTCCAGCCTTGAGGGACCGCTTGCTCCCCTCTCTGAGCTGGTGGGATGGAGTTTTGGATCCAGAGTTTGGCTCCCTGTATTCACGTCATTAAATCGTATGGGGGACAGGCCACTAGTGGAAACCCCTCCTGGCCCAAAGCGAGGAATGGATGAGTCACAGATGTGAATTTCTCATCACAAGGACTCCCATCTTTGCTGCTTTTGCTAGTTTCTCAGTATCACCGCGTCTGGCATAGGATTAGCCACCCAACAAATAGCGACTTAAAGGGCCTCACTGCACTTTGCTTGGGAGACAAGCTTGGCTCAGGGAGGTGGGAATGAGTTCTGAGGCCTTGCTTCTCAGAGTGTGGTCCTGGGTGTGCAGCATGGGCAACATGAGTGCTTGTTAGAAACATGTGTCTCTGCCCTGCTCTGAACTGCCAAACAGCTATCTTCCTTCACAGCATCCCCAGGGCTTTTGGGCTCATCGAAGTCAGAGGATGTGGCTCTGAGATACCTTCTTACCCCAGATAGCTGGGGTTCACCCCCAGGGATATGAAGTTCACCCCAGGAAGCTGGGCTCACCCTTGAGGTGCTGGCATTCATCCCTGGGAAGCTGGGATTCACCCCCAGGAAACTGGGGCTCACCCTCCAGGTGCTGGGGTTCACCCCTGGGGAGCTGGGATGGGGTTCACTCTTGGGGAGCTAGGATTTACCCCTGGGGAGCTGAGGTTCACCCCTGGGAAGCTGAGGTTCACTCCTGGGGAGCTGAGGTTCACCCCTGAGGTGCTGGGGCTCACCCCCGGGGAGCTAAGTTTACCCCCAGCCCTGGGTGAGCACCATCTCACAGATTTGCCTTTCAGCCTGCCAGCCCTCAGGCAGGCCCAGCAAGTCTAACCTTTTCTTGAATGTCTTCTCCAGCTGTCTGTGTGCTCAGATTGGCGGGGGTGACCAGCTGCAGTGGGTCCGGGCTGTGTGCCACATGCTCACCTGGGCTCCCAGGTCCAGTTCCCTGCCCGCCCACAGATCACGCCGGCTCCCCCATGTCAGGCCACAGCATCCTCCCCAGAGACCGGAAACAGACTCAGTGACTCCCCCATCACCCTCCCTACCCTCAGCCCTGTGGATCGTCGCCAGAGCATCCACCCCTGCCAGGCTTCCTCTGCAGTCGCTCACTCTGGTTCTCTGTCGTTCAGCTCTCTTGGGGACCATCCCCAGTGCCCTTGTCCCCCACCATCCGCCCTCTCCCCAGCTCCTGATCTCATCTCACACACCTCTGCTGAGTTGCCGGCCTCCAATGGTTTCACTCTACGGTCCAAAGTCCCACCCCAGCTCCTCACTGCTGAGTCAAGATCTCCCTTCCTTTGCCGGGAGGCCAAGGCTTCCTGTGGCCTCTTCCCAGTCTCTGATCCACCTTTGCGGCTGCATCTCAGCTTTTCCCTCCTGGTCCTCCCTCAGATCTGGGGCTGGCACACCACAGCCGGGAGGGGGTTGAATCCACCCTCAGCCCGTCGTTGTGGACCAAATCTGGTCATTCATTTGCTTACCGATTGTCCGTGGTGCTTTCGTGTTTTCACAAGGGCAGGATCAAGTAGCGGCAACAGACCTAGCACCGCCCAGAAAGCTTAAAATATTTACCATCTGGCCCTTTTCCGAAAAAGTTTGTCAACCTCTGTGCTAGATCCAGCCCAAGGGCACCACAGCCTGCCCGTCCCTCACACACACACTCCAGCCTCTTCCAGCTCCTGGGCCCTAGCCTGTTTCTGCCCGTGGTAACCCCGTTCCAAAGCCGGAGTGTCTGGCATTCCTTCAGTAAAAGTTTCCAGAGGATCCGGCCTGTGCCTGGCTTGCCGGCTGTGGGGATGAAGTTTTAGTCTCAGAGAACTCACGTGTGGCTGGCCCAGACTGTCGTCAGAAGCACCCTAGAGCTTTCGAGTAACGTCTCCAGGCTTCTCATTTTATTATTTTGGTGTCTTGACAGCCTGAAGCCAGGTTCCTGCCCTGAGCACTCAGTACCTGCTGGGCACACTGCACAGTCCATAATGTTACTGAGTCCAAGCTCGGTCTGCTCGCCGCATGACAGATCCGGCCAGGCATCGAAAGCTGGACGTCCGGGTAGATGATGGCAGAAAGAGTCCTAGAGCACCATCCTATTGGGGTCTGGATGCCAGTTTCTTTTAGAGAACAGAGAGGGAGAGGAGGTGAGGAAGTAGAGTAAAAAGGCCATAAGTCTTGCAGAGCATCTCCTGGTCCGGCCAGCCTCAGGGAGGGGATGTGTTCATTTCCTCTTCCTGCAGTCATTCGCAGGTGGGCAGGGTTAGAATGTCTCCCTGTAAGCTGAACAAAGACACTTTAACTTTCAGGCAGAGGGGCAGGGTTCCCCCAAGCAGACTATTGTGTATGCTTATGGCTGTATATAGCACCCTTTCTGTGATTATAGTTACAGAAGCAAAGGAGAACAAAAAAGGAACAGATCCAACAAGGAGTCAGATTTCGTGCTTCCCTGTTACAATTACAGCTCGTGGGAATAAGTGAAGGATTTCTCTCTCCCTGGTCTGTTTCTGATTTTCACTCTGGGAACTAGACTTATCTCCCCCACGCTTCCAGCTACTTCTGGAATCCCATTTTGGGCCAATGCTATATGTATCAGTGCTTCTTAAACTTTTCTGTGCAGAGGAATCACCCAGTGATTAGAATGCTAGAACTGTTAGAATGTTAGACTACTGATTCTGTAGGTCTGGGGTGGAGCCTGAGACCATGCGTTTCTGGATGAGGCCTACATTGCTGGTCCATGGACCACACTTTGAGTCACAAGGATTGGTGCTCACCCCTCACTTCACCCTGGAATCATTTGGGGGATTTTAAAATGCTTATGTCTGGGCCTAACCCTGGACCTGAAGAAGGCGATGGCACCCCACTCCAGTACTCTTGCCTGGAAAATCCCATGGATGGAGGAGCCTGGTGGGCTGCTGTCCATGCGGTTGTTAAGAGTTGGACATGACTGAGCGACTTCACTTTCACTTTTCACTTTCATGCATTGGAGAAGGAAATGGCAACCCACTCCAGTGTTCTTGCCTGGAGAATCCCAGGGACAGGGGAGCCTGGTGGGCTGCCGTCTATGGGGTCACACAGAGTCGGACACAACTGAAGTGACTTGGCAGCAACCCTGGACCAAACGAACTGATGTAGGGGATGAGGTAGGGCCCAGTCATCCTGGTGTTTTTTTTTTTTTTTTTTAAGATTTTTAAAAAGATTTATTTTTTAGCTGTGCTGGGTCTTTGTTGCTGCAAGTGGGCTTTCTCTAGTTTCGCTGAGAGGCGACTACTCTCCAGTTGGGGTGCATGGGCTTGTCCTTTCGGTGGCTTCTCTTGTTGTGCAGCACGGGCCCGAGGGTACTTGGGCTTCAGTAGTTGCAGTGCATGGGCTTAGTTGCCCCTTGGCATGTGGGACCTTAGTTCCAGGGCCAGGAATCGAACCTGTGTCCCCTCCATTGCAAGGTGGATTGGTAACCACTGGAACACCAGGGTAAGTTTCTAAAGAGGATTTTCTGAGCTTCTCTGCTAACCAGAAAGTCCCGTCCTCCAGAAATCCCCGTGACCTTGTTACTGGAAAGTGGGGAAAAATCTCCAGCTCTTTTTTGTCTTTTGATCATATTACCCTTCAAGCTGCGAGTGGAAGTTTTGGGGCCGAAGTGTAGGAGAAACGCATCCACATGACTAGCACCCCCAGTGCCCTCTCCTCTCCCACGAGGTCTGGTGGTTCCGCAACCTTGTCCGCTCCCTGGAATCACCTGGGTGTTTGTAAAGATACTGATGTCTGGGCCCCCTGCCCAGGGATTCCATTTTAATTGGTTTTGCTGGCAAAGTGGGTATTGGGGTTTTTTAAAAGCAGTCCATCCCACCCCTGAAGATCCTAAGGAAGAGCTAAGGTTGAGAACTTCTGAATTTGGCAAGAGATCTCTTCTTTGAGTCCAGAAAGCCTCTTTAAAGAGGAATGGAAAAATCGTTTCCTCTGCTTGAGGAATCATGTGTCTCTGGGTCCAGATATCTGAACCCCACTACTGATGCCAGTGTGACACCAGTCAGTGTCTGGATTTTGGAGGCATTCCCTCAAGCCCACCCAGAGAGGCGGGGGTTGGGTCAAACAGTAATTGCATTCCACACACATTCACTCTTGTCTTTTTGTTTTTTTAAATTGAAATGTAGTCAATTTACAGTGTTGTGCCAATCTCTGCTCTACATTAAAGAGACTCAGTTATACTCATAAAAGTGAACACTGCTCAGGCGTGTCTGACTCTCTGCGTCCCCATGGACCATACAGTCCATGGAATTCTCCAGGGTAGAATACTGGAGTGGCTAGCTTTTCCCTTCTCCAGCAGATCTTCCCGACCCAGCAATCAAACCAGGGTCTCCTGCATTGCAGGCAGATTCTTTACCAACTGAGCTATCAGGGAAGCCCCAGGTATACTCATATAGACATTCTTTTTTGGGTATTCTTTCCATTATGGTTTATCACAGGAGATTGAATATGGTCCCTTGTGCTTTATAGTAGGACCTTGTTGCTTATCCATCCTATTGTATATAAAGTAGTTTGCATCTTCTGATCCCAAACTCTCACTCCATGCCTCTCCCCCCTGCTCCCCCTTGGCAACCACAAGCCTGCTGTCTGTCGGCCACTCTGCTTCTGTCGCATAAACCCTCATTGGTGCCGTATTTTAGATTCCACATACAAGTGACATCACATGGTGTCTGTCTTTTCTTCCTGACTTCCTCCACTTAGTATGATAATCTCCGGTAGCATCCATGTCGCTGCAGCTGGCATTGTTTTGCTCTTTTTTTATGGCAGAGTAGTATTCCGTTGTGTGTATGTTCCACGTCTTCTGTCTCCATTCATCTGCCGATGGACATTTAGGTTGCGTCCATGTTTGGGCTCTTGTGAACAGTGCTGCTATGAACATAGGGGTGCATGTGTATTTTTGAATTAGAGTTTTGTCTCAGTATGGGAGTGGGACTGCTGGATCATCTGGTAATTCTAGTTTCAGCTTTCTGAGGACTCTCTGTACTGTTTTCCATAGTGGCTTCACCTACTTACATTCCCACCAGCAGTGTAGGAGGGTTCTCTTTTCTCCACACACATTCACTCTTTTAATCATACCTGGCCCTGTAGGTATTATTATCTTTGTTTCACAGAACAGTAAATTCTGGTTTGCAAATCTCTTCTAAAAGCTACCTTTCATCAAGAACTTTAAACTGTGCTAAGTGCTTTACGGAGAAGGCAATGGCACCCCACTCCAGTACTTTTGCCTGGAAAATCCCATGGACGGAGGAGCCTGGTGGACTGCAGTCCATGGGGTCGCTAAGAGTTGGACACGACTGAGTGACTTCACTTTCACTTTTCACTTTTATGCAGTGGAGAAGGAAATGGCAACCCACTCCAGTGTTCTTGCTTGGAGAATCCCAGGGACGGGGGAGCCTGATGGGCTGCCGTCTATGGGGTCACACAGAGTCGGACACGACTGAAGCGACTGAGTAGCAGTAGTAAGTGCTTTACATTCATTTGCTTATTAAATTATCCAACGAGATATAGAGAGCTTCTTCATCAGTGAAGAAGTCCAGACTCAGAGAACTGGAGTTAACATGACAAAGGCGACAGCTCTTAGAGACAAGTGAACTTAGGTTTGAGATCCCTTTTTACAATAACACCAGACGAGTTTCCCAGGGCTTCCCAGGCGGTGCTAGTGGTGAAGAGTCCAGGTGCCAGTGCAATAGGCGCTAGAGGTGAAGGCTCCATCCCTGGGCGGGGAAGATCCCCTGGAGCGGGAAATAGCAGCATTCTTGCCTGGAGAATCCCATGGACAGAGGAGCCTGGCGGGCTACAGACCACGGGGTCCCAAAGAGTCAGACACGGCTGAGCACACACAGCACACACGCTGTTTCCCCAGCCCCCTCTCTCCTTCATCCGCAACATTAAGCAAACATTAAAAACAACAACAACAACAGAGAAACAAACAAAAAGACAAGCAAACCTGTTCAAGTGAACACAGATGGAATCTGCAACTTAGTGTCACGTTATCTGTATGCAAATTTCCCTCAGGGGTCTTAGCTCTCAGGAGGGGTTCTTAATCTCATTTGAAGACACGTTCAAAGTTGTGTGTAAAAATTACCTTGTGTAATGAACTCTTAGATCAATTCTCATTGAAATGAGCTGGGATTAGATTTTTGCTCTTCCCATGTGTAATGCTTTCAATTCCGTGATGAATTACCGGCCTCAGCAGCTATCTGCCATTTCAATGCCGGGCACGGCTACCTCCAGCTTTCTTGTTTGCCGGCCCTTTACAGAGGCAAAGCTGACTTACTGGAGTGAGTTTTTTAATTTATCGGGGCTGTTTGATCGAGGCTTTTTTTTCTTGATTCAGGAGAAATTTGCCATTTTAACATTTAGATTCATTTGTTTTCAAAATCTCTCTTGGGTCCCTGTGTGAATATTAATGATGAAATGCACGCATGAGTTGTGTAGACTTAGGGCAAACCGCGTCGCCTCTCTGGGTTTTCTGTCTCCCCATCTTTGAAATGAAAGCATTGACTCAGGTTGCTGTTTGCCCAAATTCTGTAGATCTGAAGGTGTTAAGAGAAGAAAAATTAGAGAAATATTGGGTTCCTTGAAGCCAAGATTTCTGCCTTTCCAATGGGAACGGCTCTTTTATTCCGTGTGTTTCTGCCCTAGCCCATAAAGTGCGGATTCCTCTTAACTCACATGCTTCTCAAGCCAGCAGGGAAGCAGCTTTGACTCTGAGCTGTCTCTTTCTCGGGAAGAGGAGTGACTCATAACCTGGAGTTGAGGAAGGCTTGTCTTTCCTTGGACCCTTTGCGCAGACCGGGCACACAGCATTCAAAGGCTGCCCTGGACACCCACGGTCATTTCTTCCTGCAGCCAGCAGAGGTGGAGGGAACACTGCATGGCATCTTGTCAAGCTATTTGACGAGCTGTCTGTGCTCAGCATTGCGCCATCCTGGTGAATCTAAGGATTCACCATGCCGGGGTCACCGTCTCCATCCCTAATTGTTCTTTTTTTTTTTTTAAAAAAAACATAAAGGTCATTTTGTCTGGAACTAAATGATATGGCTACTCCTCCATTATTTTCCTAGAATCTGCCTGATGAATCTTTGCTGTCCATGCCTTTATTTTCAGTCTTTCTATGTTTTAGTTTTTTTTAGCGGGGGGGGTCGGCGGTGGGGGGGTGGGTAAGTAGCAGATAGCTGGATTTTTTTCCCAGTCTGAGAATCTCTTTAACTGGGATGGTTATTCCATTTACATTCATTGTGAATATTAATATATTTGGACTTGTTTCTGTCATTTTAGCTTCTTGACTCTTTTCGACCCCATGGAGCCTACCAGGCTCCTCCCTCCATGGGATTCTCCAGGCCAGAGTACTGGAGTGGGTTGCCATTTCCTTCTCCAGGGGATTTTCCCAACCCAGGGATCGAACCCGGGTCTCCTGCATTCCACGCAGACACTTTAACCTTTGAGCCACCAGGGAAGCCCCATATGTACATATAATTTTATATAAAATGTATTTATACATACTGCTACTGCTAAGTCACTTCAGTCATGTCCGACTCTGTGTGACCCCATAGACGGCAGCCCACCTGGCTCCCCCGTCTCTGGGATTCTCCAGGCAAGAACACTGGAGTGGGTTGCCATTTTCTTCTCCAACGCGTGAAAGTGAAATGTGAAAGTGAAGTCGCTCAGTTGTGCCTGACTCTTAGCGACCCCATGGACTGCAGCCTACCAGGTTCTACTGTCCATGGGATTTTCCAGGCAAGAGTACTGGAGTGGGGTGCCAAATGCTCTTATTTTGCCTTTGTTCTTGAGATAGAGTTGTGTCACTATAGACTGAATGTGTTCCCACAAAATTCTTACTTTAAACCCACTGGGAGGGTGTTAGGAGGTGGGGGACTTTGTGAGGGGATTAGGTCATGAGGGTGGAGCCCCCATGGACAGGATTAGTGCCCTTTTAACAGAGACTCCCCCACAGAGCCTCCTCACCCTTTCTGCCCTATGAGGCCACAGAGAGAAGATGGCATCTGCCAACACGGAAGCGGTGTTTACATTCCTAGGATATCTTCTATACATTGGAGATCAGCCAAACATTCCCTGCTGGCTGTTTTTTTTTTTTTTTAAATATTTATTTATTTTTGGCAATGCTGGGTCTTCGTTGCTGCACTCAGGCTTCCTCTGGTTGCGGCGAGCAGGAGCTACTCTCTAACTGTGGTGCGTGGCCTTCTCGTTGCGTTGACTTCTCTTGTTGCAGAGCACAGGCTCGAGGGCATGCGGGCTTCAGCGGTTGCAGTGTGTGGGTTCAGTAGTTGCAGCCCATGGGCTTGGTTGCCCCACAGCAAGGGAAATCTTCCTGGACCAGGGATCCAACCCATGTGCCCTGCATTGGCAGATGGACTTCCAACCGCTGGTCTACCAGGGAAGCCCCCTGCCAGCGCTTGTGAGGCAGTGACTTACAGCTGGATTCTGGCTAGAACAGGACGAGTGTGTGAGTGAGGGAGGTGGGTCTGCTGAGGGATGGAGGCTCTGGATGACCGTCCAGCTGGACACGTGGAAGCCGGGGAAGGCTGTCGGAGAACAGAAGGCCGGGAGTGCCCTTGGCTACGTTCACAGAACAGTTGCAAGTGTGTTGTGCTGAGGTGGGTTGGGGAATCTTGTTTTCTAGCAGCCTCAGAACTTCATCAGGACTCTGGGGATGGAGAGAGGATGATTTTTGTCACCTGAGTTTCCCATATGCCTGGAACTTGTTCTACATACCATAGAGGCAAACTTCCTTCTTTCCTGGAGTTGACATTTTAGTGGAGGAGACAACAGTTTTAAGGAGTCAAATAAATAAATAATGTTAGGTGGTTGTAGGCTTAGTGAGGGCTTCCCTGGTGGCTCGGTGGTAAAGAACCCACCTGCCAGTGCAGAAGGCATGGGTCCAATCTCTGGGTTGGGAAGATCCCTTGGAGGAGGACGTGGCTACCCACTCCAGTATTCTTGACTAGAGAATCCCGTGGACAGAGGAGCCTGGCGGGCCCATGGGATTGCAAAGAGTTGGACATGAGTTAACGACTAAATGATAACAGCAACAAGGGTCAGTGGAGCAGAGTGAGGCAGTGAGAGGGATGGAATGATAAAGAGAGGCATCTCGAATGTGGGGTTTTGAGCTGGAACCTGCAGGAGGAGGTGCTTGTCTTTGCAGAGAGTGAGGAAAGGGTGGTCCTGGCAGACAGAGCAGTGAAGGTCAGATGAGGAGGTGAAGGTGGAAGCCCTGAGTCCTCATGTCCAGGCCGCAGAAGGAGGCCCTGGTGTTCAGTGCCATGTTAGCTATCTCTTCTTGTTTAGTCGCTAAGTCACGTCTGACTTTTTACAATCCTGTTGGCTCCTCTGTCTATGGAATTCTCTAGGCAAGAATACTGGAGTGGGCTGCCATTTCCTTCTCCAGGGGATCTTCCCAACCCAGGGATCAAAACCACATCTCCTTCATTGCAGTTGTTTTCTTTAACCATTGAACCACCAGGGGAGCCCCTAATTATCTCTTACTTAGTAACAAATTGCCACAGTCTGAGCATTTTAAAGCAGCATCCACTTATTATCTGGTAGAAGACAGCGGGGTCAGACGTTTTATCACAGCTTAGCTAGATCCCCTGCTCAGGGTCTCACCAGGCTACAAACAGCTCATGGCATCTTTTAAAGAATTTTTTAATGTGGACCATTTTAAAAGTTTTTATTGAATTTGTTACAATATTGCTTCTGTTTTCTTTTGTGTTTTGGCCTCAAGGTGCATGGGATCTTAGCTCCCCAAGCAGGGATCGAACCTGCATCCCCTGCCTCGAAAGGCGAAGTCTTAACCTCCCTGGACCACCGGGGACGTCCCTAGATGGCATTTGCATCTCAAGGTTCAACTGGGAAAGGATCTGCTTTCAGCCTCATTCAGCCTCAAGCAGCCTGTTGGCAGCATCTATTTCCTTGAGGATGTGTGGCTTAGGACCCTGGTTTTTCACTGGCTGGTGGCTGGAAGTGACTCTTGGGTCCCAGAACCTGAAGCTCTTAGAGTCCTTCTGCAGCCCTTTGCTCTACTAGCTTCCTCAACACAACTGTGTGCATCATCAAGCCAGCAAGGAGGCCCTCTCGGCTCAGGGAGACCCCAGTCCTTTTAAGGGGTCTCACCTGATTAACCCAGGCCCACCCAGGCGATCTCCGTTTTGAGGATGTCAGAGTCAACTGATTCGGGACCTTAATCACACCTGCAAAAATCTCTTCACTGTTGCTCCATTTGATTGGACAGGGCGAGTCCCACTCATCCTCAAAAGGAGGTGATTGCATAGGCTGTGAGCATCAAGGGGCTGGCATAGAATTCTGCCTCCCATAGGCATGATGTAAGAATGGGAGCCATTTGGCAGGTGCTGCTGGTTGCCTGCCCAGTATTTAATACCCCCTTTCTTTTCAATAAAACCCTGATTTTGTCCAGAAGGCAAAGGCGCATCTAAGAAGACTTGTTTTCCCAGGCTCCCTGAAGGCTGCCATTGAGATGTGACATCGTTCTGGCCAATGACTTGCAAGTCACCATCTAAAGAGTGGTTATCAATTTCCTGATGAAACTGGCATGGGCCTTTGGTCCTTTGTTTCTTTTCCTTCTTCCTTCCTGTAACATGGACACAAAGCCTGGAAGTGGAGCAGCAGCTGTTTTGTGGCCAAGAGGCTTCCTATTTTCTGAGGATGGTTGTTGAGCAGGAAGGTATAAGAGACTGGGTTTCCAAGTGGATTTTGGACCTTTTATGGACCACTCTTGGACGTCTTGTCCTGTGAGAAAAATACGTCCCTGTTTGGTATGTTTGTGAACATACCGAAATTTTTGTTACATGTAGCCGTGTAACATAAAACCATATGATGCAAAATCAGGTTGGATGCATTGTGGAGTCCTGGTTTTGTTCCAAGTTAAATGGGATATTGTTGAAGGGTTTTTAATCAGATTGATTTATGTTTTGGAAAAATCTTGGCTACTTAGTAAAGAATGAACTGTGCAATGGGGCTTGTGGACAGAGTTGGAAGTGCAGACTCAGAGAAAGTGAGTCAACCAAGGTAACACAGCAAGAGATGGACAGAAATGGGATCCAGATTGCATGTTTGTGTGACTCAAGAGTACTGCCTTTGGCTGTTGTGTGCCTTTAATCAAGGGCTTTGTCTCCCTGCTGTCACTGGAGGAGCCCGAAGCTGCCTCGTCTGTCGATTTATCTCTGGAGTCCCATTCTCTGAAAAACCTCATGATTTTCACAATCATAAAAGGGAAACTCATCCTGAGTCTGGAAATTTTTCCAGATCAATCTGGGTCAACCTAACTAAAGCTAATGTAAGAAAGATTGTGTGTGTGTGTGTGTGTGTGTGTGTGTGTGTGTGTGAACTTTCCTTTCTGTTATGATTTGCTAACAATTTCTTTTAAGTCCCTGTTGACTAATACCCACCTGATACTAAATTACTAAAGCTTGGAAGTAAAAATGATTTCAGCATTCTAATCAGAACTCTAATCAGCTCCAACCGATGCTGAATGCTAAATGAGCTTGAAATAGGGCACCTCCCTTGGACGTGGTGTTGAATTTCATGCAGGGATGTCCAAGGAATTCATGCAAAATTCGATAGGTTGAAGTGATGTAGTGGCAAAGCGCATTGGATTGCGAAGGAGGCGGTCTGGGCTCTGGCTCCCAGTCCCCCCTGTTTCATGGGGTGACTGTGGGGCAGTCGCTTTCCCTCTCTGACCCTCTGTTTTCCTGTCTTCCAAATGGCGCTCTCTTGTCAGAGCAAGGGTTTTCAATTTGTGTTCCCCAGAGTCTTGGGTTTTCAGGGAAACTCCCCCTTTGGGTCAGTTGAGTCTGGAACTGAAAGCTGACTAGAGGACAGGTGGTTCAGAGGCAGAACCCACAGCTGTGTCCCTGAGAGAGGTCACTTTCCATCATGGTGCCACTGTTTTGCTCCAGGGGAGGAGAACCAAGCTCTGTAATTCATGGAGAAAAGTGTCTTCTCTAATTAGACCCAGTATGGGTGAGCAGGGGGCCTCCCCCAGTCTTCCTGGGGGGCTGGAAGCTAGTCATTTGCTCACATCCCAGAAACAACCTTTTTCCCTCTTGGATCCTTGATCAAAGCTGAGTTAGTGAGTCAGGGAGAGCTGGGGCAGCCTCTAGAGAAGAGAAGTGAGGAAATGATGGAGAGATGCAGTGAGAGGGCTGGGAAGGAACATTCTAGGGCTTCGAGCCATTAAACCTGGAGTTGAGGTGTGGGCATGGGGGGATGTGGGAACAGTCCTCTGTAGGATGCTAGCCGTTGAGAGGTCTGAGGGTCTTACTCACTCCCTTCATAACTTCAATCTGGTCACTTCAACACAACCCAGCCCAATCCAATCCAATCCAATCTGTCCATCCATCCATCCATGTACCTATCCATCCATCCCTCCACCTCTCCATCCTTCCATCCATCCATCCACCTATCCACCATCCATCCATCCATCCATCCATCCATCTATCCGTCCATCCATTCACCTATCCACCCATCCATCCACATCCATCCATCCATCCATCCATCCATCCATCAATCCATTCACCTATCCATCATCCACCTATCCACCATCCATCCTTCCATCCATCCATCCACCTATCCATCATCCATCCATCCACCCATCCATCCACATCCATCCATCCATCAATCCATCCATCCTTCCATCCATCCATCCACCTATCCATCATCCATCCATCCATCCACATCCATCCATCCATCCATCCACCTATCCATCCATCCATCCATCCACATCCATCCATCCATCCGCATCCATCCATCCATCCATCCATCCGTATCCATCCATCAATCCATCCATCCTTCCATCCATCCATCCCCCTATCCACCATCCATCCATCCATCCATCCATCCGTCCGTCTATCCATCCATCCACCTATCCACCATCCATCCTTCCATCCATCCATTCACCTATCCACCATCCCCCCATCCATCCGCATCCATCCATCCCTCCGTCTGCCTATCCATTTCTGTACTCATGCGTTCACCTACCCACTGGTCCACCCACTCATGCATTCACTCGTTTGGTTCAAGCACCTCCTCTTTCCCCCTTTGCCTTATTCATTTCTTCTTTCAGCTATTCCATAAATATTTGTGAGGCACCTACTCCATGCCCGGGAATGTAGAGGAGCATGAACTCCTCAGGGAGTTCATAGTCCCAATGCTGTCAACAGAACTGCAGGTGAGTCTGAGAAGTGAGTGTTAACGCAGGGAGGAGCAAAGTGTCATTACAGTTTGAAAGAGGGAGATACTGCTTAGAGAGGTGAAACGGAGAAGACTTCAAGCAGGTGTTAGTTCCTGAAAGAGGAGCTTTGGTTTATTGGCTGGACAGGTGGGGCGAGGGTTTATTTCTTGGGATGTTGTTGATTTGAGGAGCTGAGGTCATGCTTATCCTCTAGAGATAATATAAGCTCTACTTCCTTCCCCCTACCTTCCAAGTCTCAAGAAAGTCTGAATTATTCAATTCAAATTTCTAGGCTGATCAGATTCAGGTTTAATTTAACAACTGATTGTTCTTGTTCAAAACATTGGAGGGGAAAAAAAAGCCACTCAAGGAAAAATGATGGATGTGCACGCGCATAGCAGGAAGTTACCTTCATCAAACCTCTCTGTGTATATCTCCTACAAGTGAGAACCCAACATGCCAGCTACCCGCTATTCATTTTGCTTGGAGGTTGGAAGGGTGTGTGTGTGTGTGTGTGTGTTTCTGAGCTGATTTTGCTTCAGACAACAGACTGTGTCTTAGCGTTTGGCACCGCCTTGCTGCTGTGTGTCTCCTGTGCCAGCACTGTCACATGGTCACGGAGCTCCGCACTTAGACCCACTCTAAGTAAGTGTGGGCTAGTTGCTTCAGCAGTGTCTGACTCTTTGTGACCCTGTGGGCTGTAGCCCACCAGGCTCCTCTGTCCATGGGATTCTCCAGGAAAGAATGTTGCCATGCCCTCCTCCAGGGGATCTTCCCAATCCAGGGATCAAACCCAGGTCTCCAGCATTGGAGGCAGATTATTTACCAGCAGAGCCACCAGGGAAGCCCTCAGTTCAGTTCAATTCAGTTCAGTTCAGTCGCTCAGTTGTGTCTGACTCTTTGCAACCCCATGAATCGTAGCACGCCAGGCTTCCCTGTCCATCACCAACTCCCAGAGTTCACCCAAACTCATGTGCATCGAGTCAGTGATGCCATCCAGCTATCTCATCCTCTGTCATCCCCTTCTCCTCCTGCCCCTAATCCCTCCCAACATCAGAGTCTTTTCCAATGAATCAGCTCTTTGCATGAGGTGGCCAAAGTATTGGAGTTTCAGCTTTAGCATCAGTCCTTCCAATGAATATTCAGACTGACTTCCTTGAGGATTGATTGGTTGGATCTCTGTGCAGTTCAAGGGACTCTCAAGAATCTTCTCCAACACCACAGTTCAAAAGCATCAATTCTTCAGCACTCAGCTTTCTTCACAGTCCAACTCTCACATCCATACATGACCACTGGAAAAATCATAGCCTTGACTAGACAGACCTTTGTTGGCAAAGTAATATCTCTATTTTTGAATATGCTATCTAGGTTGGTCATAACTTTCCTTCCAAAGAGTAAGCGTCTTTGAATTTCATGGCTGCAATCAACATCTGCAGTGATTTTGGAGCCCCAAGATATAAAGTCTGACACTGTTTCCACTGTTTGCCCATCTATTTCCCATGAAGTGATGGGACCAGATGCCATGATCTTCGTTTTCTGAATGTTGAGCTTTAAGCCAACTTTTTCACTCTTGTCTTTCACTTTCATCAAGAGGCTTTTGAGTTCCTCTTCACTTTCTGCCATAAGGGTGGTGTCATCTGCATATCTGAGTTTATTGATATTTCTCCCGGCAATCTTGATTCCAGCTTGTGTTCCTCGAGCCCAGCATTTCTCATGATGCACCCTGCATAAAAGTTAAATAAGCAGGGTGACAATATACAGCCTTGACGTACTCCTTTTCCTATTTGGAACCAGTCTGTTGTTCCATGTCCAGTTCTAACTGTTGCTTCCTGACCCTAGACCCACTCAATATCTGTCAAATATTCATTGAGCTTCTTCTGTCTTCCAGGCTTGGCACTAGTTGCTGGTGGCCATACACTAATAAACCAGAGAGGAATCTTGCCTTTAGAAAAACCCATGGTCTGGAACAACCTACAGCAAACTTCTTCAACAAGGGGCCAGATAATAAATCTTTTAGGCTTTGCTGGCCATACGATCTCTGCAGCCGTTGTTCATTTCTACTGTTGGAAGTTCAAATGCAGTCTTAGATAATAATGTCCAAGAGTAGACATGGCTATGTTCCAAGAAAACTTCATTTACCAAAACAGAATTGGCTCCCAGCTTTACTCACTGATCTCTGTCTAGTGGGAGACACACACAAGGAACTAGACAATGATGAAACAGTGAGGAGGGTAAACCCAGTGTTCAGAGGAGAGTCCCCACCCAGGCTTGAGCAGTGGGAGGACTGCTTGGAGGAGGTGATGTGTGGTCTGAGACCTGACAGGTGAACCGAGGAGGCGGGGTGAAAAGGCTGCGGGGCGGGGTATGGTGGGGAGTGCCCCCCGCAGGCGCAGGATTGTATGCAAAGAAGCTTCAGTGTGGAAGGAGCTGCATGTGTCTGGGGAAGGTGAGACCTAGGGTGAGGGCTGGGGGGCCTCCATAGGGGTTGGCCAGTTGAATGGGGTAAGATAGAGAAGGATCTTGTAGAAGCAGGACCTGGTGCACCATGGCAGGTTTTTAGCACCTTGTTCTATTTTGCCTTATTTTAAAAGTCCCAGCACTCCCAACTAAGCAGGCATCTGGGGTGCTAGGCACTCCCCGAGTGGGACACACAGCTCTTCCTGTGGGCATGTCTTGATCATCCTTTTCCCTTGATCTGTGAGGGCCCCCAGGCAGCCTGAGGGCTAGTCCAGGAGGCAGGTCCCATGGCAAGAGTCCCCCCAGCCCCATCCCAAAAGGTTTTAACTGCAGAATAGAAAAGTAAACACGTTACAAGCCGCTCAGTCATATCTGACTCTTTGTGACCCCGTGGACTGTAACCACCAGGCTCCTCTGTCCATGGGATTCTCCAGGCAAGAATACTGGAGTGGATTGCCATGCCCTTATCCAGGGAATCTTCCTGACCCCGGGATCAAACCCAGGTCTCCCACACTGCAGGCAGATTCTTTACTGTTTGAGCTACCCAGGAAGTAGAAACAAACCGCAGCGGACATTGACGTGGAACTGGGGCAATTAGCGATTGCTTCTTTAGCAAAGCTCTGTAGTCATGGGGGTTGGGGAGGGAGAGGATCAAATGCTGTGTAGTGTCTGTGTTTCTGTCTTCCCCATGCTCAAGTGTAATACCAGCCAAGACACTGTCATGCTCCCTCCTCCCTGCTGGTCTCTTCCTTTCTCCTCGATTTCTTTGCCTTCTCCTTCCCCTGCTCCCTTTCTCTACCAGGTCCTTGTAAATCAGCATTAAGCAGTGTGCTTTGCTTTCTAGAAAATGTTTTTTTTTCTTTGGTAGAAAATAGTATTAAAAGTGAAAGTGTTAGTCACTCAGTCGTGTCCAACTCTTTGGGACCCCCATGGACTGTAGCCCGTCAGGTTCTGTCCCTGGAAGATGGTACAGAATACGATTATAGATGTGGACCTCAAGGAGAAACAAACCATGGTTTGCATCCTGGCTGTCGTATTTACTGGTAATATTCTTTCTTCAGAACGTATTTTTTTGGCCATACGGCACATGGGATCTTGGTTCTCTGACCAGGGATTGAACCTGTGCCCCTGGCACTGGAAGCTTGGAGTCTTAACCACTGGGCCTCCAGGGAAGGTGGCTGTCACATTCTTATCAAGTTACTTCACCAGTAACCAGCTTTCTCCTCTTTGAAATGGGAATCCTGTTTGTACCTCCTTCACAAGGTTTACTGGGATAACCCACGTCAAATGTTTATTAGTGCTGTGCTGGGTTATGAGGGTTGTTGTGATTTGTTTTAAATTTTGAGACCTGGTGCATAGTAGGCACTGAGCAAATGTTTGTTGAATGACTGTATGATGCCTTATGAAGTGTGCAAAACATAGTCTTTTTAGATAGTAGAAATACAAACCTTAATTTGCCAGTTGGTGTACTGACTGCTCTCCTTGGATTTACAGACAAGGTGCTCCCATTAAGTCCTCATCCTCTTTCACCCAATTCTGTGGATTCAATGTTAGAAAAGTTGCTTAAATCAAAGCTCCCTTTTAATTCCTGCTGCCAAGACCTTGGTTTATCATGCCTCGTCTGAACTCTGCCTTCAAGGTCCGTTTTCCTGCCACCAATCTTTTTCTACCCCACCCGTTCATCCAACTGTGAACAGATTGATTCTCCTAAGAATAAAAATGGCCTTTATCCTCTGTGTAATAAACGATCTTGATGACACTCTGATGTCTAAATTTTAGAGTGTCACCTTCAAGTCTGTCTCCGATCTTTTCTGCTAATGCTGATACACCCAGTTTTATTCCCATCTTTCCACCATCCACAGTACCATCCTGACCCTCTCTGTAATTTCTAAACATGCTTCCCTATCTTTGCATCTCTGATTCCCTTTGTCTGATTACCCTTTCTCTTTTGGTCCTGACACCATTTTGTCCACCCTTGAGACCCATTTTGTACATCTTTCCTTTCACGAAAACTTGTGACAAATTTCTAGGCAGGGACAAATTGCTTCTTTCTTTTGGCGCCCACAGCCCTTACAACATTATAGTGTTGTATTATTATTACAGCATCCATGTCCCATCCCCATCCATTCCCAGGAGTCTTTAGTGTCAAGTCTTGTTTATTCCCTTTTCCCAACATAGTAAGTGTTTGTTGGAAATGAGTAAAATATTAAAAAAATGAGTGTTCAAAATATTCACTTCTAGGTCTACACTCTTTTGAGATAAGTATTTTCTGTGTGTGTACTCAGTCACTCAGTTGTGTCCAACTGTTTTGCGACCCTTTGGACTGTAGTTCGCCAGGCTCCTCTGTCCATGGGATTCTCCAGGCAAGAATACTGGAGTGGGTTGCATTTCCTCCTCCAGGGCATCTTCCTGACCCAGGTACTCTGGACTGATGTGTTAAACATACACATTTCTCCCCTTCTTCCTCATCTCATCTTCTGGATAAATTTTATGGAAACTTCAAACTTATCTGAAACTCAGACATGATTTGTGTTCGTGATTCAATTTCAGTTTCAGATCTTCAGCACTTTCACAGTCAGTACTGTTTTCCATTTTGCAGTAAATCTAGGATGTGGCTTGAGCACAACTTTCTCTGCCTCCACCCCAGAACACGTTTACCACCACCCACCAAGAGTCTTCTTTTATGGGAATGGAAATGAATTCTTCCCGAGTGTATCTGCCAACATCTCATTCACATTCAAACCACGATTGTATCTTATTAGAATTGCATTGTTCTACACACCCTTGTGAGATAGATTGCTGTTGTTCATTTGCTCAGCTGGGTCCAACTCTTTGTGACCCCATGCACTGCAGCAAACCAGGCTTCCCTGTCCTTCACTATCTCCCAGAGTTTGCTCAAACTCATGTCCATTGAATCGGTGATACCACCCAACCATCTCATCCTCTGTTGCCCCATTCTCCTCCTGCCCTCAATCATCATGGTCTTTTCTAATGAGTCAGCTCTTTGCATCAGATGGCCAAAGTATTGGAGCTTTAGCTTCAGCATCAGTCCTTCCGATGAAAATTCAGGGTTGATTTCCTTTAGGATTGACTGGTTTGATCAGATTGATTGAGCGCCTGTGAGCCCAAGGATCCTGGTTCAGCGCTACCATTGCTGCGTCTCTAATGTAGCATGTGGCACCTGGCCCACAACAGATGCTCAGTGGAGACCTGTTGAATGCATATGAAATATATGAGCTTGAAACCTGGAATATTTTCTGCCATATCAGTAAACAGGAATGTCACAGTCATCACAGATTGCAAGTGTCCAACATGAGCCAGTGAGCCCTAAGGGAACTTGGGAAGGAGAAGAATACTTACCGTCTAGTAGCCATCAGACTGCAGCCACTCCCTATGGTGAGCCCCGAGGAAGCTCAGGATGTGAAAACACAGGATCATGGCCCCAAATAGCTGAGGTGCCTATCAAAGGAATGATTTCAGAGAGCCCATTCTCTTACATCTTCCCACATATAGAAGAGTGCTAAATTCCTTAACTTGGGTTTTTTTTTTTTTTTAAATTAACAGTAATCTTTTGATGTGCAGACTACCTGCCCTTTGTTGCAACACTTCTGTATATAACCTGGCTCCTCCTTGCCTCCTTGGAGCAGTTCTCTCAGGGTCACTTGAGATGTTGTCTCCTGGGCTTAAAGTCCTAAAATTTCCCACCAAATAAAACACAACTCTCTACTTTTAGGCAGTGAATATTTTCTACGTTGATAGTCTGTTCTAAAGCTTTCATTTGGCAGACCAAGATCTGAGATTACAAGGAGAAGTGGTGGAAAGAGCACAGACTTTGAGTCTCAAAATCTTGGGGTCTAGACCTGTAGGTACCACATGGATAGCATGTGCCCTTGGGCACATGGGACTTATTGAGCTTCAGTTTCTTTATTTTCCTCATGGGCCTGAGTTATATCTATCTACCAGGATTTTCATGGTGAGTAAATGATTAGCATGCAATAGGGTATTCAGAAAGTGGCATCTATGAATAATAGCAGATAATACTGCTCTAATGGCAGAAAGTGAAGAAGAACTTTCACCCTTGATGAGGGTGAAAGATGAGAGGGAAAAGCCTGGCTTAAAACTCCATTCAAAAAACTAAGATCATGGCATCTGGTCCCATCACTTCACAACAAATAGAAGGGGAAAAAGTGAAAACAGTGACAGATTTTATTTCCTTGGCCTCCAAAATCACTGGACAGTGACTGCAGCCATGAAATTAAAAGACACTTGCTCCTTGGAAGGAAAGCTATGACCAACCGAGACAGCATATTAAAAAGCACAGGCATCACTTTGCCAACAAAGGCCTGTATAGTCAAAGCTATGGTTTTTCCAGTAGTCATGCATGGATGTGGGATCTGGACCGTAAATAAGTCTGAGCACCAAAGAATTGATGCCTTCAAATTGTGGTGCTGGAGAAGACTCTTAAGAGTCCCTTGGATAGCAAAGAGATCAAATCAAAAAGAAAATCAACCCTGAACATTCACTGGAAGGACAAATGAATGAAAGGACAAATGAATTAAAGCCAAAGCTCTGAAACTTTGGTCATGTGACGCAAAGAGCTGACTCACTGGAAAAGACCTTAATGCTGTGAACGACTGAAGGCAGGAGGAGAAGGGGCAACAGAGGCTGAGATAGTTAGATAGCATCACTGACTCAATGGGCATGAATTTGAGCAAACTCCAGGAGATAGTAAAGGACAGGGGAGCTTGGTGTTCTGCAGTCCATGGGGTCACAGAGAGATGGGCACGACTTAGTGACTGAACAACAACAACAACAACAGCAACAACAACAACAACAACAACACGTCGGTCTGAACTGTAATTGAAGACGGAAGCTCAGCCCAGTTCATAATGTATATTTCCTTCAGTGTGTGGCACAGGAACCCAGGATGTTGGAGGCAGCAGGGTACTTTGCAAAACCCTGATTCATCACTCTCAATGTACGAAGAAGCCTGAGGCTCAGAGAGGTTAAGTCATTTGCCCCTGGTCACACAGTGAGTCAGTTGCAGAGCCGCGACTTGATCCTGACTTCCGAGCCCTCGTTCCTTTTACTGCACTGAGAGGTCGAGTGGTTTGCATTTTGGTGCTTTAATGGTAAAAGCACAAACACTATTAAAGTTGAGCCTAGAGAGACTCACACAGCATTGCTTTCTGTAGCATTAAATTAAGTTCCTGGTTCAGCTCTTTGAGACCTGACAGCTTCTCATGACAAGGGGCGTGCAGGAGAAGCAGTTCTCAGAGCAATGCTCCTAAGCAAAGCTGCCCTGGCCCTGGCTCAGATGTCCTTGAACTGCAAGGTCGGCTTCTGATATACAAGCCTTTGATGGTGAAGCCACTTCCCTGCAGGAAAGCACCAGCTCCTTCAATGAACCCAGTCCTAGGGCACGTGGTTCCCCTCTTGGCCATGTCCTTGGTCCTTCTTCTGCAATGCAGGAGCGCTTTATGCTCAGGGTCTGTGCTGAGATTTTGGCTTGAGGATGCACGTCAAGAAACCTTACAAGAGAAAGAGGCTTGAAGACTCAGGTTCAAGGTCTGATTTCACTACCCGTCGTGGGGTGAACACAATGAGTTGCTCAGTCTCTCTGCACCTCAGTTTCTCTATCTGCAAGATGGGAACACTTGTTCTTGGGGTGTTGTGATGATTGAGTTAAAGACTGACAGTGCTTGCAATAGTGTTTAGTGCATAGTAAGGGCTCAATAAACATCATCAATTGTTGATAAACACAAGTGCTAAATTACTCCTTGATTCACATCCTGGTTCTGTTTCTCCTTGCCCATGTGATTTTGGATGACTTACTTGACTGCTCTGAGCCACAATATCCTAGCAGACAAATGGATATAAGAACAATACTGGAAGTTCTGATTTTCCCATATCCATTTTTGTGACAAACTGTGCTTTGGAGGCATTTACACTAAAGCTCGCACACTGTTTCTTCCATGTGAGTTTGGGATTTTGAACATGAGCTGAGGCAAATCCATCTTGACATCTGTGTGATGATACCTCTTGGCAGGCAGTTCCTCTCCAAGAGGGTCTCTACCTTTGCCCACGCAGCAGTTTGTGCCAAAGACTTTAATATTTTATTGCATTTTTTGTGATTACTGTATAAAACCAAGCAGAAAGAAGTGCTGATCCCACTGAAGGAACACAAATCTTATAAACTAAATACAACTGAACCAAAAGAAGAGAAAAACAGAAGATAAAACCACAAAAGCCATCCAGCACAGCAGATCTTTAGCTGGAAGAACTCTGGGCATGGCTTACTATCTGTCTCTTGGTTGTGAAAGAAAAGAATAAGATGGAAGAATGTGTATGAAAATGCCAGAGACATATGTTTGAAGGTTGCATCCAAAGAGTGAGGTTAAAGATTGTACACAAAGATGACCTTTCCCCTCCTCAACATAGGAAATGATTATTCAACTTTTGTAGACATTTGCAGTTGTGCATTATATATGCATGCAGGGCTGGCAATTGCTTTTTATATAAAGGACCAACCTCAGTGCATGGTACATATTGGTGCCTTCTAAATTATGGCTATAATCACTGTCATCACCATCATCATCACGACCGTTACCATCACAACCATCATTACCACCACCATCACCCTCATCACCATCACCATCATCACCACCACCACCATCACCATCATCATCATGACAATCATCACCACCACCACCACCATCACCATCACTACCACCACCATCATCACCACCATCATCACCACCATCACCATCATCATCACGACAATCATCACCACCACCACCACCACCACCATCACTACCACCACCATCATCACCACCATCATCACCACCACCACCATCATCACCATCACGACAATCATCACCACCACCACCATCACCACCATCACTACCACCACCATCATCACCACCATCATCACCACCATCACCATCATCATCACGACAATCATCACCACCACCACCACCACCACCATCACTACCACCACCATCATCACCACCATCATCACCACCATCACCATCATCATCACGACAATCATCACCACCACCACCATCACCACCATCACTACCACCACCATCATCACCCTCATCACCACCACCATCACCACCATCATCATCATGACAATCATCACCACCACCACCATCACCACCATCACTACCACCACCATCATCACCACCATCATCACCACCACCACCATCATCATCACGACAATCATCACCACCACCACCACCACCACCATCACTACCACCACCATCATCACCACCATCATCACCACCATCACCATCATCATCACGACAATCATCACCACCACCACCATCACCACCATCACTACCACCACCATCATCACCCTCATCACCACCACCATCACCACCATCATCATCACGACAATCATCACCACCACCACCACCATCACTACCACCACCATCATCACCACCATCATCACCACCATCACCATCATCATCACGACAATCATCACCACCACCACCACCACCACCATCACTACCACCACCATCATCACCACCATCATCACCACCATCACCATCATCATCACGACAATCATCACCACCACCACCATCACCACCATCACTACCACCACCATCATCACCCTCATCACCACCACCATCACCACCATCATCATCATGACAATCATCACCACCACCACCATCACCACCATCACTACCACCACCATCATCACCACCATCATCACCACCACCACCATCATCACCATCACCACCATTATCATCACCACTATTATCACCACCACCACCACCACCATCATCATCACCACCACCACCATCAAAATCACCACCACCATCATCACCACCACCATCACCACCATCATCATCATGACAATCATCACCACCACCACCATCACTACCACCACCATCACCATGACCACCATCACCATCACCACCACCACCACCACCATCACCACCATCATCATGACAATCATCACCACAACCATCACCACCACCATCACCACCATCATAATTACCACCACCACCACCACCACCACCACCACCACCACCACCACCATCACTACCATCACCACCACCACCACCATCACTAGCACCACTATCTCCACCACCATCACCCTCATCATCACCACCATCATCATCACGACAATCACCACAACCACCACCACCACCACCACCACCACCACCATCACCACCACCACCATCATCACTACCACCACCATCACCACCACCATCACCACCACCATCACCACCATCATCATGACAATCATCATCACCACCACTACCATCACCACCACCATCACCACCATCATCATCATCACCATCTTCATCATGACCACAACCATCACCACCACCACCACCACCACCACCACCATCACCACCACCACCACCACCATCATCACCATCATCATCACGACAATCATCATTACCACCACCACCCTCATCATCACCACCATCACCACCATCATCATCATCACCATCTTCATCATGACCACAACCATCACCAGCATCATCACCACCACCATCACCACCATCACCACCACCACCATCACCATCATCACCATCATCATCACGACAATCATCATCACCACTACCACCATCACCCTCATCATCACCACCGTCACCACCATTATCACCACTACCACCATCACCACCATCATCATCACCACCATTATCACCACCACCACCATCACCACCACCACCACCACCATCACCACCATCATCATCACGACAATCATCATTACCACCACCACCCTCATCATCACCACCATCACCACCATCATCATCATCACCATCTTCATCATGACCACAACCATCACCAGCATCATCACCACCATCACCATCGCCACCATCACCACCACCATCACCATCACCATCGCCACCATCATCATCACCACCATCATCGTCGCCACCATCATCATCACCACCATCTTCATCATGACCACAACCATCACCACCACCACCACCACCACCACCACCACCATCATCACCACCTTTACCATCATCATCACCACCATCATCATCAACATCACCATCATCATTATCATCAACCTTGCCACCATCAACCATCATCATCCTCCTCCTTAAGGTTATCTCAGGAGATTTAGTGTCAAATCGAGACAGACCAACAGCATGAGAATATTATTCATCCCTTAAGTGATTCACAAATTAACTATGATTTCCCCGAGAAGTGTCCTTTCTGCTGGGATACTGCCAGTTTTGGGGAGCTCATTGCCCGTTGAGATGGTTGAGTGCACATACTCTATGCCAGTGTATTTCCCTGGAAGGCTATATTAGTGGGGTTTATGACCTGTATGGATCTGCAAAATTAGCAAAATCTCACTTTCACAGAGGGTCTTCCCTGGTAGCTCAGATGGTGAAGAGTCTGCCTGCAAAGGAGACCCAGGTTTGATCCCTGGGTTGGGACAATCCCTTGAAGGAAATGACAACTCACTCCAATAGTCTTGCCTGGGAGATCTCATGGACAGAAGAGCCTGGTGGGCTACAGTCCGTGTGGTCACAAGAGTCAGACATGACTTAGTGACTAAACAACAGCAACACTCACAGAGAATGGCATCCAGTTGGCTCCCCACCCCACAAGAGCTCATTCATTCATTTATCCACAAATGTTTTCTGAGCACCCACTACGGGCTGGCCTCTGGGCTGGGCCTTGGAGGAGTTTCAGGGTCTGTGAGAGAGACAAAAAATTGCATCTGGAGTCGTAGTTACAGGGCAATCATAACCTGGAAAGAGAAGGAAGGAGCACCTGTGATGACTCCCTGAGGGTGGCTAGCCCAGCTGAGGAGTGGCAGTGGTCATGGAAGGCTTCCAGGAGGAGGTGACTCTTGAGCTGAGTTTCAGGGGATGGGGAAGAGGAAAGCATTTCAGATGGAATGGAGAGGATGTACAAACAGCCATGAAGCTTGAAAGACTGGTGGGTATGAGGACAGACGCTGGTCCAGCGTGTGTGCATGTGATTGGGGGGTGGTTGGAAGATGTGGAGGACTTGAGGTGAATCCAGAAAGATGAAGGGATCACGAGAGCGGGTTTGGACTTTATTTGGGGGTATGTAGAGCTCCTGTGGCAGCCCTTGTGGTCACCCTGACCCTGGGTGGGGGAGCTCCCTCTTCTGGGTCGAGCCGTCCTGGTTGAGGGCAGCACCATTTGCTGGAGATCTGCTCTTGCCTTTTTGAAAAAATTATGTATTTGGTTGCATCGGGACTTAGTTGTAGCACGTGAGATCACCACTGTGTCATGTGAAATCTTTCATTGTGGTGCACTGACTCTCTAGAGGTGGCACGTGGCCTTAGTTGCCTCGCGGCATGTGGGATCTTAGTTCCCACACTGGGGTCCAGCCCATGTCCCCTGTGTTAACATGTGGATTTATAACCACTGGACCACCAGGGAACTCCCTGCTCTTGGCTTTTGTGTGGGGCCAGTTCTCCCACTTTTTGGCACTCACATTGCACGCTCCTTTATCCCCCATACTTCCTCATGGTTCCTTGGTAAGAACTCGGTTTTAGAGCCAAATGGGCCAAGGTTAAGTCCCAGCTCTCTTGCTGCCAACTTCTGAGCCTCGGCCTGGTTCCTTAACCCTCATCAACCTTGATCTCCTTGCTTGTAAAAAAGGGACAGTCATAAACAGAACAAACATTTTCAGCCAGTTGTTATATGTGCTGGGCACTGTTCTGAGCACTTTACAAAAATTACTCCTTGGATCTTTACAACAACTGTTACTATCTCTGCTTTAAAAATGAGAGAACAAGGACAGGGAAGGAAGGATCCAGTCCTTCCGGTTGGTAAGTGGCAGGACCAGGAGGCATAAGGACCTCACCTGACTTGACATGACGCTCAGAAGAGCTAAGAGAGGCAGAATCCTCGATGTGCTGCCTGACTCATGGCCGGTGCACAGTGAACGGCAACTGCATAGTTATAAGCTCTCTGAGGAGCATACAGAGCGATGCTATCAAGGCTAGAGCAGTCCCCAGAGTTAAGCAAATTCCCTTCGTCCCAGGGAGCCATGGAAGGCCTAATTCAAACTGACTCATTAACTCCAGACAATAGAAAATGACAGATCAAGGCTTTGATGAAAGAGACTGGAACAGCCATCGATTAGAAGCCAGACTTGCTTCTTTCTTCCCTTTCAGATTGACTGACTTCTGAAGGCTCTGCTTTCTGCGTAATTAAAGAGCTAACTGAGATGTCAAGCAGGCTTCCCTCTTCAGTCACATCAGGGGGTCGGGGTGGGAGTGAGGGGAGAATGTCTGATAAGCCATAGATCATGTCCTGCCCAGCACAGCTCAAAATCCAGCTGAGCACTGGAATTTCCAGCCTGCTGCCCTTGAATCTCTGAAGTCACATGGACCCTCTCTTTTACCACCCAGACAGTATTGGCCATTGGAATCAGCCATTGAACAAGAAACAAGGACATTTGCAAAATTGCTACATGTGAAACTTGGCTGTAATTGGCCAGGGAAGGGGATGGGATGTTGGAGGGGAGGAAGCTGCTGTGAGGTGGGGCAGCTGAACTGAGTGTAACCTGCTCTGTGTTTGGAGCCAGCAGACCCAAGTTTGGATCCAAGCCATGTGGTTTGGGACATGACTGGGGGAGTGATTCCTTCCTAATTCCCGCCCAGATTCAAGCCTAGGATTTGACACAGCCATCAGGGTTCCCTTTTCTCAAAAAATTATTCATTTAAAAAAATTTTATTGGATGATTTATTTTTAATTGGATGATAATTGCTTTATAATGTTGTGTTGGCTTCTGCTATACAACAACATGAATCAGCCATAGGTATATACATGTTCCCCTCCTCTCCCCTGCTTGAACTGGCTTCTCTGGTGGCTCAGCAGATAAAGAAGCCATCTGCAACACAGGAGTCACAAGAGACTCGAGTTCGATCCCTGGGTAGGGAAGATGCCCTAGAGGAGGGAATGGCAACCCACTCCAGTATTCTTGCCTGGAGAATCCCATGGACAGAGGAGCCTGGCGGGCTAGTCCATAGGGTCACAAAGAGTTGGACACGACTGAGTGGTTAACACACACACACACACACACACACACACACACACACACACACTTGCACCCTCTTGAAGGGAGTGTCTGCACCGGATCTTAGTTGTGGCATGCGGGATCTATTTCCCCAACCAGGGATCGAACCTGGGCCCCTTTGCACATTGGGTGCACAAAGTCTCAGCCACTGGACCACCAGGGAAGTCCCCAGGGTGGTAACTAGGATGAGGGCTCAGTTTAGGGTCACACCCTGGGCCCTACACTCGCTGTGTGATGGCGGGGATGGACTTCCCTCTCTGAACCTCTGTTTCAGGAGAAGACTGGAGACGAACAGGAAAACGTTGTGTCATGTAACAGGTAGAGAAGCTGGCTCTGGAGACAGTTGGCTTGGATTCAGATCTTTGCTGCCCTGATTCTCAACTTTTGATGATTTTGTACTCTCTTTCCCCGGGGGACATTTGACCATATTTGGAAATATTTTTGGTTGTCGCAGCTTGGGAAAGATGCTACTGGCATCTAGTGAGTCAAGGCTAGAGATGCTGTTCAACGTCCTACAGTGCATGGGACAGCCCCCGACAGTAGAGAGTGACCCAGCCCTAAAAGTCAGTGGTGCTGAGGTTGAGAAACCCAGCTCCTTGGCCAACCAGCCTGAGGAGAAGTCACTTAACCTGGTTACCATTCTGTTCCCTTGCCTGGGGGGAAGGCAGATAATACCAGTGACTGCCTTGGGTGGTTGCTTTAAAAACAGATGTTTCGGGACTCTCCCAGTGGTCCAGTGGTTAAGACTTTACCTTCTAAGGTAGCGGATGCAGGCTCGATCCCTGGTCAGAGAACTAAGATCCCACATGCCTCATGGCCGAAAAACCAAAAAAAAAAAAAAAAAAAAAGAGAAAGAGAGAGATACAATATTGTAATCTAACAAATTCAATAAAGACTTTAAAAATGGTCCACATCAGAAGAATCTTAAAAAAAGAAAAGCAAACATAGGCATCATGGCACCTTGCCCAGCACTAGGGACCCAGCAAACCCTTTATAAATATAAGCTCTGTGTGCTGTGCGCTAAGTCACGTCTGATTCTTCGTGATCTGATGATCACCAGGCTCCTCTGTCCATGGGATTCTCCAGGCAAGAATACTGGAGTGGGTCTACTGGAGTGGGTCTACTGGAGTGGGTCACCGTGCCCTCCTCCAGGGGTCTTCCTTGACCCATGGATCGAACCCACGTGTCTTCCATCACCTGTGTTGGCAGGCGGGTTCTCTACCACTAGCGCCACCTGGGATCTGTGAAGTTGAGAGGCAATAGCTCACACGAACCTCTAGGACACAGGAGGTCTGCAAGGAACCGAAGGGACGTGATGATGATGACGACCATGAGTTCTGTTTTCACAGGATCTCTGCGGTGCCCCTGAAATTCTTCTTCTATCCCCCATGCCTCCACATCAAAGTGAAGTTCAAAGCCATTGTCAAAATTGAAAAAGCAACAGACTTGCCCCCGGGGAGGCTGATGATGGATCTCGGGTCTGCTGGTGCTGAAAATCATAAAAGGCAGCTGCCTTCCCCCTGGGTTTTCCTCTGCGCTAGTCTTCCAACAAGAGCAGTTCTTGTAATGGGAACTTGCTTTCCTAGAAGCAGGGGATGTCTCTTCATCCTCTTTTCTCTTGTTCTGTCTGAGTCTGAATGCTTATGTCCTCCTTAAATTCATATGTTAGAGCATTCACTTGCAATGTGTTTTTAAAAATGATTTTTTAAATTAAAAATTTAAAAAGTTATTTGTTTATTTGGTTGTGCTGGGTCTCAGTTGCAGCACTCAGCATCTTCCATCTTCATTGGGGCATGCAGGATCTTTAGTTGTAGCATTTGGGATCTAGTTCCCTGACCAGGGATCAAACCCAGATCCACTGCCTTGGGAGTGCAGAGTCTTAGCCACTGGACCACCAGGGAAGTCCCACTTGCAATGTGATAGTTTTTGAAACTGGGCTTTTGTAAAGGGATTACGTTTAGTTAGACAAGGTCATGGGCTTCCCAGGTGGCACAGTGGTAAAGAATCTGCCTGCTAATGCAGTAAATGCAGGTTTGATCCCTGGGTTGGGAAGATCCCCTGGAGGAGAAAATGGCAATCCCCTCCAGCATTCCTGCCTGGAGAATCCCATGGACAGAGGAGCCTGGTGGGCTACAGTTCATAGGGTCGCAAAGAGTTGAACACAGCTGACTGGACTTAGCAAGCACGCACTGTGTTGTTGTGAACTGGTTTCTGATCATGGGGCCTAGAACATAGTAAGTGCTCAGAAACGTCTGTGGTGTTGAATGTATGAATGTTAAAATAAGAATTCAAAATTAGCCTTTTCAAGGACCACTTTTAAATACAGGTTTCTCTTAAGAGTAAAGCCTGGTTCTGACTTTGAGACAGCAGCTTTTAAATTTCTTTTTTGCAGGAGGATTGGAATTTTGAAATAGTGTAATGAGAATTTGAGTTTAGGAAAATTGATTTGTTCAATGGGTTTAAACATCTTTTCCCTCCGAAAAGATGATGCCCAAGGACAGAAGATATTAGCCCGTGCTCATTCCAAAGACATTTACATTGATAGAATTAGAGAAAAAAAGGATCATTTTGGATAAAATATCCAAATAATGATACATAAAAAATTATAGAATATAAATGTAAAGTAGCCTAAGGTTGTGTTGTACTTGGGGGAAAAAGCTAAGGCTGTACCTGGGATGGAGAACTTGGCCTGGAAAATATCTACTCCCTCTCCCAACAATCCTAGATATCTAGTATGCATCAGGTCTTGAATCCAGCACTAACATGATCACCTTTAATCCTTTCAAATCCCTGTTTGGTAGGAGTCACTGTCTCCGCTTTGTAACTGAGGACATTGAAGTTCAGCATGTTGATGTAATTGGCCCCAAGTTCGTGCAGCTGGGAAGTAGCGGAGATGGTATTTGAACACTGGTCTTCCTGAAGTCAAAGCTGATGTTTTCACACCCATTTCAACCCAAGGATGGGGCACAGGCACAATTTTCCAAAAGGGAACCCAAAGCGCTGACTTCACATTTAGTCCCTGCCTTTGGCTCTGGATGTTTTTTTAAAAAATTATTTTATTGAAGTATAGTTGATTTACAATGTTGTGTTAGATTCTGCAGTAGAGCAATGAGATTCAGTTACTCGTTTACATACGTTCTTTTTCATATTCTTTCCCTTATAGTTTATCACAGAATATTGAATATAGTTCAGCCCAGGGCTCTTTATTTTTGAAAGTATTTATTTATTTTTGGGTGCACTGGGTCTTCATTGCGGCAAGTGGGCTTTCTCTAGCTGCAGCGAGTAGAGGCTCCTGTCTAGTTGCGGTGTGCAGGCTCATCACTGCAGTGGCTTCTCTTGTTGTGGACAAGGCTTCAGTCGTTGCTGCACGTGGGCTCAGTGTTTGCAGCTCCCGGGCTCTAGAGCGCAGACTCGAGTGTTCTAGCACAGGCTCTTTGTTGCTCCATGGCATACGGAGTCTTCCCTGGCCTGGGATCGAACCCGTGTCCCCTGCATTAGCAGGAGGATTCTTAACCACTGGACCACCAGGGAAGTCCTTGCCCAGCATTCTTTAAATCCTTTCTAGCCAAGGTCAGGACTGGCCCCGGGGCCAGGGAGGGCTGAGCTTTCTTGCTGGGAAGGGACTCTAAGGATCAGCTGGAAGGTTCTTCCTTGGCAGGATTTGCAGGTGAAATGCTCCTACTCTGAGGACAAATCCTGTGGGGACAGACCTTCTCCCAGCAGACAGGCATTCCCCTCTGCCTGCCTGGGGTGGTGAGGGTGAAGGTGAGTGGGTGCACACAGGTGAATGCCTTTGCCTGTGTATAAACCCAGGCACTCGTGCGTGAGGGGGTGTGCATGTCTCTGTGAGTATTCATGCCTTTGCATGTGTGTTTTTGTTATACATTTCACAATTATTTCTGCCTCTGTATGTGCGTCTATCTGTGTATGTATATATAATGACTTACAACAAGGAAATGTGTATTCAGAGATCCCTGACTTCCTGCCATCCTATTTAACAGATTTTAGAGTGTCAATTTACCCCGTATTGTAACTGTTCTGCTGCACTCTGCAATTTCATCTCCCATTTGATCAAATGGATTTTGTTTATCTTCCATAAATCTTGTGCTGGCAATTCCAGCGCTGCTGACTCCTACATCTCTCATTGTTCTCAACACTGTAGTGTCTTTTATAGGTTTAATATTCTGCCCAGCCTTTGTGGGATGCTAATTTTTTATTGGGCTATGATCCTATTGTGTTGCCCTGGACTTTGGGGAGTCTGGCCTTGGTAGCTGATGGCCAGATCCGTCCTGTTAGCTCTCCTGAAATATAGAAACAATCTTGGGTGTTGGCAGATTTGGCATCATCTTAGGCAGCATGGCGTGAGGGGCATAAAGAGATGGATTTTGAATTAAATGGAACTCATTTCCATTCTGGCTCTGGAACTAACCAGATGAGTGACCTCGGGCAAGTCCTTCTTGTTTCCTTCCTGCCACGAAACCTTTTAGGACAAAGAGAATGAGAAATTCTTAGTTGCACGGATAAAAATAATCTATCCAAAACATTGTTTACTTGGTAAGAGTATCAGATAGATATTGCTGTGTAACAAACCGTCTCAAAACTAAATGGCTTAAAATCTATAAACATTTGTGTTTGCTCATGAGCCTGCGTGTTGGCTACTTGCAGGGGGATGTTCTTTGGCTCCCAATGGGGCTCTGTTCTGTGTCTGTGGTCAGCTGAGGGTCATCTTGGTGGCTTTTACTGGAGGTTGCCTGACTATTGGCTGATGCCTCTTGGTTCTTGTTATGAGATTTCCCAGCCTCCAGAAGACTAGCCTGGGCTTGTTCTCACAGTGGAAGCAAGACATTTGACACTAAAGTTTCCTAATGCTTCCACTTGGAACTAGAATTCTGGTCCACTGCATTCTATTGGCCAGATCAGTGATAGGGCCAGCTTGGATAAACTGGGAGGGAAATAAGACTCTACCTCTCTCTCTTTTATTTTTGGTTGCGCTGGGTCCTTGCTGCTGTGCACAGACTTTCTCTAGTTGCAACGAGTTGGGGCTACTCTCTAGGTGCTGTGCACAGGCTTCTCAGTGGTGGTCTCTCTTGTTGCAGAGCATAAACTCAGAGGTTGAGGCTCCTGGATTCTAGGGCACAGTTTCAGTAGTTGTGGCCTATGGATTTAGTTGCTCTGAGGCTTGTGGAATCTTCCCGAACCAGACATCAAACCTTGTGTTCTGCACTGGCAGGCAAATTCTCAACCACAGGACCACCAGGGAAAAGACTCTCTACCTCTTGTTAGGAGAAGCTGCGAAGTCACATTGGAAAGATGTGCAAACAGGGAGACCATTAACTGGGGCAATCAATGCAATCAGCCTGTTGCAATAGGCACTTAATCCTGGAACTTAGGAGGAATTTCGTGAACATTAATTAACGGCACTTAGTGTAACCTGTTTTGAGGGAAAGAAAAAACAGGTTCCCCCCACTCTTCTAAATTCTTGGCTGAGATTCTATTGTGAGTGCAATCTCAGTTGCTCAGTCGTATCTGATTCTCCGTGACCTCGTGAACTGTAGCCCAGCAGGCTCTTCTGTCTATAGGATTCTCGAGGCAAGAAAACTGGAGTGGGTAACCATTTCCTTCTCCAAGGGATCTTCCCAACCCAGGGATCAAATCCGCGTCTCCTTCAGCTTCTGCCTTGCCAGGCACATTCGTTACCGCTGTATCACCTGGGAAGCCCTGAGACTCCCCCTGTAATAACAGATATTAACAGGAGAGAAAGAAACAAAAGTTTAATAACACGTATACACGAGAGAGCATGGCAACCCACTCCAGTATTCTTGCCTGAAAAATCCCATGGACAGAGGAGCCTGGTGGGCTGTGGACCATGGCGTTGCAAAGAGCTGGACTCGACTGAAGTGACTAAGCACAGCACAGCACAGATACATGAGAGAGACCCAGGAGAACTGAGTGACTCCTGGAAATGGTCCAAGTCATCATCTTAAATACCTTCTCCAGCTAAAGTCGAAAGAATATGTTGAGCGAACCAGGTCTGAGAGGTGACCAGGAAAAGCACAGTAAATAAGGGTACAGACGCAATGCAGATTTAAGTCAGTTGGTTTCTCCACTGATAAGATTTTCCGGAGATTTAGTCATGCTTCCTGTGGTCCAGACAGGGAGACGCCCTTCCAAATGGAGAGTTCCCTTATCAATGTAGATTTCAGTTACAAAAGGTCACTTCTACTACTGGGGTTCTGAGAGCTCCTCTGGTCGTTGCTGTTCAAAAATAATTAACCTAAAGTTATCCTGATGCTGGAGAGGCATATTTTAGGGTGACAAATTCTTCTCCCCTTCCCTGTATAAACTTGGATCTCCAGGTGGACCATTCTCAGCACAGCTTTGCGTTCATTCAGGGCTCTTTGACGTCCTCATCTCTCTCTGGCCGCGTACCTCATCTGGGCCTGATTCCTCCCTTCCAGCTTGGTAGGCATTCAGAATGCACACTTGTAGCTCATTCCTTCAAATGATGAGAATAAACACGTACTGGATGCTTACTCAGCTCTAGGCTTTGTTTTTGTTGCTCAGCAGCTAAGTCGTGTCCAACTCTTGGAGACCCATGAACTGTGGCACACCAGGCTCCTCTGTTCTGCACTGTCTCCCAGAGTTGGCTCAAATTCACGTCTATTGAGTCGGTGATGTCATCCAACCATCTTCTGTTGTCTCCTTCTCCTCCTGCCCTCAATGTTTCCCAACATCAGGGTCTTTTCCAGTGAGTCAGTTCTTCATATCAGGTGGCCAAAGGATTGGAGCTTCACCTTCAGCGTCAGTCTTTCCAGTGAATATTCAGGGTTGATTCTCTTTAGGATTGACTGGTTTGATCTCATTGCTGTCCAGGGGACTCTCAAGAGTCTTTTCCAGCACCGTAATTTGAAAGCATTAATTCTTTGGTGCTCAGCCATTTTTATGGTCCAACTCTTACATCTGTATATAACTACTGGAAAAACCATAGCTTTGACTATGCAGACCTTCGTCAGCAAAGGGATGTCTCTGCTTTTTGATATGCTGTCTAGGTTTGTCATGGCTTACCTTCCAGGGAGCAAACGTCCTTTAATTTCATGGCTGCAGTTACTATTCGCAGTGATTTTGGAGCCTGAGAAAATAAAATCTGTCTAGGTCTTATGCTATTAATAATATAAGGGAGTACAATTTGCCTTCCCCAAATGTCTCTTTGAAGTATTATTTTGTGCTGAAAACAATCAGTGTTCCAAAGGACTCAGGAAGAATCTTTGACCTTCCTCTAACTGCTTAAAAGAATGTAGACAGAGGATCTGTTCCAGGAAGGAAGCATCACGGGAGATCACCAGGGTGTGAACTAGCTGTGTGGACAGGGAGGAAACCAGCAAAGTCTGTTAAAACTTCTCTCTGTGTGGGCTTCCCTGGTGGCTCAGTGGTAAAGAATCCACCTGCCAATGCAAGAGACGTAAGTTCGATCCCTGATCCAGGAAGATCCCACATGCTGCAGAGCAGCTAAGCATCAGTTACGGAGCTTGTGCTCTAGAGCCTGGGAGCCGCAACAGCTGGGCCCATGTGATGCAGCTGCTGAAGTCTGTGTGCCCTAGAGACTGTGCTCCATGATGAGAAGCCGCCACAATAAGTCCCCACACTGCAATTAGAGAGTAGCTTCCGCTCACTGCAACTAGAGAAAAGCCTGAGCAGGAAGAACACCTAGTTCAGCCAAAAAAAAAAAAAAAAACCTTCTCTGTGCCCCCTTTGTTTGCCAAACATTTGCTCCATTTGCTTTTCCAGCTCCTTGTTGATTGCCTTCCTCTGTTTTGAAATCCTAAACCACCCCTCCCCCCAACATCTTCTTTTAAAAAAAAATTATTTTTGGTCATACTGTGTGGTTTGCGGGATCTTAGTTCCCTGACTAGAAATTGAACTCAGGCTTTTGGCAGTGAAAGCATGGAAGCACCGAGTCTTAACCACTAGACTGCCAGGGAATTCCCTCAACATCCTGTTTTGTCTTTAGTTGGAGATTACGAGTTACTCAGTTCTCTGAGTCTCTCCTATGTATTCAGTTCAGTTCAGTTGCTCAGTCATGTTCAACTCTTTGCGACCCCATGAATTGCAGCACACCAGGCCTCCCTGTCCATCACCAACTCCCGGAGTTCACTCAGACTCACGTCCATCGAGTCAGTGATGCCATCCAGCCATCTCATCCTCTGTTGTCCCCTTCTCTTCCTGCCCCCAATCCCTCCCAACATCAGAGTCTTTTCCAATGATTAAACTCTTTGCATGAGGTGGCCAAAGTACTCGAGTTTCAGCTGTAGCATCATTCCTTCTAAAGAGCACCCAGGACTGATCTCCTTTAGAATGGACTGGTTGGATCTCCTTGCAGTCCAAGGGACTCTCGAGAGTCTTCTCCAACACCACAGTTCAAAAGCATCAATTCTTCGGTGCTCAGCTTTCTTCACAGTCCAACTCTCACATCCATACATGACCACAGGAAAAACCATAGCCTTAACTAGACGGACCTTAGTCGGCAAAGTAATGTCTCTGCTTTTGAATATGCTATCTAGGTTGGTCATAACTTTCCTTCCAAGGAGTAAGCGTCTTTGAATTTCATGGCTGCAATCAACATCTGCAGTGATTTTGGAGCCCCCCCCAAAATAAAGTCTGACACTGTTTCCACTGTTTCCCCATCTATTTCCCATGAAGTGATGGGACCAGATGCCATGATCTTCGTTTTCTGAATGTTGAGCTTTAAGCCAACTTTTTCCCTCTCCTCTTTCACTTTCATCAAGAGGCTTTTGAGTTCCTCTTCACTTTCTGCCATAAGGGTGGCGTCATCTGCATATCTGAGGTTACTGATATTTCTCCCGGCAATCTTGAATCCAGGTTGTACTTCCTCGAGCCCAGCATTTCTCATGATGCACTCTGCATAAAAGTTAAATAAGCAGGGTGACAATATACAGCCTTGACGTACTCCTTTTCCTATTTGGAACCAATCTGTTGTTCCATGTCCAGTTCTAACTGTTGCTTCCTGACCTGCATACAGATTTCTCAAGAGGCAGGTCAGGTGGTCTTGTATTCCCATCTCTTTCAGAATTTTCCACAGTTTATTGTGATCCATACAGTCAAAGGCTTTGGCATAGTCAATACACGTTATTAAACTTTTGTTTCATATTCTGTGTCAATTTAATTCCTAAGAATTAATTCAGAATCAGCCAGAAGAATCTAGGAGAGTAGAGAAAACTTTCTTTGTACCTGAATCTGTGCATTCTATTTACATTCATTTTTAATCTTTTTTTGAGCACTGAAGAACTGATGCTTTTGAACTGTGGTGTTGGAGAAGGCTCTTGAGAGTCCCTGGGACTGGAAGGACATCCAACCAGTCCATCCTAAAGGAGATCAGTCCTGAATATTCATTGGAAGTACTGATGCTGAAGCTGAAACTCCAATACTTTGGCTACCTCATGCGAAGAACTGACTCCTTGGAAAAGACCCTGATGCGGGGAAAGATTGAAGGTGGGAGGAGAAGGGGACAACAGAAGATGAGATGGTTTGATGGCATGACTAAGTCGATGGACAGAGTTTGAGCAGGCTTCAGGAGTTGGTGATGGACAGGGAAGCCTGGCGTACTGCAGTCCACGGGGTCACAAAGAGTCGGACACAGCTAAGCAACTGAACTGATACTGATTTATCTTACTACTTTCCTGTGATGGGAGTACCTCGATCATCCCCGCGTTACAGACAAGTGGAGCAGAGTAGCCTACCCAAGGTCACTGAGCTAGCACAGGTGGGGTTCAAACCCAGGTCTGTCTGATTTTAAAGTCAGTGCTTGGGATTGTCCCTGATGTCTGGTGCTTAAGAATGTGCCGGCCAGTGCGGAGGACATGGGTTTGATCCTTGGTCTGAGAACTAAGACCCCCACATGCTGTGAGATGACTGAGCGTGTGCGCTACAACTGTTGAGCCTGGAGCTGCAACTACTGAGCCCTGTGCCCTGGAACTCCTCCTCTGCAACAAGAGAAGCCCCCTTAGTGAGAAGCCTGCACACCACAACCCCCAGTCGCTGCAACCAGAGAAAGCCCAGGCACAGCCACAAAGATCCAGTGCAGCCAAAAATAATAACATTTTAGAAATTAAAAAATAAAGTCAAGGCTGTATAAATAACATCAGACTGTCTCGTAGGTACACCTAGGATGACGCACTCGTCTTGGTTTTCTGGTTTTAAAATGGAAACCCCTGTAGAGGGGTTTAGACTGGCTGGGGACACATGTATACCTGTGACTGATTCACGTTGATATATGGCAAAAACCATCACAATATTGAAAAGTAATTATCTTCCAATTAAAATACGTAAATTAATTAAAAGGTAAAATGGAAACCCTTGTGTCCTTGGAAATCACTCTGTCCTGGCAAAGTGGGGTGGTTTGTCATTTTGCCCTGACCTGAGCCATCTTGCACGAGGCAGGCCTGGCTCAGGATCCAAGCGTCCTCTGGCTTCCCCAGTCCTGATTGGAAAAGGAGGATTCCCAGGCCCCGTAGCATCTCTTGTGTCCTCTCTGATTCCTGACACCTGTCCCATTGCTCGTTTCCTGCCGGTGCGGCCTGGTGTGCCATCAACATCGGCTTTGTTCCGCTTTGAAAGTGCACACATCACTGCAGGCTGCTCATGGCCCTGATTCCTGCCCTTGTACCCGTAGCCGAGGCCTCCCTGGAGTCCCTAGGTGATGAAACAAAATAGCAATCCCATCTGTTTGGCAAAATCTTAGGAAACTTACTGTCCTCTTAATGCCTCCCGGTTGCCCCAGAGGGATAGGCAATGCCTTCTCACTGTGACATCTTTGCTAAATTCCTCTCATCACCTTGACAACCCAGCCATCACAGTTAGCCATGGGGTATTCATAGGAAAAAGGGAGAAACTATTAATAGCATCCAAGGGATTCCTCCCCAATCAAATATGCTTGCCCTTAGAATCATTTTTTTTTCTTCTGAGCAGCTTCTTTATTTTTATTTTTAAAGCATTTTTTATTGTGGGAAAATCTGTGTAATATGTTACCATCTTAACCATTTTTTTAAAAAATTGGAGGATAATTGCTTTACAGTGTTGTGTTAGTTTCTGCTGTACAACAGCATGAATCAGCTATAAATATATGTATATCCCCTTCCTGTTGAGACTTCCCTCCTCTCTGTGTGCTCAGTGGCTTCAGACTCTTTGGGACCTCATGGACTCTAGCCTGCCAGGCTCCTCTGTCAGTGGAATTTTCCAGGCAAGAGTAACGGGAGCAGGTTGCCATTTCCTCCTGCAGGGGATCTTCCTGACCCAGGGAACAAACCCACATATCTTGGGTCTCCTGCATTGGCAGGCAGATTCTTTGCCACTGCGCCGCCTGGGAAGCCCACCCCACCTCTCTGGGTCATCACAGAGTGCCGAACTGAGCTCCCTATGTTATACAGCAGTTTCCCTCTAGTGCCCTAAGAATCTTTATGCTCGTTTTATGTTCTTAAAATAGAACATTGCTCTGGATAATTATCACTTAAAAACCTTCATTCAAATCAAAGAACTACAAACATCTAGGGGCTTCCCCGGTGGCTCAGATGGTAAAGAATCTGCCTGCAATGTGGGAGACTTGGGTTCGATCCCTGGGTTGGGAAGATCCCCTGGAGGAGGGTGTGGCAACCCTCCAGTATTCTTGCCTGGAGAACCCCCATGGACAGAGGAGCCTGGCAGGCTGCAGTCCATGGGGTCTCAAAGGGTCGGACACGACTGAGCGACTAAGCATGCACACAAACACCTAGGCATTAGAGATGGTAATCTGAACGATGGCACTCTCCAACAGGCAGCATAGAAGACGTCTCTGTAAATACAGAGAGTGCTGAAAGGAGGGAGGGCAAGCAATATTAGATGCCCTTGAGTGCCGATTTAACCAGCACAAAAATATACTGGAAATGCAGACTTGGATGGGTTTGCTATTAATACATAACCAGAGTGGCCACTGAATCAGCCCAATTTAAAATGAGCATCTTGCCTTGGAAGCTTCTCCAAGCTTGACCTCTTGGGAATCTTGAAGACACCCAGCAGGGCAAGAAAAATTGATCCTGTAGTTTTCTTTAATTTAATTCAATTTTATTTTTGGCTTTGGCTGCACTGCAGAGCATGTGGGATCTTAGTTTTCCGACCAGGGGTTGCCTTGCCCGCCCCCTGCATTGGGAGCATGGAGTCCCAGCCACTGGACTGCTAGGGGAGTCCCCAGTCCATATTGTTTAACAGCCAAGGCAATGACTGTTCTGTATGCAGTGGATTTAACTCAGATGTCTGGAGGAGCCACAGGTAAGCGATCAGAAAAAAAAAAAATGTGTAAGCACTCGAGCTGCTCACAGTTGAATCTTAAACAAAAACCCTCAGCACCCCGTGTTGCTGGAGGTTGGTGTGCACTTGTGAGATACAAGAGTCAAATCAGTATGTACCCAGAGAAACAAATTAGGAACAAGCAGCCCCATACTTAGCCAAGCGTGCCCAGCTCTCCAAGGATGTAGAAATGAAAGATTTCCCTGGCCCTCTGTGCATGCCCCAAAGAACATCTGAAAGCTCCCCAAGGTTAACTCCAGAAGAAAAGAGACCTTGGGCAATTGTGATGTTGTGAGAATTTACAGTAGATAAAGTTAATGGGATTTTGAAAGTGCTTCTTGGTCGCTATTAGGTCCATGCTGGGAAAATAATGGGGAAAAAAATCTAGCAAAAATGCTTTTCAAGATTAATGGGAAATAATATTGGGGAGAAACAAAAATCCCCTACTGATGAGGGCAGCTGAATGGCTGCAAATGGCCAGTGTGTGGGGGTGGACTTCCCATCATGTCAGTGATTAGTATGGTTAATATTGAGGGTAATTAGAAACAGCAACAGAAATCTAAAGAGTTGCCGTCACAGAGCCCAGAGAGTGAGGGATTGTGGGTAAATCTTTTCCTGTCTCTTTCAGCATCTTAGCTTATCTCCATATCTCGTTCACTTGGCAGATTCTGTGAGTTGAAGGAAAGATGAGGATTATCACAGGTCTCCTGATTCAGGCAAAGAATCAGCCATGATTTCCATCTGGATGGGAAACTGGAGGTTGGCAACCCTGTTTGCTCCCCAATCTGGCTGTCCATCAGAATTCCTTGGAAAATTAAAAGAATGGACTATTGGAAATCCCTTCAGACACATGGAATTGATGTCTTTGGGGCTGAGGTCCAGAAATCAGTACAGTAATTCCCCTACACATGAACCTTCAAGTTGTGAACTCTCAAAGATGAGAACGTGCATTCCATCAACGTCAGGTGTGAGTGAAATTGCAGCTTGCCCTCTGTCTCCTATTGCTGACCACCCTTCAGCTCTACCATCTCCCAACTCTTCTCCCTCCTCCAGTCAGTAATTCTTTTTATCTGTTCACTGGATGCCAGCCCCTGTATGCCAGCTGTTGTACTTTACCATTGTACTTCTCAAAGTACTGCACTGTAAGATTAAAATTAAAAATTTTTTTTGCTTTTTCATTTATTATATGTGTGAAAAGTATTAGAAACCTATTACAATACAGTATTATATAGATGATTGTGTTAGCTGGGGGCTTAGGCTAACTTTGTTGGCTTACGAACAAACTGGACTTACTAACACACTCTGGGAATGGAACTCATTCATATGTAGAGAACTTCAGTTCAGTTCAATCGCTCAGTTGTGTCTGACCCTTTATAACCCCATGGACTGTGGCACACCAGTCTTCCTTGTCCATCACCAACTCCTGGAGTTTTCTCAATTCATGTCCACAGAGCTGGTGATGCCATCCAACCATCTTATCCTCTGTCGTCCCCTTCTCCTCCTGCCCTCAATCTTTCCCAGCATCAGGGTCTTTTCAAATGAGTCAGCTCTTCACATCAGGTGGCCAAAGGATTGGAGCATCAGCTTCAGCATCAGTCCTTCCAATGAATATTCAGGCCTGACATCCTTGAGGATTGATTGGTTGGATCTCCATGCAGTCCAAGGGACTCTCAAGAGTCTTCTCCAACACCACAGTTCAAAAGCATCAATTCTTTGGTACTTAGCTTTTTAAAAAATTTTTTATGTTATTTTATCTTTTACTTTACAATATTGTATTGGTTTTGCCATACATCAACATGAGTCCGCCACGGGTATACACGTGTTCTTAATCCTGAACCCCTCTCCCACCTCCCTCCCTGTACCATCCCTCTGGGTCATCCCAGCCCCAAGCATCCTGTATTCTGCGTCGAACCACAATGGAGTATTACTCAGCCATTTGAGTCAGTTCTAATGAAGTGGATGAAACCGGAGCCATTATACAGAGTGAAGTAAGCCAGAAAGAAAAACACCAATACAGTATACTAGGCACTCAGCTTTTTTTATGATTCAACTCTCGCATCTATACATGATTACTGGAAAAACCATAGTTTTGACTAGATGGACCTTTTTTGGCAAGGTAATGTCTCTGCTTTTTAATATGCTGTCTAGGTTGGTCATCGATTTTCTTCCAAAGAGCAAGAGTCTTAATTTCATGGCTGCAGTCACCGTCTGCAGTGATTTTGGAGCCCTGCCCCCCAATGAAGTCTCTCACTGTTTCTATTGTTTCTCCATCTGTTTCCTATGAAGTGATGGGACCAGATGCCATGATCTTGGTTTTCTGAATGTTGAGTTTTAAGCCAACTTTTTCACTCTCCTCTTTCACTTTCATTGAGGCTCTTTAGTTCCTCTTTGCTTTCTGCCATAAGTGTGGAATCATCTGCGTATCTGAGGTTATTGATATTTCTCCTGGCAATCTTGATTCTGGCTTATGCTTCCTCCAGCCCAGCATTTCTCATGATGTACTCTGTATATAAGTTAAATAAGCAGGGTGACAATATACAGCCTTGACGTACTCCCTTCCCAATTTGGAACCAGCCTGTTGTTCCATGTCTGGTTTTAACTGTTGCTTCTTGTCCTGGATATAGATTTCTCAGGAGGCAGGTCAGGTGGTCTGGTATTCCCATCTCTTTTAAGAATTTCCCACAGTTTGTTGTGATCCACACAGTCAAAGGCTCTTGCATAGCCAATAAAGCAGAAGTAGATGTTTTTCTGGAATTCTCTTGCTTTTTCTATGATCCAAAGATGTTGGCAATTTGATCTCTGATTCCTCTGCCTTTTCTAAATCCAGCTTGAACATCTGGAAGTTCATGGTTCACATACTGTTGAAGCCTGGCTTGGAGAATTTTGAGCATTACTTTGCTAGCATGTGAGATGAGTGCAATTGTGTGGTACATTGTTTGAACATTCTTTGGTATTGGAATATATACATTTTTTTATATGCAGTAGAGAACTTACTGTGTATAAAAAGTTTCTGTGTCAAAATAGTCGCTACCTGGTGTGTGTATATATATGTGTATTTATCATATATACTGTATGTTATATTTCACTTTAGATATGCATTCCAAGTGGTTCTATAGTAGGAGCAGATGTTTGGAAAAATGGTGCTGGTGTCTTTCACAAATAAGAAAACTGAGTCATTGGGTGATGAGGGACTTGCTTAATGCCATTGGACACAAATCCATGCCTGGAGGCTTAGCCTCTTAACACAAGGGGTAGGCCCTCCCTTCTGGGCCAGGCCACAGCTCTTGCAGTAGTTCTGGAAACTTCTGGGAAGGTTTTGTGTTACCCCTCACAAAGACATGTTCACAGAAGGGCTGGCTTATTTGGCAGAATCTCGTGGTGTTATCAACTCTGACAAGCCCTTCTGTTTGCTCACTTCTCAGAAGCCTCCCAATACAGAAATACGACCCCCTCTTCCCAGTGAGTGGCCTCCATGGGCAACTGGACAAACAGAGCTCTGTAGCAGCTGCTAACTTCCTGTGTGCCTTTTGTTGAGCACCTACTATGTGGCAGGCACTTTCCCAGCCCCTTAAACTTCATATCAACATCCTGAGGAATAGGCGGTGGTATTCCCATTTGATAAACGAAGAGGCTCATTTCATAAAAGTTTTACAAAGTGGAGGCTCAAAGAGGTGAAGAAACTCAACCAAGATCATACAGCTCAAAAGCACCAAAGATTTAGGCAGTTCCCTGGTGGCCTAGTGGTTAGGATTCTGGGCTTTCATTGCTGTGGCCAGGATTCAATCCCTGGTCTAAAAACTGAGATCCTACAAGGTGTATGGTGCATCCAAAACAGGAAGAGAAACAAGGAAAAACAGAAAACCCCTAAGGTTCAAGTCCAGGTCATTACATCTTCGAGGCTTATATTTTTTCCTTTGCTTCTACGGCATCACTCACAACTCTCCCATCATGTCTGAAGAATTTCAGCAACTCTCACTCAGCTCATTTAGAAACTAACCCATTCTCTTGATTAAAAATAAGTTTTTGTTGTTCAGTTGCTAAGTTGTGTCTGGCTCTTTGTGACCCCATGGACTGCAGCACACTAGGCTTCCCTGTCCTTCACCATCTCCTGGAGTTTGCTTAAATTCATGTCCATTGAATCAGTGATGCCGTCCATCCACCTTATCCTCTGTTTCTCCCTTCTTCTCCTGCCCTCAATCTTTCCCAGCATAGGATTCTCCAAGAATTTTCTTATCAGAGAATTCTGGTCAGGGAGCTGGCCTTGGGGAAGTCAGCATTGGTGTTACCAAAGTTCAGTCGCTTTCCAGAGGATGGAGGTCAATTTCAGGCGTTTGTAATCAGTTGGTAAAAGGCATGTGTTCACAGCCACGCAGGAAATCTATGAATATTATCAAATAATGGTATCGAGTATAATTAAGGTTGAGCTATTAAGCACTAATTAATTAAGCTGTCAGATTTTAATCAAGGAATTGATTGTTTCTGTAGAGTGCTCAGATGGTCCCACATCTTTGCAAAGCTTGGAAACCGTGATTTACAAAGATTAACAAATTAAAGGGCCATGCTCTGAGAGGAAGTGAGCTGTTTTGTTCCTTGGAGAATGCAGACCTGACTATGTTTTGATTCTTACAGACAGTCAAAAAGGCAAGGAGGCTCATTCCAGTAGGACCAGGACCAAGATGGTCTTTAACATTCTACAGATTAAATAGACCCTTTCTTGAACACCTACTCTGGTTGGAAATGGGTTTCCCCACCTTATCGTCTAAGCAACTTGTTCTTCAGTCACTAAGTCATGTCTGACTCTTTGCGACCCCATGAACTGCAGCACGCCAGGCTTCCCTGCCCTTCACTGTCTCCTGGAGTTTGCTCAAATTCATCTCCTTTAAGTCAGAGATGCTCTCTAACTATCTCATCCTCTGCTGCCCTCTTCTCCTTTTGCCTTCAGTCTTTCCCAGGATCAGGGTCTTTTCCAATGAGTCAGCTCTTTGCATTAAGTGGCCCAAGGACTGGAGTTTCAGCTTCAGCATCAGTCCTTCTAATGAATATTTAGGGTTAATTTCGTCTAGTATTGACTGGTTTGATCTCCTTGCTGTTCAAGGGACTCTCAAGAGTCTTCTTCTTCAGCACCACGATTGGAAAGCATCAGTTCTTCGGTGCTCAGCATTCTTTATGACTAGAAAGAAGGAAAAACTGAGACCTAGAGAGGGGTTGGGACCAACCCAAGGTTTTATTGGGCTTCCCTGATGGCTCAGATGGTAACGAATCTGCCTGTAATGTGGGAGACATGGGTTTGATCCCTGGGTCAGGAAGATCCCTTGGAGAAAGAAATGGCAACCCACTTAAGTATTCTTGCCTGGAGAATCCCATGGACAGAGGAGCCTGGTGTGCTACAATCCATGGGGGGTCACAAGGTCTTATTACTGAAGCTGGACCTCTTGGGGAGGGGAGTGGTGTTGGGCTTCTCTTTCCTGAGGCCGAGTGGACTGTATTCTGAGGATTTGGCTGTGGTTTTTGTTGCACTTTGTGTTACTGCCACTCTTCTTTCAGTCTCTCTTCCTACTGAGCAGAAATCACTTGCCATAGGTTTGAAAAACCTGTTTTTTTTTCCTTAGGGAACTCCATTTAAAAAAAAATTAGTATTAAGTTGGCTAGGTGGGTCTTAGTTGTGGCATGTGAGATCTTCATCACAGCATGTGCAATCTTTAGTTATGGCATGTGAACTCTTAGTTGGGGCTTGTAGGATCTAGTTCCCTGACCTGAGATCAGACTGGGGCCCCCTGTATTGGGATCACAGAGTCTCAGCCTTTGGCCCAAAGGGAGGTCCCAACACACTTGTTTTTGAAATCACACACATCAGGGTTTAAGCCTCACTCTAGTTACTGGAGACGGCAATGGCACCCCACTCCAGTACTCCTGCTGGAAAATCCCATGGATGGAGGAGCCTGGAAGGCTGCAGTCCATGGGGTTGCTGGGAGTTGGACATGACTGAGCGACTTCATTTTTACTTTTCACTTTCATTTTTCACTTTCATGCATTGGAGAAGGAAATGGCAACCCACTCCAGTGTTCTTGCCAGGAGAATCTCAGGGATGGGGGAGCCTGGTGGGCTGCCGTCTATGGGATCACACAGAGTCGGACACGACTGAAGTGACTTAGCAGCAGATACTACTTACTGGCTGCAAAAACTTGAACAAGTTATTTTCATTTCTCTGAGCCTCAGCTTTTTCATCTGCTAAGTGGGAACAATGCCACTTCCCTTAGAGATGATTTAATGATCTAATAACTCCCTAGCTCTGTTATTATCAAGCACTTGCTATCTGCCAGGCGTGCACTAAGCACCATATGCTCACCAGTTCACTTCATCCTCACAATAACCCAAGACTGTGCTGCCCACCAGGACTTCCTGCCACGATGAAGACATTTTTATCTTTCTTAACTGTTATCTGTGCTATCCAACAGAGTAGACAGTAACCACACACAGCCATCGAGCACTTAGACACGGCTCTCGTGACAGAAAGACAAAGTTTTAAATTTTCTTTAATTTTTTAAAATTTAAACTTTTAATTTCATATTGGAGTATAGCTGAGTCACAATGCTGTGATATTTTCCAGTGCACAGCAAAGCGACCCAGCCATACATATACATGTATTCCATTCTCCCCCTTCCAAAATTTTCTTTAATTTTAATGAGTTAAAATATAAAGACCCAGAGTTGACTGGTGGCTACTGTAATACCGCAGCTCTAATGATATACTTACCCTCTTACCCTCATTTGACCCATGAGGGCTCAGAGAAAGTGTGTGATTTGCCTATAGTTCAACAGGCTGTAAGTGGAGGGGTTGGGAGATTTGAACATGGCGAGATGACTCCTAACCATGATACTGTACTGCATGGGAACTCTTTTTAAATTTTAATTATTTTCTTTTTGGCTGTGCTGGGTCTTCGTTGCCGTGCACGGGCTTTCTCTAGTTCCGGGGAGCAGAGGCTCTTGGGCCCATGGGCACAGCAATTGTGGCGCACGGGTTCAGTTGTCCCACGGCATGTGGGGGTCTTCCCAAACCAGGGATTGAACCAGTGTCCCCTGCATTGCAAGGTGGAGTCTTAACCTCTGGACCACCAGGGAAGAGCCCCACATAGGAGCTCTTCAGGTGATCAGGGCATCTTGCAGCAAATATCCGTGGCCCTCTGTTGTGACCTGGCCTTCCTGCTGAGGGTCGTAGCAGGAGACAAGCTGTCTTACCGCATCCCAGAGCTGCTCGTCCGCCCTGAGTGAGTCGCCTGTTTATAGGCAGGAGGTTGACTGGACTGGAATCGTGGGCCGCCGACATGCAGCGGTGAAGATTAATTGCACAGTCTGTGTTTGCTTCTCGGTTGGAGCAAGCTGTGCTTTGGCCTTTGGTCAGTTGAAAAAGGGAGCTGGTGTTGAGTGAACGCTGGTCGTGTTCCAGATGACACGTGGGGTCCTTTAAGCGCTGTAAGGCAGGCGCTGTCACCTCCCTCCTAGAGGTGATAACACTGAAGCTCCAAGAGGCTGGATGACCTGCCCAAGGTCACACAACCTGGAGGGGACGATGCAGAGCCTTGAAGGCAGGAGTCGGGCTCTGTTATTGTATTTTGAATCTTCGCTTGCCTTCTTCTCTTTCTCTGGATGCTTTATTGTGGCTGTGTCTCCCTGTCAGCCATTTAGGTCTCTCTCACCGTGGGACAGACCTTGGGGATCCATCTGTCTAGCCAGGAAAGCAGCAGGAAGAAAATGGGTTTTGCAGAAATGGACTCACAGACTTAGAGAATGAATTTATGGTTTGGGGGAAGGGATAGCTAGGGAGTCCGAGATGACGTGCACGCTCTGCTACATTTAAAATGGATAATCAGCAAGGACCTACTGTAAAGCACAGGGAATACTGCTCGCTGTTATATGGCTGCCTACATGGGAGGGGAGTTTGGGGAAAATGCATGTGCCTACTAAGTCGCTTTAGTTGTGTCTGACTCTTTGTGACCCCATGGACTGTAGCCTGCCAGGGTCCTCTGTAGATGGCACTGTCGAGGCAAGAATACTGGAGTGGGTTGCCATGCCCTCCTCCAGGGGATCTTCCTGACCCAGAGATCAAACGCATGGGTCTCTTACATCTCCTGCGTTGGCAGGCGGGTTCTTTACCACTAGTGCCTCCTGGGAAGCTCTCTTAGGGGAGAATGGATACAAGTATATGTGTGGCTGAATCCCTTTGATGTCCACTTGAAACTATCACAACATTGTAAATCAGCCATACCCCAGTATAAAATAAAAAGTTAAAAATAATAAAACTTTTCAACGTTAAAAGAAAATGGGGTTTTGCTGAATTTGGCTGCAGAAGTCTTGAGCAGGATCGGGGAAGGGAGACAGGGAGCTGAGGAAAACTAGGGGATGACACCGAAGAAAGCCATTATTATCATAATAATTATAATCACACTGATTCTCCATGCGCTCTCCCTGGAATCCCTGTGACTCCCCCACGCCCGACACAATGGCCTCCCTGGAGAGATGGGGTCAGTCATCCTCCGAGGGACCTGACAACATAAGAGATCGGCTGTCACATCTGGAGCAAATAGAAACCAAGGCACCAACATTTAAGGAAATGTATCTTTGTTGGAGCAGTAAGAATGCCAAGATTTACACATTATGGGATTCCTCACTGAATCGTGTAAGTGTGGAAAATGCGAGCTCTGGGAATCTTTGGAAAAGCAGGAGGGCAATTTGTCAATGTCAGGCTGCCATCAAGGCTTCCGTCTTAAAAACTGTTGTCGTTGTTCCGTCTCTTAAGTTGTGTCTGACTCTTTGCAACCCCATGGACTACAGCACACCAGGCTCCTCTGTCCTTCACTACCTCCTGGTGTTTGCTCAGGTTCATGTCCACTGAGTCAGTGATGCCATCGAATCATCTCATCCTCTGTCGCTCCTCCTTTTGCCTTTAATCTTTCCCAGCATCAGACTCTTTTCTAATGAGTTAGCTCTTTGCATCAGGTGGCCAAAGTATTGGAGCTTCAGCTCTAGCGTCGGCCCTTCCAATGAAAATTCAGGGTTAATTTCCTTTGGGATTGACTGGTTTGATCTCCTTGCAGTCCAGGGGACTCTCAAGAGTCTTCTCCAGCACCACAATTTGAAAGCATCAATTCTTTGGCCCTCAGCATTATATATGGTCCAACTCTCATGTCCAAATAAAATATTACCAAAAAACCACTATGATTTGACTTGGTTTGGGGAAGGCAAAGGTAGAAGCAGAGAGAAAAGTAAAAGAAAAATAGTATAAGATTTTTTTCAATTATTTGGATTATGAAAACATTTTGAAATGAGTTCCTAATATTATAGAACTCCTTTGACTTTTTTTTTAATGGCCCTGTTGGGCCTAGTTGTCCCAGTTGCCCTGTGGCATGTGGGATCCTAGTTTCCTGACCAGGGACTGAACCTGTGAAAAAGACAATGGAATGGTGGTTAGCAAGTGCTGGGGAATGAGGAAACTGGGGGGATGCTCTCTGCGGATACACACTTGCAACTAGTGGATACATAAGGGTTGGAGGTCTGACACACAGCCCGGGGATTACAGCCAACAATACTGTATTGTAAACTGCACAGTTGCTAAGAGACCAGATCTTAATTGTTCTCACTACAAAGAAGAGATGATTATTACGCAACCTGGTCGAGGGGTGAGCTCACACTCCAGGGACAATCATCTTGCAACCCATACATGTATCACACCAGCACTGCTGTCCATCTTAAACTCACACGATGTTACACGTCAGTTACATCGCCATAAAAGAAGGGAGTGAATTACAAAAACAAACAAACAAACCAACCAACCCGAGAAGGACCCTCTGTAACCCTAACAGATCAAGACAAAAATAAGACTACAAATGACACTTTGTAATCATGTCTGCTGCTGCTGCTGCTAAGTTGCTTCAGTCGTGTCTGACTCTGGGCGACCCCATAGATGGCAGCCCACCAGGCTCCCCCATCTCTGGGATTCTCCAGGCAAGAACACTGGAGTGGGTTGCCATTTCCTTCTCTAATGCATGAAAGTGAAAAGTGAAAGTGAAGGTGCTCAGTCGTGTCAGACTCTTAGTGACCCCGTAGACTGCAGCCTACCAGGCTCCTCCATCCATGGGAGTTTCCAGGCAAGAGTCCTGGAGTGGGGCACCATTGGAAAAGGCACAGACAAAACACAAACATTGTCCAGACCCCCTAAATGATCAAACCATCCTTTATCCTGGCTGATCTGAGAGATTGCTGTTTTTTGACCAAAAGCTTAATCCTTGGTTCATTTCTGCCACCTTCTTATATTTTAAAAATTATAATAGAATTGCTTTCACTTCCTGATACTGCCAATCCAGAATAAAGCCCCACTTCCTTAAAGTCATCACCAAATCAACCAACATGAGCCCAAATCATGTAAGAAATCCTTACCAAGGTACGTCATGTTTCCCCGTGGTGTGTGCCCTCTCTCACTGCAGTGAGCCCATCAGCTCCACCTTCTAACTGCAGGTGCATTTCTGGTGGTCCTTGGTTGACTGTAAGGTGAGGAAATGCACAGATCCCTGCCAGCATCGTGGTGGTGGTCAGTAAGCAAGCATGCTGCTGCTGCTAAGTCGCTTCAGTCGTGTCCGACTCTGGGCGACCCCATAGATGGCAGCCCACCAGGCTTCTCTGTCCCTGGGATTCTCCAGGCAAGAACACTGGAGTGGCTTGCCATTTCCCTCTCCAATGCAGGAAAGTGAAAGTGAAAGTGAAGTTGCTCAGTCGTGTCCGACTCTTAGTGACTCCATGGACTGCAGCCTACCAGGCTCCTCCATCCACAGGGTTTTCCGAAAACCCCGTGGATGGAGGAGCATAGTAGGCAGTGCCAGGTACATGTGTCATGGTATGTAGTGTCTGCTGGATGCTCAGCATCCATTCCCTTCTCTCCTTTATTCAAAGTATCAGGAGCGTCCCCAAAAGGACATGCACTTTTCTGAGCTCAGAAGCTTTCCATGTTTCCTTTCTTGATCAAATGAACTCCTACTCATCCCTCAAAACCCAGCCCAGATAGCCCCTCTTCTGTCTAGTGGTTGAGAGCATGCACTCTAAAGCCGAGTATCTAGATACATTCTCCTCTGCCTCTCCCTTGGTATCTGTTCTAAGGCAGTTTTCTTCCTTCTCTGTGCATCAGTTTTTCTTCCAAAGAATGGAATGATGACAATATTATTCCCCTTATAGTGATATTGAGGATTACATGAGATAAGTGTAGGAGTACTTGGAACAGTGTTGTTGCCTGGAGAATCCCATGGACAGAGGAGCCTGGTGGGCTGCAGTTCATAGGGTAGCAAAGAGTAGGACATGCCTGAGCATGCATGAACACACACATGCACTTGGAACAGTAGGTGACACATAGTAGCTGCTTACCTGACGTTAGGCTTTATTTTCAGCCCCTCCCCCCGACCACATCTGCTAGACTCTCACCATTAATGGGTATTACTGGATTTATTAGTAGGTGTTCACAAGTGCTTGTAGAAAAAAGGGTTGTGATATAGAAATGATATTCACTAGTCACATTGTGTACGAGTGGCTGCTAAAATCTGAGCAAAAATCCCAACCTTAAACAAACTTCTGAGTCCTGAGTAAACAGATGGAGGAAGTCCAGTTATTGAATTGGGAAGGGATACCCACAGTTTGCTCTTATGAGTGGGTATGAGCCAGCTCCAGCACATCTGGTTAAACCCCCTATACTAACTCTGGTTTGTCAGTTGCTTCCTGGAGCATGGTGTTAAGAAGGATTCTGAGGCTGTGTCTGGGTACAGAGAAAAAGAATGGCTTGGTCGATTGTGGCTGTCTGCCACAGGTGATGGAGGGGATGAGGCACACAGGTGCAGGTACTTATTGTCTCTGGATTTATGAGCTTGTAGAAAAAGGCCCTTCCAGGATTTGGCACCAGGAGGCACTCAGTTGATGATATAGCTGGGCAAAGAGACAAAGACTGTCTCCTATTCTTCTTGCACTGATACATTTTGAATATACATGGGAAAATTAATCAAACCAAAAGTTGATAAGTGCTTCAGAAGCACAAGAGCCTGTGGGACAAGGGGTAAAGCTTGGGCTTCAGAGTCAAACTGACCTGGCTGATTATTCCAGCCAATTAGCTGTGTGAGCTTGGGGAAAATTATTTATCCTCTCAGATCCTCGGTTTCCTTATCTCCAAAATGGGGGTATTATTGAGAAGGTTGACTACAGGTATGAAAATAAAGCATGAGGCTCATCGCTGTTATTTCCTTTCTCCAATTCAGTCTGAAGCTGCAAATGCATCGTCTGACCCACAGCCAAGTCAGCGTCATAAACCCTGAAAGTCCTGTGACTGATTTCCAAGCAGCAGTAAAACTCGAAAATCACTCACAAATCTTCTCGCTCCACTTAAAATGCTCTCTGAGTTATTCTTTTCCGTTTGCAAACAGAAAAAGACTAAAATGGGGGAAAAATACTCCTCATCCATACTCTGCAGATAAACATCCTTAAGTCATTGATCCCCAGGGACTGTCTGCAGTGAAGGACAGGGGCATTTGCTTTGCCACATGCTGGGTTCATTATAATCCCTGGAAAAAGCAGGCTCCGAGGGAGAAATGCTGATGCAGCCCTCCGCGTTGCTATGATACATACATTATACACAACCCCATCCTGAAATGTGGAAGCTCTTTCAAATGACCAAACCCCTGCCTGTCTCGTGGGAGAGCCTCCTGTCACTGTGTCCTGAGTGCCTGCCAGCCTTTGTTTCATTTCATTGATGGCTAACGAGACTCATTGATTGTCCTTCCACGATTTAGCTTCCTTCCACTTGGCAGATGTGAACGGGAGTTTGGTCTTAAGAAGGGGAGCCAGTTATGTAATGAAATAGATGCTCAGCAGGGCAGTGAGGGGCAGAATGGGGACCCACTCCAGTTTTCTTGCCTGGAGAATCCCACGGACGGAGGAGCCTGGTGGGCTACAGTCCATGGGGTTGCAGAGAGTCGGACGTGACTGAGGGCAACTAACACTCGGGTCTTCATTGCCGCTCATGGACTTTCTCTAGTTGCGGAGGGTGGGGGCTACTCTCTAATTGCGGTGGGCAAGCTTCTCATTGTGGCGGCTTCGCTTGTTGCAGAGCATGGGTGTCACTAGTTGGGGCACGTGGCCTCAGTGGTTGTGGCTTGTGGTCTTTAGAGCCCGGGCTCAGTAGCTGTGACGCATGGACTTAGTTGCTCCACAGCAGTGTGGAATCTCCCTAGCCCAGGGATGGAACCCCTGTGCTCTGCATTGGCAGGCAGACTCTTAACCACTGGACCACGGGAAGCCCCTAAGGCTCTGGTTATAACAAGGACTTCTCCTTGGCTGATTCAGGATCCAGGGTTCTAAGTTCATGCCCGTGACTCACATGGGCTCTTGTGACAAGGCAGACTCTGAGTGAGTGGGTCTAGGGTGGGGCCCAAGACTCTGCATGTCTGTCTAACAAGTATCTGGTGAGCCCAGTGCTCTTGGCTCCTGATTGCTGCTTTAGTAGCCAGGCTCCAAGACACGTGAAGGTGCTTTGGGAACAGAAATTTATTGTACCCTCTGGTGGTTCAGATGGTAAAGGACCCGCCTGCAGTGCAGGGTTCGATCCCTGGTTCGAGATACCCTGGAGGAGGGCATGGCAACCCACTCCAGTATTCTTGCCTGGAAAATGCCATGGACAGAAGAGCCTGGCAGACTTCAGTCTATGGGGTCACAAAGAATTGGACATGACTGAGTGACTAACACTTACACTTTCTTTTCAAGACGTTTTACCCAGGAAACTCAGATGTGGAAATTTCCTCAGATGCTTAAGCCAAGTAATGCTTAGTAAGTACCTCGGAGGTAGCCAGTAGTGTGTTTGGATGGTAATGCATTAACTCCTGCAGTGTGGTGATGAGGCAGAGAGAAAGAGGGACAGAGAGAGAGAGAGAGAAAGAGAGAGAGAGAAAGAGAGAGAGAGAGAGGGAAGATGTTGACTGTAGACAGACCTGAGTTTGAATCCTGGCTCTGCTGTTTCATAGTTGTGTGACCGGAAACGGGGCTTCCCAGGTGGCGCTAGTGGTAAAGAACTCGCCTGCCAATGCAGGAGATATAAGAGATGTGGGTTCGATCCCTGGGTCGGGAAGATCCCCGAGAGGAGGGCGTGGCAACCCACTCCAGTATTCTTGCCTGGAGGATCCCATGGACCGAGGAGTCTGGCGGGCTATCGTCCATAGGGTCACAAAGAGTCGGACATGACTGAAGTGACTTAGAATGTAATCAAAAACAAGTCAGGTGGCCTCAGTTTCTCCACTTGTTAAATGGGCGTTACATCACCTTCATAGGGTGGGCCGAGAGGGTTGAATAAAAGAGCACCTGACTCATTCTGTTAGCTGAAGAGTGGGCTCAGAGGATGCTGTGTGTGCTTGCTAAGTCACTTCAGTCATGTCCAACTCTGCGACCCCATGGACTGTAGCCCACCAGGGTCCTCTTTCCATGGGATTTTTCCAGGCAAGAATTCTGGAGTGGGTTGCCATTTCCTCCTCCAGGGGATCTTCCCGACCCAGGGATCAAAACTGCGTCTCTTGCGTCTGCTGCGTTGGCAGGCGGATTCTTTGCCACTGAGCCACCTGGGAAGCTCGCCCTGCAACCAGTCCTCGAGGCTGCAGCTTCCCAGTGCTAAGGGGGCCCTGCTTCGCACTGCAGCGTCATGACTCATAAAGGCAGCAGGGGACGGGCCTCCCTGGCTCCAGGCTGATCACTCTGTGTGCGCCTTTGCCCTGTGCTCCTGGCCTCTGACTCACCCTTGGGAACCACCAGGCAGAGAGCAAATACCACCCATGCCTTTGGGAGTTAGGTTAGGTGCACTCAGCCAGTGTGAGGAACAGCCGGGATGCAGAAAAGAGGATAATGGACCTGGAGACACACTCCACGTGGCTTAATGCTATCTGGCTTCAGCTTTCTCATCTGCATAATGGGACCATAAACCTTGATTCAGAGAGGCAGGGCAGTAGAGAGCGGGAAATCGGCAAGTCTGGATTGATAATAGTATATGGCTCATGGGGGGAATGTGTGGTCTCCTCTCTCTGGCCAACCCAACAATCTTCTTGTTTCTCTTCTTGTACATAGGTATTCTGGTCACACACAGAAGTTAAAGATCTGGAGAGAGGCATGTGGTTACGAGAATCGGTTATTGCAGAGCAGGCAGAGCTGAGTTTGCAGCCCAGCTCTGTAGCCTCACCTGTATACTCTCGGTTAATCCATAGCCACTCAGAGGCTGTTTTCTCAGCAATAAAAGAGCTAGAATAGTCCTGCTTTCCCCGTAGCATTGTCATAAGGAATAAACGGAATGCGAGTCCGACAAGGGCTTAGCTTAGGGCTTACATGTTATTATGTCTGTTATGTCTTTTTCTTCTTTCCTCCTTTCCTCTCTCCCTCCCTCCCGACTTCTTTTCTCTCTTTTCCCCTTCCTTCTCTTTTCTTTCTTCCCTTCCTTCTTCCTCTCTTTCCTTCTTTCTCTTTCTTTTCTTTCCTGCCTTCCTTTCATTTCCAACGGCTTCTTTGCCCATCTTGCTAACATCTTCTGAGATGGACCACAAACATCACTAAGAGGAATATTCAGAATAAAAAGCATCACTCTCCACTGGCCTTTGAAGCCCAAGGACAACCATGACGTCACATTTCATCTTCCTCTCCAAATAGAGAAGATTCAAGGGGCCCAGTGCTTTCAGGTGGGACGGCAGTGACGTTAGCATGAGAAACCGGTTAAGGAGAGGTGTGAAGCTCTTCTGTGTTAGAGACCGTCCCCAGTCTGGCCGTCACCTGCCTTTGGCCTCCTTGCCCTCTGCTTCCTCTCTCGAGCAGGCAGGGTGACTCTTCAGCACCACACTTTCCCACCTCCATGCCTTGGCCTGCATTGTGGCCACCTTCTGGAATGTTCTTCCCCATCTCATTGATAAATCCAAGCAGATCCGTCCTCACCTTCTCTGTGTCTTTGTGGCTTGGCCACACAAAGGGGACGTCTGTTAAACAACCGTTCTTCCTATTTTGGCAACGCTTTTTCCCCATGGGGTTAGGTTGGGGTCGACCCCCACCATCCATCAGAGTGATGTCTTCCGGTGGCAACAGGAAAAGGGAAGGATGGAAAGAGCAAAGTGGGGGATGGGTCATGTCTAGGGGAATCAACTTCATTTAAAGAGCCTTCCTGGAAGTCCCCCATCTCCATTCCCTGATTGCAAAGTGCTGAACTTGAAGGCTGATCCTCAACAGTCCTCTTCCAGTTTTCTTTGGAGACTGGAAATCAGCATGGCCTGGGGAAAGCCTTGTAGAGTGGGTGTCTCAACCTGGGTTCCTGTCTTTGCTTGCATTACCTTGGGGACCACATCAATAGGGGATTGAATGGAAGCCCCCTGCCAGCGCTGGTTCTTAGCTACCCACGTTTCTGCTGTCCTTAAGCTTCTTACCACTCACTGTCTTTTCCTCTCATTTATAAACGTTTAAAAATATTCACTTGATGCACAGTGGGATTATAGATTCTCTCATTTCTGCAATGAAAGCCGCTCATGCATTATTCAAGAAAAATATTGTATTATTGAACAAAGGACGGATGCATTCATCCCTTATTATGCATTCTAGTCTTTGCTACCTTATTAGTAGATGCGGTCTGTGAGGACTTTACTGACGCAGTTTGTAAACAAAGGTGAGATCAAACGCTGGTGTGTTTAGATGGCAAGATTACGAGTTTATCATAAAGTCATCAAATTGTATGCCTGGGAAGTTATCTAGCCTTCTCAGTGCCTGGGTTCCTTCTCCCTTCCATTCCTACCAAGTGGAAGTTCAACCTTGGCTTGAACTCTTCCAGTGACGGGAAACTCATTACCCCAATTTCACCACTGTGGTGTTTGTGATGAAGTTCATCTCATATTGGGCAGGGACTCTCTCCCCATGGGCTCTACCCACTGGACTTCCCTTCTACATGAAACAGTTCTGTTCCCTTTCCTCCACAACAGCCCTTAAGCTATGCGAAAATGGAGATTGTCATAACCCACGATGGTAATTTCTTTGAAAGGTGACATATCCTTTGATTCTTCAGCCAACTGGCCATTGCAAAAAGGACAGTCAATTGGATCAATAAATATTTATTGAAGAACCTCCTCTTTATAGTTCAGGCACTTTGATAAGCATGTTCGTACCTTATAACTATTTTTAAGAATACTCGTTTATTTATTTGGCTGGGCCAGGTCCTAATTGAGGCCTGAGGGATCTTTAGCTGTGGCATGTGGGGTTTAGTTCTGCAACCGGGGATTGAACCCAGGCCCCTTGCATTGGAAGCTTGGAGTCTTAGCCGCTGGACCACAAGGGAACAGTACGGCTTATAACTCTTTGCAATTCAGTGGAGGATTTGTAGAGTGTTTAACTAGCAGGATTCAAAGCTCATATCCACCCTGTACCACCCCAGCCCTGACTCCCACGACTCTCCCCTCACCCTCCTACCTCAGCCTCTTTGGATTTTTAGCCCTCCAACTCACAAGCGCTCCCTGCCTCAGGGCCTTTGTATATGCCACGCTCACTGCCTGGGATGCTTTCCCAAGATCTTTATACCTGCTGCTCACCTCTCACCATACAGCTTGCCACTGAAGGGACATCTCCTCAGAGTAGCCTTATTGGATTTCTATCTAAACAAAGCCCCCAGTCCCACCTCTGGCCCATCACTGTCCCTTCCATTGCCCTGCATTATTTTTCTGTAGCACACTGAAGTCAATAAATGTTTACTGAGCACATACTATGTGTCAGGGATTTTTCTAGGAACTTGATCTTCATTGGTGAAAAAAAGTAATGCAGTAATTCTTGCCTTCATGGAGCTTACCTTCTCCCAGGAGGGACAGAGAATATGTAACATATGTGTGGATAAATTATCTGGTATGTTAGGAGGAGTTAGGAACTAGGGAGAAAGAAGCAGAGGACTGAGATGCCAGTAAGGTGAACAGGGTTGTGTGTTAATATTAAAGTCATCTTTCAGAGATGAACTTTGAGCAAGGATAGTTTCCAGAGATGAGATAATATTTTTATTTGTGTGTCTATGTATTCCTTGTCTCTTCCTTTTTGCAATGTAAGATCTATGAGAATGTCTTATTTCTGTTTGCACCCAGTATCTGGCATATCATAGGAACTCAATGGATTTTTGGGAAATGAGTGTCAAATGCCTATATGACTAGATAAGAAGCATTGGCAAAAGTTTTGTCCAAGGTATAATGTAAAATGCACACAGTTGGGACTTCCCTGATGGTCCAGTGGATAAGAATCCATTTGTCAATGCAGGGGACGCAAGTTTGATCCCTGGTCTGGGAAGATTCCTTCTGCCATGGAGCAATGAAGCCCGTGAGCCAGGGCTGAAGCCTGTGCCCTTGAGCCCGCGCTCTGCAGCAAGAAAAGCCACCGCAATGAGAAGCGCTCGTACCGCAGCTAGAGAGTAGCCCCTGTCTGCCACAACTAGAGAAAGCCCAGGCACAGCAACAAAGACCCGGAGTAGCCAAAGATAAATAAATAAATAAAAATTTAAAAAATCCCCCCCTCAAAATCCTTGCAATTGTCATCTGCATCCTCTACTTCTTCCGTGAATTTTTTTTAGGTCCTGCCTCCCTATTTCCTTTCCCATAGAATGGCAAGAAGGATGGAATTGCACCCACTTCCTGCTAACACATCCCATGATGGGACTCAGAGCAGGTGCTATCATTCCCATTCTGCAGATGAAGAAACTGAGGCTCGGAGAGGTTCACTGTCAATCAGGGTTAGTGACGGAGTGTGGATTTGAATCAGAGTCCTTTCCACTGACAGGATGACCAACTGCAAGCCCACCCTTACTGGCTTTGTCTGCACTATCCTCAGAACAGAGCTTCCTTGAACAGCATGGGTGATGGGTCCCCCCTAGGGGGGATTCTCACGAGATCCAACTCTTCATTGCCTCCCCCACCTTGAATCTGAGGTGGAATTTTCCTGAGAGTGAATTTGCTACTTCCCAACTCTCTCTGAACCAAGGGCAACTCCTGCTCAGCCTGCTGGATCCTCTTAAACAGAATCAAGTAAATAAGCAGTAAGCTTTGAATAATTGGCTTTTGCTTCTCAAAGCCAATTGTTATCAAAATGAATCCTTCATTCTGCCTCTTTCATTACATTCAACTAAATTGTCTTTTGGGTCTCAGGGGAAAGATTAACTCTTTTCCTTCCAGATGTCTTCAGGGCAATAGCAATCTTCCCTTACCTTTCTAAAGAATCTTAGGATTTTCAAAGTCCTTTCGTATAAATCATAGGATTTTCGGTCCAGATATTACAAACCATCCTGTGTTGTATAGTTACTTAGTGTTAGTCGCTCAGTCATGTCTGACTCTTTGCGACCCCATGGACTGTAGCCTGCCAGGCTCTTCTGTCCATGGAATTCTCCAGGCAAGAATACTGGAGTGGGTAGCCATTCTCTTCTCCAGGGGATCTTCCCAACCCAGGGATCGAACCCGGGTCTCCTGCATTGCAGGCAGATTCTTTACCATCTGAGCCATAAGGGCACTTGAAAAAATTGGGAATCCACAGATGGATGCATTCATTTTCAAGTAACAGAAAACTCAGCTCCAATGGACACAGAAATAAAGGGAACTTACTGACATAGAACTGAAATATCCAGAGGAAGAAACAATTTTGGGTGCTGTGTGATCATTACTATGGCTTAATTTCTCTGTCAGTGTTTTTTTTTTTTTTTCAGTTATTTTGCAAGTCAGATTCATTCTCAAGCTGGCTTCTTCCTTGATTGCAATATGGTTACAACAAACGATGCTTTATGCTTTCTCATTCACATCCATGGAGCAGAAAGAGCGTTTTTGTTTCCACATTCCAAGAGGAAGCCGAAGGCTCACCTCAGTTGCACCTACAGAAATCATGTGCTCACTCCTGAACCGGCAACAGTGGCTCAGGCAGGGGCAGGTGTGCTAAAAATGCTGATTGGCTTGGAGTCAATTTGCCCTAAAGCATATTGATGCTGTTAGGGAGAGGGCAGAGGGTACAGATGCTGAATAGGCAGTCAACATATTTCTACTCCAGATCCAGGTTAGGATGTGAAAAACTGAGGGCGGAGTCCTTTATGAAAGCCCTTTATTGGTCACTGGGTATTGGAGCAGAGACTAAAACCTAGACTCACATCTTTGGATTCAGAGATCTTTCCCAACATCAATTTGTCCTCACCTTTTGCTAGCACTGAATTTGTAATCTTTTGCCAGAGGCTGAGCAGTATCAGCAGAGTAAGATATTGGGGGGAGGGAAGGCCTCCTTTGTACCTTGTTGATACCGAAAACTTCACGTAATTACCTTCTCTGGGGTTACAATATTGCTTGTTCAGTTATTAACAATCATCCATTGAGCCAGGAACGTTGCCTGGCCCAGACCATCCAGATACCCATCTTTTAATCAAGTCTTCTAGTTGCAAGATACAGAAACCTACTGGAGCTAATTTGAGCAAAAACAAAAGGAGGGGATTTATTCTAAGAGTACAGGATTCTTGATTTTATCCTCTCTTCTCCCAGAAATTACATCATACTCTTCTAGATGAAATGTGTAATAACAATACACACACTACTTATGGAAAATATTAATTGGCCCCAGAAGTCTCTGCAGCCTGATCAGAGTGGATTCTCTGCTCCTCTTATTATATTTGAGTTTAAGTTTAAGAAGCTTTGAACATCTAACCCTATTTGCATGTATTTCCAGCTAGCTCTTTCAGGCTTAATTAGATGGATTTTTTTTTATTTTAAAGGAAAGGAACTGGAAAGTTTTTCTGGAAAAAAAATATAGACGATCGACTGGAAATCTGTATGGTGACGTCTGCTCCTCTCATTACCCAGTTTAGATATTCAGTCGCTGTAACCTCAGTGCATGCCCACTTTGTACTGAGTTTGCATTCTGATTCAGGTCCCACAGGTGCAAGCAAGAAATTACTCGAGGCTGGCAGGAGGCATGTTCGTTTTATAAAGCTTCCTCTGCTCACTCCCATGCAAGATCTGGGGCCGTGGAAAATTTTCTTGGCCACTCAGGTGTTCAGGGAGGACAGAGTGTTTCTACCTCTTCATGAAGGCCCTGGATGGATGGCTCTCATTTGGGGATGGTAAGAGAGTCACCTTCTTATGCATCTGGATTAAATCATCTGGAACCATCCTCTCCAGCTCATGAATGTCATAGGTTCCTCCTCTTTCCAGAAGCAGAGGGAAGCAATATCTAGATAACCTGATGAGTAAGCAGTGAATGAATGAATGGATTCCTCTTTTGCTTCCCCAATGAATTTTTCAGTTTCTCTGCTCAAACTGCAGCTTCAGAATCAGTTGAGAATGTGTTGGAAGCATCAAATCTGAAGCCCCATTCCAGACCGTGAATCAGAAACTGTGTTTTAGTAATACTCCCTGGGTCTTTCCCAGGCACAGGAAAGTTCGAGAAGCAAGGCTGTAGAAATTGCTTCTACATCACCTGTAGTCCCTTACTGCTCATTTGACTGCTTGTCTGCATCCAGGAGAAGGGCCAGAACCATGTCTATTACCTTGGGTATCTCCATCTCCTATATAAGGGTTATATCCTGGGGGTATTAAGTAGCTGTTAGATGGATGAATGGATGGATGGATGGGTAGGTGGGTGGATGGATGGGTGGGCAGGTGGGTGGATGGGTGGGTAGGTGGATGGATGCATATGTGAATAGATAGATGGATGGATGAATGAATGAGTGGAAGGATGGACAGGTGGATGAGTGGGTGGGTGGGTGGATGGGTGGGTGGGTGCATGGATGGGTGGGTGGGTGGATGGATGGGTGGGTGGGTGGATGGATGGATAGGTGAATAGATGGATGGATGAGTGGATGGATGGATGGGTGGATGGGTGTGTGATGGGTGGGTGGGTGGATGGGTGGGTAGGTGGATGGATGGGTAGGCAGATGGATGGATGGATGGGTAGAGGGGTGGATGGATGGATGGGTGGGTAGGTGGGTGGATGGGTGGGTAGGTGGATGGATGCATATGTGAATAGATAGATGGATGGATGAATGAGTGGAAGGATGGACAGGTGGATGGATGGATGGATGGGTGGGTGGATGGGTGGGTGGGTGGGTGGATGGATGGATAGTTAGATGGATGGATGGATAGGTGAATAGATGGATGGATGAGTGGATGGGTGGATGGATGAGTGGATGGATGGATGAGTGGATGGATGGATGGGTGGATGGGTGGGTGGGTGGATAGGTGGGTGGGTGGGTGGGTGGATGGGTGGGTGGATGGGAGGGTGGGTGGATGGATGGATGGATAGTTAGATGGATGGATGGATAGGTGAATAGATGGATGGATGAGTGGATGGATGGATGGGTGGGTGAGTGATGGGTGGGTGGGTGGATGGATGGTAGGTGGATGGATGGATGGGTGGATGGATGAGTAGATGGATGGATGAGTGGATGGATGGATGGGTGGGTGGGTGGATGGGCGGATGGGTGGGTAGGTGTATGGATGGGTAGGTAGATGGATGGATGGATGGGTAGGGGGGTGGATGGATGGTAGGTGGATGGATGGATGGGTGGATGGATGAGTGGATGGATGGATGGGTGGATGGGTGGATGGGTGGATGGGTGGGTGGATGGGTGGATGGATGGGTGGATGGGTGGATGGGTCAATGGATGGGTGGGTGGGTGGATGGATGGTAGGTGGATGGATGGATGGGTGGATGGATGAGTGGGTAGATGGATGAGTGGATGGATGGATGGGTGGATGGGTGGGTGATGGGTGGGTGGGTAGGTGGGTGGATGGGTGGGTGGGTGGATGGGTGGGTAGGTGGATGGATGGAGAAAACAGGTTTTACTGCTTGCAGGGAGGCTACCTGTTCTAGTGGCAGAAAGCTGAGGTCAGAGGAAAGAGAAATGTCATTGAGCAGTTTTGTTAGCATCGCATTTCTTGAACATCCTCTTTGTGTGAGGTGGTTTCCTACACCATACAACTCACTCCCTATAAATCATTACCAGGTAGGCATCAACACCATCATATTACACCTGAGCGAGTGGTGCAGCTACACTTTGAACCGGGAACAATATTTTTTCTTTCCTGCTGCACTGCCACTCACTGTCTGTGTGACCTGGGTGTCAGGGGCAGAGGCTTTGGTGCCCTGCTCATCCAGTACCCCTCGCCATTCACTCTTCCAGACAACAGCTTCTGTCTGTGGGGAACCCACAGCTCTGCCTGAGGGCTTCCCCCAAGCTTAAGAGCTTGCTTGTCCTGAGTGCAAGGCAAGTCAGGAGTTCTGGGGAGATAACACTGTTAGGAGCAACCCTCCATCAATAGGAACAGGTTGTTGTTTAGTCCCTAAGTTGTGTCCAACTCTTTGTGACCCCATGGACTGCAGCTCACCAGGCTCCCCTGTCCTTCACTATCTCCCTGAGTTTGCTCAAATTCATGTCCATTGAATTGGGGATGCCATTCAACCACCTCATCCTCTGTTGTTTCCTTCTCCTTTTGCCTTCAGTCTTTCCCAGTATCAGGGTGTTCCCCAGTGAGTTGACTCTTCGCATCAGGTGGCCAAAGGATTGGAGCTTCAGCTTCAGCATCGGTCCTTCCAATGAATATTCAGGGTTGATTTCCTTTAGGACTGACTGGTTTGATCTCCTTACACCCTGAGGAACTCTCAAGAGTCTTCTCCAGCACCACAATTCAAAAGTCTTCTTTATGGTCCAACTCTCACAACCAAATAAAATATTAAAAAAAAAAACAACACTATGACTGACTTGGTTTGGGGAAGGCAAAGGTAGTAGCAGAGAGAAAAGAATAATGAAAAATAATGTAAGATTTTTTTCAATCTTCAGCAGAGTTGGTGCATAAATGACTCTTGGATGGGATAACTCTGGGAGCGTGTTCTCCAGCATTCCCTAGGGTCTTAATGTGGTGAAGCCCCAGCTGTGCACCGTGGAGACCTACTCAAAACACCCTCTCCATGGGTTTGCTTTGCTCCCTGTCTGCTCTCCCTCTGGTGCTTCCTGGGATAGCCTCACAAATACACTGTTCGCATTCAGATACTTATCTTAGAGTCTCCTTCTCAGAGCCCAAATCTGAGACAGGATCTATTAGATAAAAACCACTACAGCCATCATGTTCTGATTACCAGACACTGCGATAAGCACCTGGAGAGTGTTATCTCATTGATCTTCACAACATCCCTGGGAGGCAGGTTTTGCCTGCAGATAGGAAATCAAGGCTCAGAGAGTGAAGGGATGTGCTGAAGGTCACCCAGGCTGGTCACTGTTTCTGTTTGTTGTCATGAGCCTTGAATACCTGCCATCCCAAGAGGATCTGAATTATCCCCTGAGATCATGGATTCTTCCAAAAACTGGAACTGCAGTTATCATCACTGGGTTTCTAGAATGGACTGACTTTGTCAACAGACTTCTTTCCAAGGATGCTAGGGCAAGTCAAAGAGGGCTTGGGTTCCCAGAGGTCTGAGGGGATATTTGGAGAGGGTTAATGTAAGGATTCCAAGGGACCAGAGGACAATGGAAAAATGTTTGGGCTAGGGATGTGCCTGCCTACGACCCTATGGACTATAGCCCACCAGGCTCCTCTGTCCATGGAGTTTTCCAGGCAAGAATACTAAAGTGGGGTTGCCATTTCCTCCTCCAGGGGAGCTTCCCAACCCTGTGATCAAATTCTCGTCTCTGCATCTCTTACCCTGGCTGGTGGATTCTTTAAACCAGCAGTGCTACCTGGGAAGCCCAGGGTCTAGGGATAGGGGAGACCTTATCAGTAGAATAGGAGGAGGCTGGATGGATTTGAGGATGAGCTTGGAAAAAGCAAGAGTGATCCGGGTCCTTCTATAGATGGTCCACATCTGGTGCTTGGGTGTTGGGGAGTAGCCAAGGAGTATGATAGTCTGAAAGTAGAAAAAGGGATTATATGTGGCTCATAACAGTCAAAGGTGAACCCCTGGTGGCCACATCAATAAACTGTAGAGGGTAGACTGGCAAACAGCTTTTATCTTACATGCCAGCTCTCACTGACTGATTGTGGCTTCCTGGAGCCCTGTGTAGAGGGAAGTTCCAAGGCTACTTCTCACCTTGGAGTAAAAGAGAGTCAGGATTGATTAGCAATGTCTGCCTGGGGCCCAGGGGTGGAGCATGTTGGTACCCAGGCCACGTGGAGGAACAGACTGAATTCCAGTCTGAGGCGGAAGAATTCTTTCCATTAAGATCGAAGCAACATTTACATTTCAAGTAAGCTTTTGCTTTTAAGAAGTATGGTTTTTCCTTGAGAGTTTATCTTTCCTTTGAACATATGCGGCTAAACCGAGGCCATATGCAAACTTACAGCTTGATTATAACTCCCTAGATGCAAAGAAAAGAAAAAAAAAACCAGCGCACAATTTACCGAGTAGAACACACACAGAAGAGGGAGTTTGTTGAATGGCTTGCTTCTCCTCCTCCTTCTTGCTCACAGTGGCCTGTGTTGGGTGGGTTTTGATGATGCTAAGTCTTCTGCAATCCTTTCCAAGTCTGTGTTCTCTACCTCCAGGAACTCTGGCTCTGGGTCTCATCTAAGTGATAGTGACAAGGTCTGATTGTGGGAGTTTTGTTTTCTTATCACAGTTGGGAGAAGGAGGCAGGCAGCCCCCACGTGAGTGGTGGTGCACGGGTGCATCTGCCTAGGAGGAATGCCGAATGCAAACTATAAATAACGCAGCCACATCTGCCCTTGGCTTTGGAGTGCGTGTACTCTGCCGCATCGCTGAGCTCACTGATGCTCCGTGCAGACCTGTGTGGTGGGGAGGGTCAGACTCACACTTTTATTTTAACCCATAATTGGTACCCTCACTTTCAGAATGCCCTGGGAGATTGACTTTTATCTCATGAGACGTTTTGAAATTGTCCTCAAGCGTTCATTGGAAATTCAAGCATTTAGGTGAAGTTCATTTAGGAATGAACTCATTATGAATTCACACAAGGACAAATTCTGTTTGTATTTAATGTGTAATTGTCAGGTTAAATGGTTTAACAGAGTACTCCACACTGAGATTCTATTATAGGAAGTGGCTTTCCTAACATGAGCCTGGCATTCAGCAGATTTATGGTGAGAGGTATAGGATCCCTCCAGTGCAGAAGGCTGGTTTGGAAACACAGCTAGATGGAGTGTTGCTACAGGAAAAGGATGGGAAATTGACTTCTTTGGGTTGGTAGCTGATGCCTGGAGCTTAACTAAACAGAGAAGATTGAAGTCGTGGTGAGGATCAGTGAAATGGAACGTCAGGATTGATTAGAAATGTCTGCCACGGATAAAGGAGAAAAGAAACAGTACACAGGCATAGGTGTCATCCTTTCTCTAAGAGGAAGTTGTTTAGAAAAGCAGGACGAGGCACAGACACCAACTGTCCTGGAAGTAAAAAAAGAATTGGACAAGGTCCATCCTGACCGCCTATTATTGGAGGAAAAGTGGCAGGCTCCAGAAAAAGCTGGTCCCTATCCTCCACAGTTGCCTATGAGAAATGAGCCAACAGCATCGTTTAAGACCTAATGCAAATGAGTTTTTCAGGCAGAGGAGAGACAGGAGAGAGAAAAGCAAAAGCTTTCTTTTGGCACTAGGTGGTGATGAACAGAGCTGTAAAAAGAAAAGACTTTGCGGGACCACACTGAGCACGGGGCGGTGGTTTTCCTTGAATTTCCGTGTCTTCTAGAACAGTGAAGTGGAAAGGCTTCATTCAACTTTGGAGGTGGATTAGCACATGGATCAGATGACATACCACCTAAGTCAGTTTGGCTAGGTCATTTCAACATTCCAAGCTTAATTTTCTTCCTGTATAAATTAAAACTAAAAATGTAAAACCTGCCTAACTTATGAGGTTTTGCCAAAAGTGGAGCATTAGTTCCTTCCACATGGAATCTACCCGTGAGGATGTGGCTGGTACAATGTTAGGCACGTAGTGTGTGTTTGACAATATGAATCCAGAAAGGAACAATCCATTTAGGATCAGACTACCCTGGTTTTTGCTCCTATCTCTAAGGTCCTGGAATGCTTCTTCTTGGGGATCATGCCTTCCGGAATGTCTCTAGAGAAAAGAAAGACAGCTCCAGATCCTGGTGGCTTCGGTCACTTTATCAGCCTTGTGAATTTCATGAGACTCTGAAGAAAAAGTTGTGTGTTAGTTTCAGTTGATCCCAAAGGTGATGATTTGGTCTGGCTGTCTAGATCATTGAATACCCCTCTTTCTGCAAGTCCTGGATGTTGAGTTTAGCTTCTTGATTTTTCTGCAGTTGGGAGAGAGAGACTGAGACTGCCAGCCCCACAAGGTCTTTATGAAGCGCCAGGGTGAAGACCACTGATAACTTTCTCACCATCTCGTTGTTTCTGGAGTCATGCGATCCTTGCAGACCCAAGAAGAATGAGTGTTCCATCCGTGCTGTGAATGGCCTCAGGCTGGAAGGATCTGGGGGAACTGGAAGGGCAGTCCTTACCCAAATAGCTCCTCTAGCAGAAGAAAGTCTGCAGATTTCTGAGCCTGCAACCCTTTCCACCTTCAGATCATTTACAAATTGCGAACAGTGAATAGATGGAGAAATCAAGGCTTCTTGCTTGTGTTTCCACCACCCTTTATTCTGGTTGAACATAGTTGAGCTTCTGTTATAGTAATACAGCCAAATAGTAGATTTTTCTGCTCATACTCGCTTCTCAACCTTTTTGGCTAAAATCAAGCGTAGAATGGGGGCTTCCCAGGTGGCACAGTGGTGAAGATTCCACATACCAGTGCAGGAGATGCAAGAAATGCAGGTTCGATCTCTGGGTCAGGAAGATCCCCTGGAGAAGGAAATGGCAACCCACCTCCAGTATTCTTGCCTGGGAAATCCCATGCACAGAGGAGCCTGATGGGCTACAGTCCATGGGGTCACAAATAATCGGACACGACTTAGCAACCGAGCACACTGTGCCCAAGACCAGCCCACCATCACTCCATCCTTGGCTCTAGCTGTGCGGACACCTGGTCAATCAGGGTGCTTCCTCAGTTTGGAATTTAAACCAGAGTAACCCTTATTATTTTTTTCCTATCTGGCTATTGAGAAAGGACCAAGGCTGGCATTCAGCTGCTGCCTCCTGCTTCTGGCTTTGCAAGCTGAGAAGGTCTGGAAGACTGTGCCCAGGGCCTGGCATCCACTGGGGCTTTGTGGTTGGGCATATCTAAACCTCTTGCCCACAGAGAAGAAAGTCTCTTCTCTTGGGGCCTCACTGAGAGCATTGAGATAGGAGGCATTGTTCCCGCGGGCAATCAAGGGAGAAGCTCAAGCTGATTTTTCTGTTTTTTGGCAGCCGCCTTTGCTTTCCTTCCCCCTCTGGGGAAATTAGCTTGCTGGCTCAGAAAGAGGGAGAATAAACAAGTCTAACCTGAAATATGCATTAGAGTTCAGCTATTTTTGGAGGTCTCCAAGATGTAAAATGGCTGAAGACTGACCAGTTCCCATCTGCCCTGAATTAACTTTCTGAGGTTTTACGGGGAGAGGGAGGGGGCCCATGGACCATCAGAACAGTGGAGCTGAGACTGAGAGCGATCTGTCGATCTGAGTGAAAGAAGCATGGCTATAGCAAGTCCATTCCCCTTAGCAACCAACTCAGAGAGGAGACAGAGAAGGAAGCTGTGCTGAGATGGGCAGGGGTTGCTTCTGCTATGGACCCAATGCCTGTGGCCCGCCTCCCCCCAACTCATATGTTAAAGCTCTAATGTGATAGGGCTGGGAGGTGGGCCGGGGGAGGCTGTTTGGTCATGAGAGTGGAGGCCCCATGGTGGGATAAGAGTCTTGAAAAGAAGACTATCTTTTCTCTGTTTTCCTGCCATGTGAGCACACAATCAGAAGACAGCCACATGCAAACCAGGAAGAATCCCGCACCAGACATCAGACCTGCTGGAGCCTTTTGATCTTGGACTTCCCTGCTTCCAGAACTATGAGAGGTAAATGTCTGTTGTCTTAGCCACCTCATCTACGGTGTTCAGTTTTGTTGTCATTCAGTCACAAAGTCGTGTCTGAATCTTTGTGACCCCGTGGACGGCAGCACACCAAGCTTCCCTGTCTTTCACTGTTTCCTGGAGTTTGCTCAGATTCATGCCCATTGAGTCAGTGATGCCAACCAACCATCTCATCCTCTGCCACCCCTTTCTCTTCCTGCCCTTAGTCTTTCCCAGCATCAGGGTCTTTTCCAATGAGTCAGCTCTTCACATCAGGTGGCCAAAGTATTGGCGCTTCAGCATCAGTCCTTCCAATGAATATTCAGGGTTGATTTCCTTTAGGATTGACTAGTTTGATCTCCTTGCCGTCCAGGGGACTCTCAAGCGTCTTCTTCAGCACCACAGTTTGAAAGCATGAGGGATCTTTAGCTGTGGCATGCAAACTCTTACTTACAACATGTGGGATCTAGTTCCCTGACCAGAGATTGAACCCAGGCCCTCCTCATTGGGAGCATGGAATTTTAGCCACTGGACCATGAGGGAAGTCCTTCATGTCCCTATCTTTGAAAAAAGTGACTGCAGACTACCCACGTATCTATTGACAGATTAACGGATAAGCAGATATGATCCATCCATACAATGTGATATTAGTCAATCACTGAAAGGAATGAAGTACTGATTCATGAGACAGCGTGGATGAACCTTGAAAACAAGATGCTGTGTGAAGAAGCCAGACACAAGAGGTCACACGTTGTGTGATTTCTATGAAATGTCTAGATTAGGTAAATCCACAGAGACAGAAAATAGATTAGTGATTTCCAGGAGCTGGGGGAAGAGGGCAATGGGAGCGCTTGCTGAGTGGGTCTGGGCTTCTTTTCCGGGCACTGAAAATATCTTAGCGATGGTGCTTGCCAAACACTGTGAATGTACTGAAAGCCATTGAACTGTCAACTTTAAAAGCGTTCACCATCAATTTCATGTTAGATACATTCACCCTCAAAAAAAAGAGGCAATGCGCTGGTCCTTATCCCCTGGTAGCATAATCAGGTCACCTGGGAGCTTTAAAAAATGGACGCCAGACCCACTCCTAGGGATTCTCATTCCATTTTGTTCTTGTTCGATGGTTAGTCACTAAGTCGTGTCTGACTCTTTCCGACCCCATGGACTGTAGCCCACCGGGCTCTTATGTCCATGGGATTTCCCAGGCAGGAATCCTAGAGTGGGTTGCCATTTCCTTCTCCGGAGGATCTCCTTGACTCAGGGACTGAACCCACGTCTCCTGCATCGCAGATTCTCTAACGCTGAGCCACCAGTAATTTTTGAAAGTTGCTCTGGAGATGTTAACCTGCAACAAGGTTCAGCATCACTGAATACCCTCTGAGGTTCCTGCCAACCCTGCTTCTCTGTTGAGAGTGAATTTAAGTCTGTTCATCCTTTCTTTGGTATTTTGAATCTTCTTTGCGGAGTAAAAGCCTTAAATCTTTTTTTTTTGTGGGGGGAGGGGTAAAGATATTACAGACACGGACTTGTAGGAGAGGTAACTTTTGGAGTGCAGGGGACGGTAACGGAGAAGGAGAGTTGCTGGGTGCCTTTGAAACCACCCATCCCCCCAGCGCACTCGATCCAGCCTCTTTGCTACAGAAAAGCATCTGTGCACTTTGTCTCAACGTCTTTAAATACCTAAAACCACACAGACAACATTAAGCATTTAAAGGTACCGAGACTTAAATGGGCTCAATTCCATTCAAACACTTGAACTGAGGACCTACTGGTACTAAAAGCGTGTGGGGTCTGGCTGCTCACCTCTCAAAAGCCAGTAAACAGACCAGGTTGGTGCAAAGGAAACTTTGCTTTATTTCAGATGCACGCAATAGGGGGAGGGGCGCTATATGTAGAAAACAGCACAGTCATCTCTAACAGTCATCTTCAAATTGATGGTCTGACCCGCCTCATTTTGATTGTTTTAGGCACAGTTAATCTTCAGTTTCATGGTCCACTTATTCCCATTTCCTTGAGGCCGATTCTCAGAATTGTGGCAGCTTATGTCATAGCTGCAGTCTGGTCATTACGTAGTTAACTTCTTCCACCTGGTATTTCGGTATCTATAAGACAGCTCACAGGATATAGCTCAGAATATTATCTATAGTCCTTGAGAAGGAACCAGGTCCTTGACTATGTCTAATATCATACATTAATGATCCCACATTATTATTATTTGCTCTCCTTTGACTGCTTTCCTTTGTTTCTGTATTTCTCGTATCTCTGATTAAACTTATTCTTTGACTAAAGTTTTCTATAGACAAAAGGCAGGCAAGGACATTGCGGGGAGGCGGGCAAGGACTATAGGGTCTTGCTTCTTTTCACTACTGGGTGCCCAGCTTTGTGCTAGATGCCAGTGGGGGTGAGAAAGAAACCAGGATGAATCAGAGCTCAGTTCAGCAGCCCACCATCCAACAGGGGAAGACAGAAGCATTGTAAAAGAGAGTAGTAACCTTCCCACCAGGACATAATCTGGATCGACAGCCTGCTGTGTGTGAGGCCTTTTATATGGACCATCTCATTCTGAGACGCTTGTCACCTGCTCCAGGTATGATGGTTACTTTTAGGTGTCAGCCTGACCAGGCTCAGGGATGCTCAGAGAGCCGGTAGCATGTTATTTCTGGGTGTGTCTGTGAGGGTGTTTCTGGAAGAGATTAGCAGCTGAATCAGTAGACTGTAGAAAGATCGCCCTCACCAATGTGGGCGGGCCTCATCCAATCTGTTGAGGACCCGAATAGAACAAAAAGGCGGAAGAAGGGCAAATCTGCTCTCTCCGCTTGAGTTGGGACGTCCGTCTCCTGTCCTTGGACCTCAGCGAGTCTCGCCCTCCCGCCTCTGGACTTGGGCTGGAACGCACACCGCTGGCTTCCCTGGCTCTCAGGTTTTGGGGTTTGGGCTGGAACTACACCACGGATTCTCCTGGGGCTCTAGCTTTCAGATAGGAAGGAGGTCGTGCGACTTCTCAGACTCCCTAATCCCACAGGCCAGTTTCTTATAATGAACCTCTTTCTGTGTATCTCTTTGCCGTTGCTGTTGTTCATTAACAAAGTCGTGTCTGACTCTTTGCGACCCCATGGACTGCAGTATGCCAGGCCTCCCTGGGCCTCACTGTCTCTCAGAGTTTGCCCAAGTTCATGTCCATTGAGTCAGTGATGCTATCCAACCATCTCATCCTCTGCCACCTTCTTCTCCCTTTGCCTTCAATCTTTCCGAGCATCAGGGTCTTTTCCAGTGAGTCAGCTCTTGGGATCAGATGGCCAAAGAGTTGGAACTTCAGCTTCAGCATCAGTCCTCCCAATGAGTATTCAGTGTCGAATATTCAACCCTGTGTATCTCTATGTGTGTCCTACCGGTTCTGTTTCTCTGGAGACCCCTGACTGATGAGCCAGGTTACATGGCTGGGATGTGGTTGTCACACATTCCCAGCTACTGGCCACGGTACTTTCCCTCTTGTGTTTACAGGGCTCACTCTGACCTTGCTGCTTGGAGACTTAAGTGGCATCTGGAGAACAGAGAGGAGGGGGACGTCATTTTACAAGACGAGGATCTGCCTTAGGAACCTGCCCACCATATATTTCTCTTGAGCTTTGTGGTCCAATATGAAGGTCATGGGCCATCTGTGTGGTTATGTAAATTAATTAAAATTAAATTAAATTGGTCACACCAGCCGCAGTTCAAGTGGTCAGTAGCCAAACTCAAATTTATTATCTTATGGTTCCAGGGAGTCAGAAGTTGAGAAAGCTCTCAGTGGGACAAAATCAAGTTTTCAGCAGGCATGCATTCGTTTCTGAGGCCCAGTGGGAAAAATCTGTTTTCTGGTTTTTCCATCTCCTAGAAGCTGCCTTGGCTCATGGTTCCCCCCCATCTTCAGAATCACCAATGGGCAGCTGAGTCTTTTTCACTGACATAACTCTGAACTCCTGTCTCCTCTTTCACATTTAAGGATCTTTGTGGTTACAATGGGCCCATCTTGATAACCCAGGATAAGCCCCCTCTCCCAATTTTAAGATCAGCTGATTAGCAACCTTAATTTCACCTGCTACTTTAATTCCCCTTGGCTAGGTAACATCGCTCCTTGGAAGGAAAACTATGACAAATCTAGACAGCTTATCAAAAAGCAGAGGCATCACCTTGCTGACAAAAGTCAAAGCTATGGTTTTTCCAGTAGTCATGTACAGATGCAAAAGCTGGACCATAAAGAAGGCTGAGTGCTGCACAGTTGATTCTTTTGAATTGTGGTGCTGGAGAAAACTCCTGAACGTCCCTTAGACTACAAGGAGATCAAACCAGTCAATCCTAAAGGAAATCAATTCGTTGGAATGTTTACTGAAAGGAGTGATGTGAAGCTGAAGCTCCAATCCTTTGGTCACCTGCTGTGAAGAACTGACCCACTGGAAAAGACCTTGATGCTCAGGAAGATAGAAGGCAAAAGGAAAAGGGGGCGGCAGAGGGTGAGATGGTAGGATGGCATCACTGACTCAATGGACATGAATCTGAGCAAACTCCAAGAGATAGTAAAGGAAAGGGGAGCCTGGCGTGCTGCAGGCCATGGGATCACAAAGAGTGAGACAGGACTCAGTGACTGGAGAACAACAGCAAAATGATATATTCAAAGGTTCTGGGAGTTAGGGTGTGGACATCTTTGGGAGATCATTATTCTACCCACGGCTGCATCTAAAGTTCTAGTAGAAATCACAGCAAAAGACATATTCATGTGTGTGGAGGATGCCTGGCAGGTGAGAGGTGAGGCTTTGTGATTTGAAAAGCAGTGTAAGGTGGACGTAGAAGAGGCTTTCTGGATTTCTGGAGTCAGACTGCCTGGGTTAAAGTCTTGCATGGTGACCTTGGGCAAACATCTTGGAGCCTCAGTTCCCTCACCTGTTAATGGAAAATAATGACGAACCCCCCCTCTACCTGACCCCTCCCATGCCTTGGTGAGAATTAGAAGAGATAATGCATATAAAGGCTTGGCAGATAGTAAACCCTGAAATGTCAGGTACCATTTGGAAGCTAAAAATGCCTTCACATTACAGTTTGAATGTGTTCTAGCTTTGAAAATAGCTCCGAATTCCATTTATGTTAAGAACCACATTCTGTTCTCCATCCCTGTGTGTGAGATGGCCCCTGGGAACTGGGTGGTCCTCAGCACAGGGAGGAAGGGAGTTCTGCGTGTTCCCAAGGTGACGGCAGAGCGCTGGGTGACCCAGAGAGCCTCCCTCTGCTCTCTGCTACCAGACCTGGGGGGACTTGAAGTTCAAAAACCTGTTAACGCTTTTACAGATCTAATAGCAATACTTCTGTCATCTTGAGTGCAGTGAAATCAGCTGCTGCTGCTGCTGCTAAGTCGCTTCAGTCGTGTCCAACTCTGTGCGAACCCATAGACGGCAGCCCACCAGGCTCTACCGTCCCTGGGATTCTCCAGGCAAGAGTGCTGGAGTGGGTTGCCATTGCCTTCTCCAATGCATGAAAGTGAAAAAAGAAAGCGAAGTCGCTGAGTCGTGTCCAACTCCTAGCAAACCCATGGACTGCAGCCTACCAGGCTCCTCCGTCCATGGGATTCTCCAGGCAAGAGTGCTGGAGTGGGTTGCCATTGCCTTCTCCAATGCATGAAAGTGAAAAAAGAAAGCGAAGTCGCTGAGTCGTGTCCAACTCCTAGCAAACCCATGGACTGCAGCCTACCAGGCTCCTCCGTCCATGGGATTCTCCAGGCAAGAGTGCTGGAGTGGGTTGCCATTGCCTTCTCCAATGCATGAAAGTGAAAAAAGAAAGCGAAGTCGCTGAGTCGTGTCCAACTCCTAGCAAACCCATGGACTGCAGCCTACCAGGCTCCTCCGTCCATGGGATTTTCCAGGCAAGAGTGCTGGAGTGGGGTGCCATCGCCTTCTCCAGTGAGCTAGTGCTGATGTATTTCAGGAAATTCCTAGAATCCCCCAATTATAAGGGAATCTATTGGGGTCATTCGCACGAGGCTTGCTTATTCTTTATCATAATTGGCTAAAATCGTCATCCCTCTTTAAATGACCCAGAGATGGCAATTGCATTTGGCTGTGCCTCACTGCTTGTGAGATCTTAGTTCCCTGGGATTGAACCTGGGGCCACGGGAGTGAGAGCACCAAGGGAATTCCCTGCGATACCTTTAAAATAATAAGAATGAAGGGATGGGTAATACACGCACATGGTATAAAAGGGTTTGCTGCCTCAGCAGTTCTCTTCTCTAGGGTCAACTATTGGTACTGGTTTCCTTTTGAGAAAAATATTTAATTAATTGACTCGGCTGCATCGGGTCTTAATGGCATCACGCCGGATCTTTCACTGTGGCACACAGACTCTCTAGTTGTGGTGAGGGCTCAGTAGTTGCGGTGTGTGGGTTTAATTGCTCTTTGGTATGTGAGATCTCAGTTCCCTGACCAGGGATTGAACCCAAGTTCCCCACAATGCAAGGTGGATTCTTGACCAGTGGACCACCAGGGAAGTCCTGGTATTGGTTTCTTGCGAGCCCTTCCCTTACATTCTCTACATTATGCTGTATCTGTTCCTCCCCCCACCATCCCTGACACCAGCTGACTACTCACCATTCTGTACTCGCCCCACCCCGCTCCCGGTCAGTTTCAACAATATGTCCGGAGACTGTACTCTGTTGCTACAAAAGCAGTATTCCATTTCAAGCATGTATCGATAACACGATCTATCTTACTAATAACTTCTGTATAGTTTTAGATGGTCTTCACTGTTGTGCTATTGCAAGCAATGTTGCAAATAATCTTTGTATTTACAGTGTTTCACGCAGGTCCAAAGACGATGACTTTTTCCAGTGGGATCGCTGCATTTAAAAAGTATGTGGATTTTTAACTCAAAAAGTTTGTGCCTTTGCTGATGGGAATGTAAACTGGTTCACCTAGAATGAAAATAGTATGGTGGGGGTCCTCAAGAAATTAAAAATAGAACTACTAGATGATACAGAAATGCCACTTCTGGGTGTCTATGCAAAGGAAATGAAGTCATTATTTTGAAGATGTATCTAAACAGCCATCTTCATTGCAGCATTATTTACAATAGCCAAGATATGGAAACAACCTGTGTCCATTGGTGGATAAATGGATAAAGAAAATGTGAAATATTCTCACCATACACAAAAATTATAATTATGTGATGTGTTAACTAACCTTCCTGTAGTAACTCTGTTTCGCTATATATCTATATTGAAAAAACATAAAGTTGGGGGCAAATTTTGTTTCATATAAGTTTATCAGCAATTGTGAAAAATGACTATTTTGCCACAACTTCAATGACAGTTTTTTTTAAAATCAAATATCCAGATTTTTGCCCATTAACTATTAAAAAATATTATTGTAGTTTAAATTAGCATTTATCTGGGACTTCTTTGGTGGGCCAGTGGTTAATACCCTGCAGTGGAAGTGCAGGGGGCACAGGTTCAATCCCTGGGCTGGGAACTAAAACCCTGCATGCTATACATCCAAAAAAAAAAAAAAGAAAGAAAATCAAATGTACCTATTAAAAAAGTGTTTAAAAAATAATAAATCCACATTTATCTTATCGTTAGTGTGAGTGACTATATTTTAATATGTTTAAGAACCACTCATATTTTACTTTTTAAATGAAGGACTCTTGGTCCATTTTTCTATGGAGTTGTGAATCTTTTTATTACTAAATTTATTTATTTACTAAATTTCTAGGATTTCTTTATATTTAGGAAATGGCCTTTTCTTTTGGTTCACACAAACGTTTTCCCCAGTTTGTTGTATCTTTTTAAACTTTGTGGTTTTTAAAGGCAGAAATTGCTTATTGTATTTATTCACATATACCTTTTAAAATATATGGATTCTGAATTTTATATTGTCCTTAATGTTTTCTGGTCATCAAGAGTTTATTTTTAACCCCCCCCCCATTTTTTTTCCTCTTAGTATTTTACTGGTTCCATTGTTTTATGTTTAAATCTTGGCTCCATCTGGAATTTGTTTTAGTGCAAAGGTATGAAATAAGAATTCGGCTTTATATCTCTCCAGATGGTTTTCCAGTTGTTGCTGTTTATGGAGTCGTCTGTCTTTCTCCTGCTGATGTGAATGCAATGTCATCATCTTAGCATCATGTATATACTGGAGTCTATTTCTAGATGCTTTCTTCTGTAATCCTCTTCCCCTTTGGGTATCTTATTTGGTCTTTGGCGGTCTCCAGTGTTTTTTGTCCCAGGTCCTCTTAAATCACAGAAAGGAAGTTCCTGCTCTTTTGACTGCATTCTAGACTTTTGCAATGGCTTCGACTCAAATGTAAACTCGGGCTTGAGAGGCTGGCTAATTAGAAAGCAGGGTGTGAGGACCAGGAAATTCCTCTCCATCATTAGCCACAATCACGCTCCCTCAGGATTCGGAGGCTTCACTTTGCTGCATTGGAAAGATGGCATTAAAAGTGAGTTGACCTCCCCTCTTGTGGAGGACTGGTTGATGATAACCATGATAATATCAATGATTATAAACTACCATCCGGGTGGTGATAAGCACTTTAATGTTAGTTCACTGATTCTTCCAGCAACTCATAAATTCTTTAATAGCATATTTATCCCTGTATTACATAAGAAGAATGTGAAGGGAAGTGAAACTTATGAGACAGTATGAAATAGAGAAGGGGTTTAGACCTAGACAGAACTAATTCCAAAACTAGGACTTTTAAAAAGTTTTTAAAAAGCGTTTAATTTTGTATTGGAGCATAGCTGATCACAATGTTGTGATAGTTTCAGGTGCAGAGCAAAGTGACTCAGCTGTACATATACATGCATCCATTCGCCCCCAAAACTTCCCTCCCATCCAGGCTGCCATTTAACTTTGAGCAGAGTTCCCTGTGCTATACAGCAGGTCCTTGTTGGTTATACATTTTCAATATAGCAGCGGGTACACGTCCATCCCAAACTCCTTAACTATCTGTTCCCCTCATTCTTCACCCTGGCAACTATAAATTCGTTTTCTAAGTTCAGTGAGTCTGTTTCTGTTTGGTAAGTTCATTTGTATCATTTCAAAGCTAGGACATTTCTGTATTGCAGAATCTTTGGCACAACATAACTAATGAAATACACTATGTCCATTTATTGTCTCCTTCATTAATTCACTCCATAATCACTTTGGAACTCTCGGTAGTTATTAACAGGAGTTGGAAAATCATATACCTTTTGGGGCAGGCTGATGACATAGTTACCCAGATGGGGTACAATAGGGAGTGGTGGGGACTGTGGCAAATGGGAGAGCATGTGTCGTGTCTAAAGTTGCTGCCGTCCCTCAGCCCAGGCCATTTTTGCCATGGAGAAGAGTGAGCTGAGCATTGCCCAATCTTCAGATTCCCAAAAGGAACCAGAAATTCAGACCTTCAAGTGAAATCTAATTTTTAGATGTCAACAAATTATGAAAATCAATGTATGTCCTTTAAAACTCAGTACTTAATTCTAAAAGATTCCTGTTAGATAGGGCATTAAGCAAATAGAGATATTGATTCAACCAAAATTGACTCAGCAAGGGAAGGGAATGAATTACTGATACATGTACAAGATATGAATGAATCTCAGATAATCTGAGTAGAAAAAGCCAGACACAAAAGAATGTGTTTGGCATACGTCCAATATTTGAAATTCTGTGACAAGTAACATTAACACATGATGAGGGCAGGGATTAATGGGTAATGGAGTGAGTATGCTTTCAGTCGTGGTGGTAACATTCTGTATCTTCACAGGGTTTGGATTAAACTGATGCATGCATTTGCCAACACTGGGTTCAGGAGGGAAGAGACATATGTATACCTATGGCTGATTCATGTTGATGTATGGGAGAAATCAACACAGTATTGTAAAGCAATTATCCTCTAATTAAAAAGGAATACATTTTTAAAAACCTAGTGAATGGGCTTCCCTGGTAGCTCAGCTGGTAAATAATCTGCCTGCAATGCAGGAGACCTGGGTTCAGTCCCTCGGTTGGGAAGATTCCCTGGAGAAGGGATAGGCTACCCACTCCACTGTTCTTGCCTGGAGAATCCCATGGACAGAGGAGCCTGGCAGGCTACAGTCCATGGGGTCAAAAACAGTCAGACACCACTGAGTGACTAAGCACAGCACGGTGAATGGACCCTTTAAAAAGTATATATTTCAATGTATGTAAATTGTATACCAAAATCTATTAACACATATTGAACTTTAGTTAATGGCAATCATCCTGAAGTATTTAGAAGAAAGTATTAATATATGGATATCTACAACTTACTTTGAGATGAACATAAGAATAAGGCAGATTAATGGAGGGATGGATGGAAAGATATGTGATACATCAAGCTTAGTGAAATGTTAATGAATCGGCGGTTGTGGTGTACTTGAAAATTTTCGTTATAAAATGCTGGGGCACTTCCCTGGTGGTCCAGTGGTTAAGAATCCACCTTGCAATGCAGGAGACACAGGTTCGATCCCTGGTCGGGGAATTAAACCTGTGTGCTGCATTTACTGAGCCCCTGCTCTGGAACCTGTGTGCCACAGCTAGAGAGCCCACGTGCCACAACAAAAGATCCTGCATGCTGAAACTGAGACCCAACACAGCTAAATAAATAAGTATTTTAAAAATATATAAGAAATGGGAAAGCTAGCAACCCCCCCAACCCAATAAGAAACTATATGTGAGCTTAGTACACACACCCGTGCGCGCACACACACACACACCCACAGATCCCTGTGGGCTAGACTTGGCTCTGTTCCGTCATGTGTCCTCATCAGCCCATTACATGGTGTTGTCTCTGCAAGGTGATTATAAGGAGATTGTTCCTGAAGTCGAGCTCTCCACCTTGCGCGGGGCTTGATAGGTCTGGCATGGTTCAGTGGGTGAAGGTATGAGGAAATCCATCACCTGATGACATCATTAACACTTCTCCAACATGCTCTGTCGGAGATAAAAGTGAGCCTGGCCTCCTTCTCATCAATCAAGGGGCAAGGAGAAAGCCATTCTGGCGACACAGCTCCTTCGTTCCCTCCGCTAATCCATCTTGCTACATCAGTACTCTCTCTCTATACGCGACATTTAAATTCAGAGGGGACAAATATTAGCCTGGCACAGTCCCTTCATTAGTGAACAGGGTTTCAGAAGAGTGTTTGCAGGCTGCCTTGCTGTTCCCAGTGTTGGCTGAGGCAGCATTTCAGGGCAAGGGGCTGTGTGTGGGCTGAATACCCATTGGGTGTCCTCGGCTGTGGCTGGAAAAATAGAAACTACGCTCAAGGGGTGTCAGAGTCTTGGAGGCAGTGCCAGAATTGCACGGAGAAGGGAACAGGATGGAGTAATGTTCCCTCTAAACACAGTCTCTAAAAGCTGCACCTTCGCAATGATTTTAAAAGGCAATCTGTCATCATAAGAAGGGTTGACTATGATGCATACGATTAGACGAAGCAAGGGTCAGTTTTGTAAGTACGTGATTGATGCATCAGAGGTCAAACCTGGAGACGTTTCGAGATTGTAGTCAGAGTAGCACCTTTTTATGGGCTCTTCTCTTACGCTAGTTGAATTATTCACTGGGCTATTCACTCCTTCTCCCTGGAGGAGGATAATGCTTCCTTTTCTCAGTGATGTCATACTTTTGACCTCCTTTGGCCAATGAAATGGGAACAGAAGTGACATGAGTCACTTCCAAGCAGGAGATTTAGGGGCTGCATTTCTTTTTCCCTCTGCCAAAGCCATGTCTCAGACTGTGGCTGTTCCAGCAGCCTGGGGCCCAGAGAGAAGAGACGTGGAGCAGAGCTCTGTGCTGGCTGCAGTGGATTTACAAGATGAAGGAGATACAAATATTTGTTACTGTCAAGGCATTGGGCAACTGGGGTCATTTGTTACGGCAGCATCACCTAGCCTACCCTACCTGATGCAGTCCCCAGCTAACAACAGGATCTTATTGACATGATGACATCTCCACAAAATGTCTGCCTAGTTTTGGAAAAGCGAGGACTACACAGTAGAAATTAGCTTGGATAAAGACAATATAATTTAGATGCAATTACGTGTTGTTAGTGTGGTTGCTAAGGAAAGAGACCGGGTGGGCTGGTGGAGGTGGGCATGGATGTTAGGGACGACGGAGCGCAGGGCAGTGGTCTAGGGTTCTGGCCTTGAGTTCTGGATATGCTTTTCACTAGCTGTGTGTGTTTAGTCACTCAGTCGTGTCCGACTCTTTTCGACTAGCTATGTGGCTTTGGACCAAACTCTTGGTCCACTCCTTTGTGCCCGATAGGTGGAGTTTTTGTGAACTAAGAACTGGGTTGGTTGTAAGGTCTATCATCAGGATTCAGGTTTTTTTTTTTTCCTTTTCTTTCATCTCCTTTTCCTCTTCCTTTCCTATGTGGTCTGAATAATAATTTGGAGGAATGGTGCACAATCAGGAAGTGTAGCTTATGCCTGGAGATAAGGTTCTAGCCTGCCCTATGGAAGGGCCTTGTCCTCTGAGTTTCCAGCAGACACATTTGGACGGCAGCTTTGCCATTCATTTAGCTGCTTAGACCTTTGGATGAACCAAAGGGAGGTGGGGTGAATACACAGATCTTCCCTCAAAAATTTTTTTTCCTAAATGCATAAAATAGAATAATCAGAATTACAAAGTTTATTGCTGGCAAGACATCTGAAAAACACAAATATGTGTGATAATACACACATTTCTTTATTAGTGTGTTAAATATAACTGTAACTATTGGCAGATCTAATAACTATCGATATTTCAGAATTCTGCTGATCACAAATAATATTTTTCCATGACTTCAACACTTGTATAGTGATGGGAAAATATCTGTGGTTTCCCTTGGAGACAAAGTCAGAATAAGGTAAATACTATTGTGCTTGGTTGTCAGTTGAAGGAAATAAAAACTTTCAGCGAGAGGTCATTGAAAACTTCTTTCTAATTTGTTCCCATTCGAGTTCACAGATTCCCTAAATTCTACTCAGGACCCTCGAGGGTCTGTGGACTTCAGGACAATCTGCATTAACTTCATTTTCTTTTTTAAAATTTATTTTTAATTGAAGGATAGTTGCTTTTTAAAATTTATTTTTTAATTGAAGGGTAATTGGTTTTCAGAATTTTGTCGGTTATTTAGCTGCATTTTCTTAAGGACATTATGTCCCTTTTCTGAACCTCAGTGTCCTCACTTGATATTCTTTCTAAGCATGGGATTTGATAATCCTCAGGTAAGGAGCCCTTGTGGGACTCTGCCTCCCTGGATAATGGATTTCTTTACCGAGGTAAAGAATGAGCATACCCAGCTGCCTCTCCTCTGGCCCAAAGTCCTATGAATTGACAAGAGAGAGGGAGAGGAAGACAGAGGATATAAATGAAAAAATATATAAAGCAACAAACTGGAAAAGGAGAAAGAGTGGCATCAGCAAACCAAAATTCTTGAGAAATCTTTGACACATCAAAACACAATCACGTATTTGGAAGAACAGCCATTGGAAACCACAACCTAAAACTTACTTAAGAGTATCTAATTTTAAGATACTTGGCACACTGACCTTGTGCCAGTCTTCGTACCTGGATTATTTGTGTTAGTCTTCATGATGACTCTTTTATGTAGGGATATCAAAAAATATCCATTTTATGGATAGAGAAACTGAGGCTTAGTGGGTTCAGGGACTTTGCCTGAAATCACACAACCAGAGAGTGACACAGCTGAAAATGTTTGGCTGTGTGGCTTCAAAGCCCATGATCTCATCCATTGTACTCTCTTGGTAGTTAATTGCTGCACTTAATTCATGGGCAGGAAGAGGCTCTTTTTATTTTTATTTTTTCATTATTTTAAGTCCTGCTAGAATCTGCAGGCTTGAGAACTGGGATGAAAATTGTTCTGGCACCACTTCTGGATCTGGAAAAAGCTTAAGATCCACCATTCCATTTTAAGGGCAGTGTGGTCCTCATTAACCTGCCTCCAGGTCAGCAAAGCAGGAAGGAGCTCTCTAGCTTGGGGGCTGTCAGGGGAACCCACACTTACCCATCCGAAAATATCTGCACTTGAACACAATTAACTCACTGTTTTCTCTTCGTCTCTTCTCTGAACACCATTTGCCCTAAAAATACTCTTTGACATTATCCACAAACATTGAAGAGACTTTTATTTGGCCCTGACCTTTGTACAGTTCCTACTAAATGAGCGTCAGTGACACACGAATGGGGATGAATTATTTATAGGCCTGAAGGGAAGTCAAAGTTGCTTTTATTCCTATTGAAAGTTTATTAGAAGGCCAAAGAGCACCACATTAATTATGGTGCCTCAGAACGAACCCAGCCAAACTCAAGGGTGCTTATTAAAACCAGGGTGCTCTCCATGGCTGGGTCCCTGGAAATCCCCATAAACCTGGGCTGTTGTTTGAAGTGGAGTGAAAGTCGCTCAGTCGTGTCCGACTCTTTGCAACCCCTTGGACTATACAGTCCATGGAATACTTCAGGCCAGAATACTGGAGTGGGTAGCCTTTCCCTTCTCCAGGGGATCTTCCCAACCCAGGGATCGAACCCAGGTCTCCCAAACTGCAGGCAGATTCTTTACCAGCTGAGCTACAAGTGGAGCCTTACAAATGCCTTGTCAGGGAGCAAAAATCTGTATCCTTTCTGATAAGAGGCCGCCAGGATGAGAGCAGAGATATAAGGATTTCTGGGGGCTTCAGAGACAACCATGAGGGTGGTCATTTATGAACTTATTTAATAAGTCAACTGACATTGATTGAGCACCTACTTGAGGCTGGGCATTGGAGAGGAAGAGACAAGTTCATTAACTTATTTGTCCAATGGTTCAACAAATATTTAATGTCTTCTCTTGAGAGGTACTGTTTTAGGCACTTGGATGTATGTAACAGGGCTTCCCTGGTGGCTGTGATGGTAAAGAAGCCACCTGCAATGCAGGAGACCTGAGTTTGATCCCTGAGTTGGGAAGATCCCCTGGAGGAGAGCATAGTGACCCATCCAGTATTCTTGCCTGGAGAATCCTCATGGACAGGGTCCTGCATTCATGATAAAGATGCTATTGCTGTTCTCAGGAGCTCAGTCTAATGAGTCCTTAATCAGCACCATCATCATCATCGTGGTTCTTGCCATCATTTATTGAATGCTTACTATTTTCCAGGCACTGCACTAAGGGCTTTACCTGCATAAATTCAACTAATCCTCATCAGTACTCAATGAGATGGGGTTATTACTATCATCCTCTTTTCACAGTTTAGAATACAATTATAAAGTTTAAGTAATTCGCTCAAAGAGTCAGACCCTGGAAGCTGTGGGGCTGGGTTTCGAGTCTTGGCAGTCAGCCTACTGTGAAATCTGTTATTATAGGGCTTATATATGGGCTATAAGACTCAGAGGCACAAGGAAATCAGGAAAAGGGTGTCTGAATTCAGTCTTTTTTTAAAAAACAAATTCAACTTCTTTTTTTTTTAACAAAAATGTGCTTATTTATTTGGCTGTGGCAGGTCTTGGTTGGGTCACATGGGATCTTTAGTTTCTCTGGCACCACAACTTGGAAGCACAAGGGAGCTTGTAGTTGTGGCAAGCAAACTCTCAGTTGCAGCATGCGGGATCTAGTTCCCCGACCAGGGATTGAACCCAGGTCCCCTGTATTGGGAGCATGGAGTTTTAACCCCTGGACAACCATGGAAGTCTCTTCTTTATTATATTTTAAAATACTGCCACAATAAGCTTGTTCTATTCTAAAAGTAGAAAAGAGACAGTGAATATGTCTTTCTTTTTCTGCATTTTTTTTTCTTTTCTTTCTGTCCTTCTCTTAGGAAAAGGTCAGATGGGTTCCTCTACACTCTAGGGAGGCAGAACTGGGGATCTGAGTCTGGGTATGTGTCAAGAGACAGAGGAAGGTTGGGAGGGTAGGTGACAAGTCACCATGGTGGGTGCTTTCTGATTTTTCTTATCGTTTTCTCAGCCACCTGGCTGCATAACTGTTGTACTCCTTAAACGTTGATTTTAACAGTGAAGGACACAGAGGTTGAGAGAGGGGGACATCTTTTCACTGAACAACAGAGTGACGGCTGAGCCTGGGTTTGGGGGCAACCCCGTCTACACTCCTGGTCCCACCTGCGCTGTGCCCCGGCTGGGACCCCGCCTCCCAGCTCCACCCCTCTCAGGGGCTTTAAATCCCTCAGCTCAGGCTCCTGAGAAGGGCAGTGAGGTCCTCCTTCTCACCCAGACATATGCTGCTGCTTCTCACCATTTCTTCATCTGCCCTGTGGGCGCCTCAGGGGCCCTGATGATGCAGAAAGTCCCCTTCTGTTGCTTGAGCTCTGGGCCCTCTTGGGTCTTATCAGACACTTTCACCATAATGTTTACATCTCAGCTAAAGAGGGGAAAAAGAGAGCTGTCATCCTCCCAATATACATCCTTGGCTTAGATTCGCCCAGGCAGGGACCATTGCATCTAGAAGTCGTCACAGAGAAAGGAACAGTGGAAGGACCAGAGGATGAGGTGTAGGGCTGCCTGGGTGTGGGAGGAGGGGAGGGAAGCCCCGGCAGCCACTCTGGGGAATATCCGTTTATTGCATGTGTATCCTTGATGGTGTGTGTTCAGGAGAAATGATCAAACATCTCAACAGACCAGGCAGTGGGGGAACTGAAGAGTGAACAAGACCCGGTGACTCTCCTCTGTCCTGCAGAGCTCAAGGTCTAGTGAAGAGTCTGCCAGGCTCATGGGCCCCCTTGGCAGGGGAAGCAGTACTGGAGGGGAGCAGAGCCCTGATTTTGGGGGGGACCCTGGTGGGCTGCCATCTATGGGGTCGCACAGAGTCAGGCACGACTGAAGCAACTAGCAGCAACAGCATCAGCTTAACCCAGGGGAGGTGAGGACAAAGACCTTTTCTGACCATATTTGAGAGTAGTTCCTCTGAGTCTTCTTCCCCATGAGGCCTCAAGACTGACCTTGAACTTGAACAAGCTTGACCTTGGACTTGAACCAGCATCACCATAGTTTTTCTAGCAGTTCATGGCTGCACCCTGGGATGAGTCTAATCTTCCTTAAAGTGCTGCCTGAAGAAAACGTAAGGATGTCCACAGAACTGGTTGTTCCAGTCAACTCCTGAATATGGAATTCCTGCCTCTTTGGAAGGCTTGGAGCCTAATTTCCAGCAAACCCAGATGGCTCAGATGGGAAAGAATCTGCCTGAAATGCTGGAAACCTGGGTTCCATCTCCAGGTGGGGAATATCTCTTAGAGAAGGGAATGGCTACCCACGGAGAATTCCATGGACAGAGGAGCCTGGCGAGCTGCACGCAGTCCATGGGTTGCAAAGAGTCGGACAGGACTGAGAGACTAACACACACACACATCCCTCCCTCCCATTTTTTGGTGACGTCACGTCCCTGTCTCTGTAAGATCCTTCCACTCCTCCTTCTACTCCCTCATTCTCGCTTTAGAGATCCACTCATCTCTGCACAAATCTGGATGGAGGCCTGCTCTTTTTCCTACTGTTTGTAGTTACTGAATAAAATATACTTTTGCTGCTTCAACTAAGGTCTGGCTGTTTCTCTTTGGTGGCAGGAAGCATGATCTGGCAGGATGCTTGGAGAAGGGACACGAAACTAGGGCATAGGGGTGAAACTTCTGCGGAAGGAGTGGTTTGTGCAGCTGATACACGCGGTTCAAAGAACTGGGCCAAGTTTGAGGAAGGTGGAGAGCAAGTTGGAAAGGCGGCCGACCCGCTAGCAGAGCGGAGGTGCACGTATTTTTGGGTGACACTTGGCGTGCGCCTTGGTGCAACTGTTTCCATAAGAGATCATCTTGGCTGGAGAAATGGAGACTGCTTTAGACTGCAGCGAATCCAGGATCAAGTCAGGATGTCCAGCGGCACTGGATAATTGATGGTCCCCCCTCTGCCTCCTAGCTTTCTCTTTTCCGGAGATCCTTTGTGCCGTTGGATGCCTGTCTCCTCCCTGACTCTTGAGAGGTGGAATTGTAAATATTGTGGCCCCTGGATGGGGATATTTGGGGGGCAAGAAGTCTTCCTTCCTTGTGAAAGTGTTAGTTGCTCAGTCATGTCTGACTCTTTGCGACCCATGGACTGTAGCCAGGCTCCTCTGTCCATGGAATTCTCCAGGCAAGAACACTGCAGTGGGTAGCCATTCCCTTCTCCAGGGGATCTTCTTGACCTAGGGATCGAACCTGGGTCTCCTGCTGTGCAGGCAGATTCTTTACCGTGTGAGCCACTGGGGAAGCCTTCCCTCCTTGCAGCACACCCCATGCCTGTACAAGTGCTAAGTAAGTTGCTTGAGTCATGTCCACTCTATGCAAGCCTATGGACTGCAGTCCACCAGGCTCCTCTGTCCATGGGATTCTCCAGGCAAGAATACTGGAGTGGGTTGCCATGCCCTCCTCCAGAGCACACCCCATGGTATTGTTCATTTTTGTGATTCAGCTCCACCAGAAGTTGGTATCTTCCATCTGTAACCCCTTTAGCTTTCCTGAAACAGGATTCAGGTCTTCGCGTTCATGAGTTCATCCTTTCCCTCTTGTCCTGTTCACCATGCCACCTGCCGCAGGGACGCCCTGAGGACCCTGTCAGTGTGTTGTTTGTGGAATGCAGGGGACTGGAATCTGCTAATTTCCCTTCTCTCCTTGGAGAGTTTCTGTACAAGGCTTCTCTTGATATGCCCAGCTCTGGGCTATGGTAGGTCTTTGGATGCCCGATGTTATGGTGTTTGACTTGATTAAGCTTTTTTAAAACTTTTATTTTATATTGGATTATAGCTTATTAACCTAGACAATATATTAAAAAGTAATGATATAACTTTGCCAACAAAGGTCCCTATAGTCAATGCTTTTGACGACTGGAGAAACCAATGCTAGTTTTTCCAGTAGTCACGTATGTATGTGAGAGTTGGACCATAAATAAGGCTGAGTGCTGAAGAACAGATGCTTTCAAATTGTGGTGCCAGAGAAGGCTTTTAGAGTCCCTTGGGCAGCAAGGAGATCCAACCAGTCAATCTCAAAGGAAATCAGCCCTGAATAGTCATTGGAAGGACTGATGCTGAAGCTGAAACTCCAGTCCTTTGGCCACTTGATGTGGAGAGCTGACTCATTGGAAAAGACCCTAATGCTGGGAAAGATTGAAGGCGGGAGGAGAAGGGGAGGATGAGATGGTTAGATAGCATCACCGACTCAATGAACATGAATCTGAGCAAATTCCAGGAAATAGTGAAGGACAGGGAAGCCTGGTGTGTTGCAGTCTATGGGGTTGCAATGAGCCGGACATGACTTAGTGTCTGAACAAATAACCGATTAACAATGTTGTGGTAGTTTCAGGTGGACAGCAAAGAGACCCAGCTATACATCTACATGGATCCATTCTCACCCAAACCCCCCTCCCATTCTGGCTGACATATAACATTGGGCAGAATTCCCTATGCTATAAAGTAGGACCTTGTTGGTTACACATTTTAAATATAGCAGTGTGTACATGTGATACCAAGCTCCCTAACTATTCTTTCCCCCCATTCTTCCCTCCTGCCAACCATAAGTTCATTCTCTAAGTCTGTGAGTCTGTTGATTAAGCTTCTGTTGAATTTCTTACTGACATTTTCAGGCACATATATTCCTACATTTAAGAAAACCAGTTTTATGAAAGTTTGAGTACGTGGAATTGACAATTGGCCCTAGCACTGTTTTTTTCACCCACACCAGAATGTTGGGGGGACTGGAGCACATTTTTATAAAGTGGTCCCTACTGGCACAGTATGCTTCTGGTAGAGCAAGCAATTTTCATATAAATGAAGAAATAGAGCTGAACTTCAAATTTTGAAAATGGAGTTTTCAGGAGATTATGTGATCTGGGAGATCATATTGCTTCCCGAAGAAGGTAATACTTGCCTGGCATGAGAGAAAAGAGATTTCATACGAGCTGCTGCAAAGCTCTGAAAACTCTTCAAAAATCATCTGTTGTAGCAACACCACCAACAAAAAGCCTGAGACTTGGCCACTGTGGTATTTTTTTTTCAATATTGAATTGCTTTTTGTTGTTGTTGTTGTTTTGTCTCCAGGGAAAACCTGTCTACAACTGTATAAGAAAAGTCTATGAAAAAGTTGGATTTACTTTACAAAATCACTTTCCTGAAATATATCTACCTGCTAAGGCAACAAGATGCCTTCTACAGAGATGAATAAAAATCAGATGCTCCAAAGTCAGAATTCTTGCAATGGTCTAAAGTACTGTCATTTGATTGTCACTTTTTCCAAGCTGTTCTGGGGACCCAAGGTGGATACTGGGGCAAGCTTCAAGGAGATGTCCCACTGTGAACATCAAGGAAACAGCTGGTGGTGTTTGGAGATCAGTTGCTAAAAATACCTCCATATGCTGAGGCCAGTCACCCATGGTGGGAACTTGTCAGATTTCTCTTCAATAACTCCCCAGCTTGAGGTGTGCATGTGACAACTCCAGACGCTCTACTAATGGTCCGAGATGTAACTGGGAGGAAACCGGGATCTTCATCTCTGGCGTCCCCACACGGATGGAATGCAGTTCTGAAGATGGTCTCAGTTAAATATTGCTTCCGCGGTGGCTCAAATGGTAAAGAATCTGCCTGCAATGCGGGAAATCTGGCTTTGATCCCTGGGTTGGGAAGATCTCCTGGAGAAGGGAATGGCTACTCACTCCACTATTCTTGCCTGGAGAATTCCATGGACAGAGGAACCTGGCGGGCTACAGTCCCGTGGGGTCACAACTAACACTTCCGCTTTTCACTTGCACTTATGTTGCCCATTGCTCCTCCCTGAAGTTTCCCATACGATTTACGGCTCATGTGAAGCTCATAAAACTAAAGTTTTATAAACAACAGTGAGAATTACAGAATCTAAGTCAACGGCATTTTGGCATCACTGACCCGATGGACATGAGTTTGAGTTAACTCCGGGAGTTGGTGATGGACAGGGAAGCCCGGCGTGCTGTGGTTCATGGGATGGCAGAGTCAGACACGACTGAGCGACTGAGCTGGACTGAAACAACAGTGAGAATTATAGAATCTAATCCCAACGCTATGACTTAGATTGAAGACCATTGTGGGATTTTTTTACTTCATTTTCAGCTAGGATTCCACTGGCTGGTGGACTTGCCACGTGGGTTCTGTGTTTAGCATCTCACACACCATCCCCTTTCAACCTAAAGGATTCAGTGCTTTTGTTACATCCTTTTTATAGATGAGAAAACTGAGGCACTTAGAGATGAAAGATGTCTGCATTTCCACCAGGAATCAGGGGTCCAGCTGTGATGGGAGCACATCTCTGTCTGATGTCACAGCTGCAACTTTTTTTGGTGGTGGTTTTTTTTTGTTGTTGTTCTGTTAAATAAGATCAATAACTTTATTATTTGTGTGAAAGTGTTGCACCCATATTATAAAAATTCAAACCATTGGAGAAATATACAGAAGAAAAATAACTCACCTTGTTTCACCCTCTCTAGAAAAACATAATTTAGTGACTATCATTCTAGGCATCTCTCCACGTATATACACAGACATCAGGATAGGGAGGTCAGTGCAAAGATAGATGGAAATTATTCTGCTAAGTGTGAGCCTGCTCTTCACCTTATTCATAACAAAAATAATTACTTTAACTTTTACCTGAAGAAAATTGAATGGAAATGGAATTTGAAGAAATTGTTAAAGCTTAGACAGCAAATCCCTTCCCAGAAATAATTCTCGTCCCAAAGTCATTCCTCTAAAGTGAAGAGGCAAATTATGGACTCATTACATGGCTAGAATCTTTGTTTTTCAGCAACTTGTTTCACTTTATCAAGGTTGGAGAAGGAAATGGCAAGCCACTCCAGTATTCTTGCCTGGAGAATCCCGTACCGAAGAGCTTGGCGGGCTCTAGTCCATGGGGTTGCAAAGAGTTGGACACGACTGAGTGGCTATCACTCACTCACTCCTGTGAAAGGCGAGGAAATAGCATGCTCACATTCCTCTTGTCTGTCGTTCCCAACATCATGGTTTTAATTATGTAAAATATGTGCTTACATTTCCAAGGTCATAGTGTTGGAATTAAATTCTGTAATTCTTGCTGTTATTTAGCTTTAGTTTTAGATTTAAACAACTCTATGCTTAATCCCAGGTGTGTCCTTTCTTGAGCTCTGCTGATTCATTTCTTATTTGAATACATTTCATTGTGAAGCTTTTCTTTTTTTCCAAGAGAAACTCAGAGGTGTTGTATTCTCTGAACTCTTGTAGGCTTGATTTCTAAGACTTCCTTTTAAAATAGGATTTTAAAGAGATGTAGTTTTAGTACATAGAATGCACAAGTCCTAAGGGTACAGCTTTTTTGAGGGGACTTTTGTCAATTGCTTCATGGGGTGTGTCAGCTGCAGACTGGCACTTGCCAAGGGAAGTTGCCATCTGCCTCTGCCTGAACCCTGGGCTGCAGCCACTGTTACCTTCAACACCCCCGAGGGAGTTCAGCGTGGAGAGTGAGGCACTCTGCCCCAGAGCAACTGGTGAAATAGGATCTTCAGATAGATATTTTCAAGCACTGATTTCATGATCCCAATCTTTGCATCTCTTCATCTCTAGAAAAGCACCAAGTCTCTTCCTGATGGCATCAGCTCCTTGCGACTAGCGGAAAGCCTCTTGTAAAGTAAGCCTGTGATTGCGTTGAACTCCCCCTTCACCAAAGTCTTCTATATTGATCTTCGCCCCTTTACCTCTTTGGAGCAGTTTCTCTGAGTTATCTGAGGTCCTGTCTCCTGGGCTGTGGCCCTCATTTTGCTCCAAATAAAACTTAACTCACAGCTCTCACATTATGCATCTTTTTAATTGACAAAAAATAAACTGCCCATATTTCAAGCATCCAGTGGGGTGGAGTCTGGTGTGATGAAGTAACTGGTGAAGCTAAAGCAAACCAAAAATTAAGAGACAGTGTCTGTAGCCATATACCCGACAAGGGGTTGATATCTAAAATGTGTAAGGAACTCATACAACTCAATAGCCGAAAAATCAAAATATTCCAATTAAAAACTGGGCAAAGGACCTGAATGGACATTTTCCTAATGAAGACCTACAGATGGCCAACAGGCATCTGAAAAGATTCTCAACATCACTCATCATCAGGGAAGTGCAAATCAAATGAGCTATCACCTCACACCTGTTAGAATGGCTTTTACTCAAAGGATGGTTGTTGGTTAGACCTTAAGTCATGTCCGACTCTTTTTGCCAGCCCATGCACTGTAGCCCGCCAGGCTCCTCTGAGTGTGGACACACGCATCAGAGAGTAAGTACTCTATTTTGTCTGATTTTTTTTACTCAGCATAATTATTTTGAGATTCAGCCCTGCTGTTGAGTATAACAATAGTCCATTCTTTTGCTGCCGAATGGGCTTTCATTGCATGGATGTACCATGATTAGTTTATCCATTTACCTGTTGGGCTTCCCAGGTGGCACAATGGTAAAGAATCTGCCTGCCAATGCATGAGACACAGGAGATGAGAGTTCGATCCCTGGGTCAGGAAGATCCCCTGGAGGAGGGCATGGCCACCCACTCCTGGATTCTTGCCTGGAGAATCCCATGGACAGAGGAGCCTGGTGGGCTACAGTCCATGGGGTTGCACAGAGTCGAGTACAACTGAGCACACATGCACTGAGTAGCCAATTGATGGACATCTAGATTTTGGCTGTTACAGATAAAGCTGCTGTTTCCATCTGTGTACATTCTTTGGATGGTTGTATATTTTCATTTCTCTTGAGTAACCTGGGTGTAGAATGGGCTGAATCATCTGTTAGATGCATATCTGAATTTTAAGACACCAAGAAGCTGTTTTTCAGAGTTGTTGTAGCATTTTAAACTCACCAACAGTGTATGAGAGTTCCCGTTCCTCTGCATCTTGTCAGCTCTTAGTATGGTCAATCTTTTAAATTTTAGCCGTTCTAATAGCAATACCTTGTGGTTTTAATGTGCATTTTCCTAATGACTAATGATATGGAGCATCTTTTCATGTGCTTGTTGGTATCCGTGTATATTCTTTTTTTCCATGCCAGATATAATAATAGCTTACATCTGCTATCCCCAACCTCCCACTGCATCCCTCACCAAACCTCATCCCCTTTGGCAAACACAAGCCTGATCTCTTTGTCCTTGAGCCTGTTTCTGTTCGTGGATAGGTTCATTTGTGCCGTACTTAAGGTTCCACATATAAGTGATGCCATCTGGTATTTTTCTTTCTCTTTCTGACTTGCTTCACTTGGTAGGATCATCTCTAGTTGTGTCCACGTTGCTGCAAATGGCATTATTTCATTCATTTTTTTAAATGGCTGAGTGGAATTCCCTTATATGTATGTACCACATTTTCTTTATTCATTCACCTGTCAAAGGACATTTAGATTGTTTCCTTGTCTTGGCTATTGTAAATAGTGCTGCTCTGAACATTGCAGTGAATGTATGTGTTTGAATTCAAGTTTTGTCTGGATATATGCACAGGTGTGAGATGGCTGGATCATACAATGGACATGAGTTTGAACAAACTCCAGGTGATGGTGAAGGACAGGGAAGCCTGGAGTGCTGCAGTCCATGATGTCACAAAGAGTTGGACACAACTGAGCAACTGAACAACAGTGGTAATTCTATTTTTATTTTTCTGAGGAATTTCCATACTGTTTTCCATTGAGGCTGTACCAACTTACATTCCCACCAGCAGTGTAGGAGGGCTCCCTTTTCTCCACATCTTTTCCAGCTTTTGTTGTGTTGGTAGAGTTTTTACTGATGGCCGTCCTCACTGGTGTGAGTTGGTACCCCAGTTTTGATTGGCATTTCTCTAATTATTAATGATGTTGAGCATCTTTTCATGTGCCTGGTGGCCATTTGTATTTCTTCTTTGGATAAATGTTTATTTAGGTCTTCTGCCCATTTTTTTCGGAGAAGGGGATGGCATCCCACTCCAGTACTCTTGCCTGGAAAATCCCATGGATGGAGGAGCCTGGTAGGCTGCCGTCTATGGGGTCGCACAGAGTCGGACACGACTGAAGCGACTTAGCAGCAGCAGCAGCCCATTTTTTGATTGGGTTGTTCATTTTTTGTCACTGAGTTGTATGAGCTGTTTATATATTTTGGAAATTAAGCCCTCATCGGTCTCGTCGTTTGCAAATATTCTCTCCCGTTCTGTAGGTTGTCTTTTCGTTCTGCTTCAGGTTCCTTTTGCTGCACAAGAGCTTGTCTTGTACGCTTGATTAGGTCCTGTTTGTTTATTTTTTGTTTTGTTTTATGCTTTGGGAGACTGACCTAAGAAAACAGTTTATGTCAGAGAATGTCTTGCCTGCGGTCTCTTCTAGGAGTTTTATGGCGTCGTTTCTTAGGTTTACGTCTTTAAGGCACTCTGAGTTCGTGTTTGTGTTTGGTGAGGGGGTGTGTGCAACTATATATGTCCTTTATTAAAATGTCAGTTCAAATGTGTGGCTTATTTTTCAAAGTGGGTTGTTTATTTTTCTTAGTTTTGAGCTTTGAGAGTTCTTTGTATAACCTGGACAGAAGTCCATGGTCAAATATATTTTCTACTGTGGCTGGTCTTTTCATATTCTTAACAGGGTCTCTTTTTCTAATTTTTTTAAAAAAATGGAAATGTAGTTTGATTTATAATGTGTTAATTTCTGCTGTACAGCAAAGTGATTCAGTTACACACACAGAGATATTCAGTTACACACACACACGTATTCTTTTCTGTATTCTTTTCCATTCTGGTTTATCACAGGATATTGAATACAGTTCCCATGCTCTACAAGACCCTGTTGCGTATCCATTCTATTTATAATAGTTTGCATCTGTTGATCCCAAACTCCCAATCCTTCCCTCCCCCACCCCCTTGGCAACCATATTCTCTATGTCTGTGAATCTATTTCTTCAATAATGCCTTTAGAAGAGTCAAGATTAAAAAGTTTGACAAAGTACATACTAGTCATCAAATTGTTTTTCTTTTATGGATCGTGCTTTTGGTGTTGCATCTAAGAAATGTTTGCCCAACCCAAAGTTACAAAGATTTTATTTTATTTTTTAAGGATAAGGCTAGATTCCACTAACTTTCTTCTAAAATTTTTATAGTTTTAGATTTTACATTTAGTCTGTAATCCATTTTGAGTGAATTTTTGTATATAGTGTGATGTGTTCATCTAAGTGCTTTGAGGGTGAATAGCTACCCAGTTTTCCCATAAATGTGAATTAGGCCAAGTCTTCTATATGCTTATTAATTTCCTTCTACCTGTTGTATTAATTTTTGAGAGAATCTCTGGCTATAGTTTAAATTGTCTATTTTTACTTGCAATTCTATCAGTTTTGCTTCACATATTTTGAGCTCTGGTTTTTTTTTTTTTTTTTTTTTTTTTAAAGCCCACCTTTCTGACCATCCTGAGCATCAAACTAGATCAGCATGGGGCCTTTCCTGTGACCTGATGATACCCTTGGATTTTGTCCTTCTTAGAGATGATTTTTTAATTTTTGGATAAGTCTTTCACATCTGTAACCTTTATTTTCGAGGAAATTGGCTTCCTGCTTGATGTCTGAGGAGGCATGTGCTGAGACTCAGCCTCCCCCCCAAATAATGGTAATAATGACAATAGCAGCTCCTGGCTGCCAGGTGCACTGCCTACATTATCTCTAATCCTCCCAGCAGCCTTGCATGGTAAATATTATCTCTATTTTGCAGATACATTTTATTTATACCCCGCCACGTTTTAGGAAGGCTTATAGAAGGCTTTGTAGGGAGTTATAAAATACAGTATCATCACAAAAGGTGAAGGTAGAAAAAACAGTTTCTTAAAAGCAATGCAGAAGTGGCATCTCCTAGCCTTTAAGAATCTTGCCTGCAACCGCTGAAGTCTTAAGTAGAATTGCGATTTGAACCTGGCTCTTTCAGCTGCTAAGACTCTGATGTTTATACTCAGCCAGACCAAGAAACAAGAAGAGGCAGACAGGTGCTGGGGGTCAGTCCTCAGTGGGGACAGTCTTGTCATTGTTCAGTCACTCAGTCGCTTCTGACTCTTCGTGACCCCACGGACTGCAGCGAACCAGGCTTCCCTGTCCTTCATCTCCTGGAGTTTGCTCAAATTCATGTCCATTGAGTTGGTGATGCCAGCCAACCATCTCATCCTCTGTTGCCCCCTTCCCTTCTTGCCCTCATCAGTCTTTTCCAGCCTCAGGGTCTTTTCTGATGAATTAGTTCTTCGCATCAGGTGGCCAAAGTATTAGAGCTTCAGCCTCAGTCCTTCCAATGAATATTCAGAGTTGATTTCCCTTAGGAATGACTGGTTTGATCTCCTTGCAGTCCAAGGAACCCACAAAAGTATTCTCCAGCACCACAGTTTGAAAGCATCAATTCTTTGGTGCTTAGCCATCTTTATGGTCCAGCTCTCACGTGACTACTGGAAAAACCATAGCTTTGACTATATGGACCTTTTTTGGCAAAGTGATGTCTTTGCTTTTTCGTACACTGTCTAGGTTTGTTGTAGCTTTCCTTCCGTGAAACAAGTGTCTTTTAATTTCAAGGGGAGGCTGACATAGGGCTGATTTGGGGGTAAGAAGAGAGGATTAGGGGAAATAACATACAATTGGAGACTTTTTGGCTGATACCTGCTATTATTGCTTGGCCTTTACCCTTTCTTTGATAACAGAGCTGCATTTGGGAAAACCCATTCATTCCATGTGGACTGGATGTGGTTGTTCCCCAGGCTGAGGTGTGGGTGTGAGACCTGGACCTGGTCAATCAGAATACTCTACTCCTGTAGGGGCAGGCACGTGGTCAAAGAGAAACCAGAATCTGTCCTGGGCTCTTCATCCAGAGCCAACGGGGAGGATGCTCTCTTCCCAGCGTGGTTCTGAAACAGAGCTGGGCCCTCTGGTCCTTGTCCCCCATGTCCTTCACCTGCCTTTTGTCTGTGGAAAAACTTTAGCCCAAGAATAAGTTTAATCAAAGAAGTGAGAGCATGCAGAAACAACAGAAAACAACACAAGACCAAATTATATTAGTTTAGTCAATAAGTATAATCAAGGACCTTTAGCTCCTCTTCAAGGGCTATAGGTAATATTCTGGGCCATATCCCTTGGGCTGTCTTATAGATGCTGAAACCTCACCAAGTGGAAGAAGCTAACTACCTGATGAGCAGACTGTAGCCATGACGTAAGCCGCCACGATTCTGAGAACTGGCCTCAAGAAATGTAGACAAACCGACCCTGGAACTGAAGATTAACTGTACTTAAAACAATCAAGATGGTGCTGGTCAGACCGCCCATGACCAATTTCAAGATGACGGTCAGAGCTGACTGTGCTGTTTCTACATGTAGCCCCTCCCTCTGCCTATAAAAGCTGACTTCCCCTGGGAAGGCAGCCTTTGAACTGTTGTCCTCCCTCCCCCAAAGCTGCCAGCCTCCCAAATAAAGCAAACTTTATTTTCCACCCACGTGGCCTCCTTATTGGCCTCTAAATGGTGAGCGGTTGAACCCCATTTTCGGTTACAGTCCCACCCACAACCATGTGAGTCCGGGGCTTCTGACAACCATCCTGCATTCACGTGGAGAAAGGCTGTCTAAGAGGTGGGGAAAGCCTGAGCAGTGGTGGCATACGTTGAAACCACAGATCCAGCCTTGCCTGAAGCCTGTTCTTCTACAGCAATTGATGTGTTTCCCACATTCGTGGGTGGCTAAGTTAATATGAATTGGGTTTCTGTTACTTGTATCTAAAAGGAATTTACTATAGATCTGAAACGTAATAGAAATTAACTAGGGAGATATTGGGAGGAAGAGTGTTGCAGGCAGAGGGAACAGCATGAGTGAGGGGCTGAGGTGAGGGAAAGCTGGATGCACTGAGGTGAAGGAGGTCAGTCCAGATACATGAAGTGGATGAGGTGGACGGAACTGCACCGTTGGGCTGGTGTACTGCATGTCATTGCCGGATGAGCAATGAAGGGAGTTGGCGGAGGTTCTGGGTTGTATAGTACTCCCCTCAATTCATAACCGTATGGAACCTCAGAGTGAGACCTTATTGCAAATAGAGACTTTGCAGATTACTTTGTTAAATGGAGTAGCTGCAGCTGCTCAGTTGCTAAGTCATATCCAACTCTTTGCGACTCCGTGGACTGTAGCCCACCAGGCTCCTCTGTCCCTGGGATTCTCCAGGCAAGAATACTGGAGAGGGTCACCATTCCCTTCTCCAGGGGATCTTCCTGACCCAGGGATCAAACCTGGGTCTCTTGCATTGCACGTGGATTCTTTACTGTCTGAGCCACCAGGGAAGCTTAAGGTATGAATACCATGGATAAACACCCCAGCTTCCTTGTCCTCCGATGGGATGACTCTAAGGCCTCATCACTCTCTGTGGCCTAGAGGGTAACCTGCTCACTTTTAAAAATATTTATTTATTTGCTTGACTGTGCCAGGTGTTAGCTGCAGCATAGGAGATCTTTAATCTTCCCTGCAGCAAGGGAACTCTTAGTTTTAGCATGTGGGCTCTAGTTCCTTAACCAGGGATTGAACCTGGGCCCTCTGCTTTGGGAGCGTGGAGTCTTAGTCACTGGACCACCAGGGACCAGTGCTGTAACCTGCTCATTGACATGTCCTATGCTGGCTCTTTCCCCTTCTCCCACTCTCTCTTCCCTTCTCTTCCTGGGATCACTTCCCAGATCAACTACTTATGCCCAGATCCTTGTCTTGGGGTCTACTTTGTGGGAATTCAAACTAAGACAGATGCCCCTTAAGACAGTGGTGGCCTACTGGGCAAGGGCTGGAGACGAAGATGGTGAGGTTGGCAGGAGACACATTACGAATGTCTTCATGGCCAGGTGGACGCGTTTGGGCTTAATCTTAAGTGTTTTGGGGGAGATGGAAGCAGAGAGTGATGTCTGATATTCATTTCTCAAGGATCCTTTTGGCAGCAATTCATAGGCCAGTAAAACAGTTGCAAGGAGATGGACTGCAGTGGTCCTTCTCCTTGTTATAATTCAGGATCTGAGGCTGAACCCTCCCCTGGGGATAGAGTGAGCTGCACACTAGGATGGGCAAGATACAATTTTCTCCCCATGAATCTTGGGGACCTCTTGTTATGCTGCAACTGTCTTAGTTAACACTCAATTGCCGAGTAATTCTCATTACCTCTTCTCATCGACAGACAATGAACAGCTGTCAAGCTTGTCTTACAAAACAAGACAATTTTTTCCCCGTTAATGAAGCTCCGGATCGGAGTGAGGGGAGGAGCGCGCGCTGCCGTAATGGAGTATTCTGGCTGTGTCTCTGCCTGCCCTGCTTGCCAGTGAGCAATCATTTCCCCGTGGTCCTGGGAGGAAGTGGGGAGAGGGGGCGAGGCCGAGGTGACTTTTTGGACCTGTTTTCCACTCTCCTTCTCGTTCCTCTTTCTGAAAGAAACCTAACTGCAGCCTCTTTGGAATTTGCGTATAATCTGCATTTGTGATTTTATGGGCTATGAGGGGGACTCTTTAACCTGAGACTGTGTGTTGCGTGCAACCAAGTGGGAAAAGGTTTGATCCCGAGTTTAAATCCTGGAAGAAGGAGGGAAGATCTTTAAGCTGCAGACAGAATGCCAGGCACTCGGTAAATCCGTCCATTCCTCTCCAGTCTCTGTTCGTTTCTGTCTTCTCCCTCCCTCCCTTTCCTCTCAACCTTATTTTTGATACCAGAATCACGTTTACAATATGTGCATTAGATGGTGTCCAGACTTGGTCTGAATACTGCCAAATATTCAGGAAGTACAAGGAAGTCATGACTTCTCATTCTGTTTCAGTTCAGCTCTGGCAAGGAGAAAATTCAATTTTTAAATTGCTGATGTGAAAATTATTCCTCTGTACCTCCCACCTCCTGGGTCTAACTGAGCTCCCCCAGTGTTCAGTCACTTCAGTCGTGTCTGACTCTCTGTGACCCTGTGGACCATGGCCCGCCAGGCTCCTCTGTCCATGGGATTCTCCAGGCAAGAACACTGGTGGTGGGGGGTGGTTGCCATTTCCTCCTCCAGTGATAAAGTTTGAAGTGAGTGAAGTGAAGTTGCTCAATCGTGCCCGACTCTTTGCATCCTCATGGACTGTCGCCTACCAGGCTCTTCTGTCCATGGGATTTTCCAGGCAAAAGTACTGGAGTGGGTAGCCATTTCCTTCTCCAGAGCTCCCCCAGTAGCCTCACAAAATAACTCTTATCTTTCTTCCACATGAGTGCTATTCAGACATCTGAAGATAGTGCTTATACCTTTGATTTTTTTTTTTAACCTAAAAGAATAAAGACAGGGCTTCCTTGGTGATCTAGTGGTTAAGAATCCTCCTTGCAATGCAATGATTTGATCTCTGGTGCAGGAAGATTCCACATGATGCTGAGTAACTAAGAGCTTTAGAGCCTGTTCTCCCAAGAGAAACCACTGCAGTGAGGGGCCCGTGCACCCCAATAAAGAGTAGCCCTGCCTCACCGTGACTGGAGAAAGCTCACATGCAGCAATGAAGACCCAGCACAGCCAAAAAATAAAATAAGTAAATCTTAAAAAAATCTTAGAAAAAAGTTCATCAGTCTTCCTATAAACAAGTTCCAATAGTCTTTATCTCTTTGAAACGGTGGCCTTGACTCCAGGTGTGAAAACCAGGCTTGGACTGTCACCTCCCTTTCCCTGAGCGATAGACCTCTATTGATGCAACCCAAGATAACATTAAGTCTTAAAATTTTTTTTTCATTTTTAATATTTTGGTGGCAGCTACTTTATATGGCTAGCTCATATAAAGCTATTTATCTTAGCACTGACTAACTCTTTAAAAATTTTTTATTTACTTATTTTTGGCTGTGCTGGGCCTTTGTTGCCGCTAGAGAAACTCTAGTTGCGGTGAGCAGGGACTCCTCTTTGTTGCAGTTGAGGTGCACAGCCTTCTCAGTACAGTGGCCTCTCTTGTTTCAGAGCACAGGCTCTAGAGCACACAGACTTCAGTAGTTGTGGCACCAGGGCTTAGTTGCTCTGTGGCGTGTGGGATCTTCATGGACTAGGGATGGAATCAGTGTCCACTGCATTGGTAGGCAGATTATTAAGTATTCACCACCAGGGAAGTCCTGACGAAGACTCTTAAATCAAGAGCTGAAAAGACAAATACTGTCAGAGGCTGAATGGGTAAGGCAAATGAGTGAAACATTCTGCGTGAGGCTTGAAGTGAACGGAAGAGTTCATGCCACTTTCAGAGCAGACAGCAGCTCTCCTTTTCAGCTGATTTCTGTCCTGCAGGCCCTGCAGGGTGTATGTTCAGCATTAAAAATGAGAAGATTCCACATAAAAATCCAGACTTGAAACTTAAGAAAACCAGCCCCAACGATCTGGCAATCTTGGCTGCATAGTCCAGTGTGGTTGGAGCTGAGCTGTAGCTGCTGGAGGCCTTTGGGCATTCTTGCAGAAGCAGCAAGAGGGCGCTGGTCCACTTTCTACGTGACCATGTTAACAATCTGTTGAAGGGGTGGGCCAAATGGTCCCCAGGAGGGCTCAGATGCTCTGCCCCCTAACATCACTGATGGAAGCAAGGTAACAAGGGGAGAGGCCCTGTCCAGGGTATTTTGGAGTCGTAGCATCTTGTACTTTACTATGAGAAATACTGCAAGCTTGGTACTTTATTATCTCTGGTGAAAAGTGGAAGAGGAAACATGATAAATGCACCTATGAATATAGCCCATAGATCTGGGGATTTCCTTGGTGGTCCAGTGGTTAAGAATCTGACTTCCAATGCAGAGGATGCATGTTCAATCCCTTGTTAGGGAATTAAGATCCCACAGGCAAAAGAAAAAAAAAATCCATACAGTTAGGGAGAGATAAGTATCTGGATGGAACAGGAAAGGGGAGGAATTAGGGGTGGAGTGGGGGAACTGTTTAGATGTAGGGGTCCAGGAAGGCTGCTCTGACAACATGACTTTCAACTGGAGACCTGAATGAAGGGAGGGTAGCAGGGGATGAGAATGTTTAGGCAGCAGGTGCAAAGGTCCTGAGGTCAGATGCTCTTCATGTGTTTGAGGAGCAGTGAGGAGCCTGGGAGTTGGTGATGGACAGGGAAGCCTGGCGTGCTGCAGTCCATGGGGTCGCAAAGAGTCAGACACACAAATGAGTGACCGAACTGAACTGAACCAAGGGGCCTGGGACTGTGGAGCAGAGTGAGAGGTGGGGCAGTACCAGAGGGTGAGGTGGAGGTGGTGGTGGGGCTGAGTGGTATAGGGCAGGAGAGGCTGAGGGGAGGTGTTGAGAGTTTTAAGTGCAATACCAACATCCAATACACATTTATTGAGCTCCTTCTATAAGCCAGTCACTGTGCAAGATGTTAGAGACAGTGAATGAAATGGATAAAATTTGCCCTCATGGGGCTTAAATTCTGGTGTGTGTGCATGTGTGCAACATATGACAAGTCATATGTGTAGTGTGTGTGTGTAACATGTGATAAACACATCATATGTGCAGTGTGCAGATCCAGAAAAATAAAGCAAAGAGGCTGGCATGATCTAAGGCCAATATCACAGCCCCTCTGAGCCCCAGTTTACTCATTTTTAAACTCTTTAATTTCCTCTTGCTTGCTGTTGTTAAAAGGATTAAATTAGGGGGTGTTACAGACTGCACTGTGTCCCTCCAAATTCATACATTGAAGTTCTGGCCCCAAGGACCCAGCATGTGACCTTATTTGGAGACGGGCTCTTTACAGACGTGGTCAAGTTACAATGAAGTCATTAGGATTGGCCCTGGGCTTCCCAGGTGGTGTTAGAGGTAAAAGAACCCACCGGCCAATGCAGGAGATGAAAGAGATGTGGGTTCAATCTCCGGGCTGGGACAATCCCCTGGAGAAGGGCATGGCACCCCATTCCAGTATTCTTGCTTGGAGAATCCTTTGGACAGAGGAGCCTGGCAGGCTACAGTCTATAGGGTCGCAAAGAGTCAGACACGACTGAAGCGACTTAGCACGTACGCATGCCTGCTTGCATGCACTAACCCAATATGACTATGTCCTCTTAAGAAGAAGAGGACACCAGGACATGGACACAACAGAGGGAAGGCAGTGTGAAGACACAGGGGAAGACGGCTGTCTGCAAGCCATGGAGAGAGGCCTCGGAAGGAACCAACCCTCGATCTTGGACTTCAGCCTCCACAACTGTGGGACAACAATGTTTCTGTTGTTTAAAGCTCCCAGTCTCAACAGCAGCCCAGCAAAGCAATGTAGTAAAGTGTTTATTCCAGGGCCTGGTACCAGTAAGCATATGCTGGACAAACAGGTGGATGTTAAAACAAACGTGTACTGTTGCATGGTCCTTGGATGACTTATTTCATGGTACTGCCTCCCTCCATCCCACCCATATCAAGGACAGGCAGGTATGTGTGCTAAGTCACTTGAGTCATGTCCCACTGTTTGCGACCCTTTTGACTGTAGCCCTCCAGACTCCTCTGTCCATAGAATCCCTCCAGGCAAGTGGGTTGCCATGACCTCCTCCAGGGAATATCTTCAACCCAGGGATCGAACCTGTGTCTTACCTCTTTACCACTAGTGCCACCTGGGAAGTGTTATTAAGAACACCGCTGGTCAAATCCTGTGACCCCTTCCTGTCGCCCTGCCAACTTTTCGCAGACGGGTTGCCCCAAGCAAGAAGTACTCTCCTGCCTTGATGGAGCGATCACGGCTCACGCAGAACAAAGCTTTCCACTGGCAACAGCTTTCTGGGGGAAACAAAACAAGCAAAGCCAAAGAAAACATCATCACGTCCCTGCCTGACATTTCCCCACCTTGGGTTTTCTTTGAGGTTGCCAGACAGCTACTAGCTGCCTCTTCCACAGCCTCAGATGACAGATCGCCACCTTTTAACGGAGTAACTGAACTGCAATGTCATAGCTGTTTCGAGGGAAATGAGGCTTGTAACCCACTCTTTTCCTCCCTTCAGAGACTGTTCCCCAAAGGGCAGCTGGTTAGACCCGAAATGGTCACCGTGATCATTAGCATCCATCCCTGGTAAACCTCAGCCTGACCACCTCTCCCCGCACCTCCTTCCCACGGCATTCTAGACCTGTTTCGTCTGTCTAGTCATTGGACCAGATGGATCTAGGGAGTTTCCCAACAGCCGGTGGCCATTGGCAGCATACAGCAAGAAGTTCTTGCTTCCTGGACTGGAATACTGCAACTGCTGCTCCAAGCACCTACACCTCAGAGATTGGCTAATGGCAAAGACAGCAGCTCCAGGTCCTCACGGCCTGAGCGGGAGGTGAAGCGGCAACACCCCGGTCCTGGTGTCTCATGAATCCGAGTCTCCAGGCTGCCTTCTGGCTTGCAGCTCGCCTTCTCAATAAGTTCTGCACATGACCGATGGCCAGAGGGGTTTTTCCTGCAAACACAGAGCCCTTAAATACCTTCCCTGGATGCTTAGCACCTGCAGAGTTCAAGCACTTTGGCACGGCATTCAAGGCCCCCTGTAGGCTGGATGTTCCTGTCCGCTCTCCAGCTCGCTCCTTTCCCCCATCGTGGGCACCTCCCTGTGTTCATCTACTGTGTCTTACCTCTGTCCTTGTTTTTCTGGCCACTCGGCATAACGGGAATCTTAGTTGCCTCACCAGGGATCGAACCTGTGCTCCCTGCCATGGTAGGGCGGAGTCTTAATCACCAGACTGCCAGAGAATTCCCTCATCTGTCATTTGCAGACGTGTTCCTGCTACTGTGTTCCACACCCGTTTAGTCCACCAGCCTAATCTCTATTTGTTCTTAAACATTTTGCTCAGTCCTTTTGTGTAGACTCCCGAAGCCCTGGGCGTCTCTGGTGGCTCAGTGGTAAAGAATCTGCCTGTCAATGAAGGAGGTGCAGGAGATGCGAGTGCCAGCCCTGGGTTTGGAAGATCCCCTGGAGAAGGCAATGGCAACCCTTCTCCAGAAGTCTTGCCTGGGAAGTCCCATGGACAGAGGAGCCTGGTGGGCTATAGTCCATGGGGCCACAGAGAGTCAGGCACGACTTAGCAGCTAAACAACAATAGCCCAGAGCTTCCCTCTCCCAGGAGTAAATCCCTCCCTCTCATATAATGCATGCTCCCCCATAGGGACTTCATTTATTTTCTCTTTCCGTGTTGAGACACTTGACTGTTTCTGATATCTGCCTCTCTCTCCAGTATTCTTCATTCAACAAATATTTGTGGTGCTCCAACCACATCAGGGGAACATTGCTAGGAAATGGAGATGCAGCTGAGAGCAGACATGTATGGGAGCTCCGTCTTCTTGGAAACTAGAGTCTGTCTGGGGGAGACAGACATTATACAAATGCCTGACAAATAATTTAAAATATGAGCATGAAAATTTCAATGAAGGAAAAGTTGGTCATGGGCTCCTCCAAAGTTTTTTAAATGATCGTAACCTGGGTCCTCAGCAGGGGGCAGATTTCGTCCATGGGGGATGTCTCCACGTATGGAGACATCTTTGGCCATCATAACTGGGGATTGAGTGCTCCTTGCATTTAGTGGATGGAAACCAGGGATGCTAACATCTTACAGGGCTTTGGACAGTCTCCACAATAAAGAATTATCCATCCCCTATTGTCAATAGTGCTGAGGCTGGGGAACCCTGCCGTCACCCCCTCACCAAGTAGGTTTTGCCCACAACAGAAACACATGGAAAAAGGCTTGTTGAATAAATGGGTGGAGAGAGGAAGTCATTCCATCATGGCAGTGAGCAATGCTAATACTTCATACATGGGCACCTGTGAACAGCTTCTCCAGATCCTTGAAGGGTAGGACAGGGCTGGCTTCCTGGAGGTAGCACTGGTGTGGTTGTACAGGATTCCGGGCTCAGAAGGGTCAGTTGAGCGCTATGCTAGCACCATCTTGAAATTCTAAATAACTTTTGAGGGGCCTCCCTCGCGGTCCAGTGGCTAAGACTCTGAGCTCTCAATGCATGGGCCCCATGTTTGATCCCTGCTCAGGGAACTAGATCCTGCATGTCACAACTAAGAATTCACATGCTCTCTCTCTCTTAATTTGCTAAGCTGTGTCTGACTCTTGTGACCCCACGGACTGTAGCCCACCAGGATCCTCCCTCCAGGGAATTCTCCAGGCAAGGATACTGGAGTGGGTTGCCAATTCCTTCTCCAGGGATCTTCCAGGCCCACTGCACTGTAGGCAGATTCTTTACTGACGGAGCTACAAGGCATTTCACATGCTACAACTAAAAAAAAAAACAAAACAAACAAACAAAAAACCAAACAGATTCCATATGCCAAAACTAAGAGATGGCACAGCCAATTAAATAAATGTTTTTTTTTAAATAAATAATTTTTGAAGGGCCTTCATTTTCGCCTTACACTTGTTCCTACAATTATGTGGCTGGTTCTGGGGTGTGTGTGAAGGAGGCTGTGATCAATGAAGCCTCTGAGAGTGGCGTGGAAGCATTTGGGGAGAGTAGGGGAGGCATGTAGCCCTCTCTCTGATGTCTCAGGTCTGGGACCAGCACTTGAATTTCTGCCACAGGAGGACCTTCACCTGGTCCTTCTCTCTCTCTGGCTTCCCCATCCCAAAACGGAGTCAATGGTGCCACACAAACTTACAACCTCATCACCCAGCTCCAGCAATGATTAGCATGTTTCCCATCTTACTTCATTTCCACCCCTTCCAAAGTTTCCCCCTCCCTATTATTTTGAAGTTAATCCCAGAATTATATCATTTCATGTATAAAGATTCCAGTGTTGGTCTCTAAAAGGTAAGAATGATGAAGAATACATAACCTCTCTACCACGATCACATCTAAGCCATTGATAATTCCTTAATATCCTCCCGTATCCTGTCTGTGTCTGGGAACTACTTGCTTCCTCTTCCTCCATCGTCCTCCTATGTGCATCCATGAGCCCTGACATCCTGTTGTCTCCAGATCCATCCAGAACCCATCCATTCTGCCCCTCCTCCGCCACCCCCATCCTTGCCCGTTCCAGGACTGTCTCAGATCCCGACGAGTACGCGTTTCACTGTCTGGTCTCTGTCCACTCCTGAACCTCACCCACTCCTGGCCTCTCTGCACCTGATTCCTCACCAGCCACGGAGCCTCCTTGCTGGTCCCCAAACATGCCCCTGTTCCCTGGTGCTGGAATTGTTTTCATCCAGGTATCTCCAGGGGCCCAGCCTCGATTTATCCAGGTCTGTGGTTCTCAGGGAGACCCTACCATCTGGCTTATCTGAACCATCTCTCCCACGACCCTGTCCCCTCCCCCAGCCTTCTCACTCAGTAATCAGGCTGTGTCCTATCCATTGGCTTGTTTATTGCTTTTCTTTCCAATGCTTATTTAACTTCTATGCAGAGTACATCATGAGAAATGCTGGGCTGGAAGAAGCACAAGTTGAAATCAAGATTGCTGGGAGAAATATCAATAACCTCAGATATGCAGACGACACCACCCTTATGGCAGAAAGTGAAGAGGAACTAAAAAGCTTCTTGATAAAAGTGGAAGAGGAGAGTGAAAAATTTGGCTTAAAACTCAACATCCAGAAAACGAAGATCATGGCATCTGGTCCCATCACTTCATGGGAAATAGATGGGGAAACAGTGGAAACAGTGGGTGATTTTATTTTTTGGGCTCCAAAATCACTGCAGATGTTGATTGCAGCCATGAAATTAAAAGACGCTTACTCCTTGGAAGGAAAGTTATGACCAACCTAGATAGCATATTGAAAAGCAGAGACATTACTTTGCCAACCAAGGTCCATCCAGTCAAGGTTATGGTTTTTCCAGTGGTCATGTATGGATGTGAGAGTTGGACTGTGAAGAAAGCTGAGCACCAAAGAATTGATGCTTTTGAACTGTGGTGTTGGAGAAGACTGTTGAGAGTCCCTTGGAGATCAGTCCTAGGATTTCTTTGGAAGGACTGATGCTAAAGCTGAAACTCGAGTACTTTGGCCACCTCATGCAAAGAGTTGACTCATTGGAAAAGACTCTGATGCTGGGAGGGATTGGGGGCAGGAGGAGAAGGGGATGACAGAGGATGAGATGGCTGGATGGCATCACGGACTCAATGGACGTGAGTTTGAGTGAACTCTGGGAGTTGGTGATGGACAGGGAGGCCTGGTGTGCTGCGATTCATGGGGTCGCAAAGAGTCAGATGTGACTGAGTGAATGAACTGAACTGAACTGAATTGAACTGAAAGCAAAAGCTGTATGAATCAGTTCATTGTGTGTCCACTGTATCTGGGACAGGCACTCCAATACTCTCAATCCTCTATAAATATTTGCTAAGTGAACAGATTTACTGGGTGGATTCTTCTGCCTCTGAGATGTAGCCATATAGACTTCCTACCAAATGAACAAGTAAGTCCCTCCTGATCCAATTCTGGAAAATCTAATCAAGAATCAACCAGGTCTGGAAGGCATTCTTTTTTTTTCCCCCCCACATTAAAAAATTTTTGTTAAATTTATTATTTATTTATTTGGCTGCCAGAGGTCTTCGTTGTGGCATGCTGAATCTTTAGCTAGGGTGTGAGAAGTCTCAGTTGTGGCATGTGGGGTCTAGCTCCCTGGCCAGGGATAGAACCCAGGCCCCCTGCATTGGGAGCGAGGAGTCTTAGCCACTGGACCACCAGGGCTGCTGCTGCTGCTAAGTCACTTCAGTTGTGTCCGACTCTGTGCAAGCCCAGACATGGCAGCCTACCAGGCTCCCCCATCCCTGGGATTCTCCAGGCAAGAACACTGGAGTGGGCTGCCATTTCCTTCCCCAGTGCATGAAAGTGAAAAGTGAAAGTGAAGTCCCTCAGTCGTGTCTGACCCTTAGCGCCCCATGGACTGCAGCCTACCAGGCTCCTCCGTCCATAGGATTTTCCAGGCAAGAGTACTGGAGTGGGGTGCCATTGCCTTCTCCTGGACCACCAGGGAGGTTCCCACAAATTTTTGAAATTTATTTATTTTTGGCCGCAATGGATCTTAGTTTCAGCATGTGGGATCTTTCTTTGTGGCGCATGGGCTTAGTTGGCCCATGGCACGTGGGATCTTAATTCCCCGACCAGGGATTGAAGCCACATCCCTCGCACTGAAAGGTGGATTCTTAACCAGTGGGCCAGCAGGGAAGTCCCTGGAAGGCATTGGAGGTTGTTAAGGACATGGCAGAGGCTTTCTCCCAAAGCGGGGCTGGGAAGGCGCCAGGAAGGTCCTACTTCTGGTCGCCCTTCTCACCTGCTCAGCACACCTTGAGCCTGTCTCCCATCTTCCAGTGTAAACCAGGCTGGGGAATCCTGGTCTCTCCCCAGAAACTGCCCACCCCACCATCTGACCACAGGGAGGAAGGAAAAACTGGAGAGAACACTCTTTTCCAAAGGTTCATGAGCTGTGACTGGAACCCCGAAGCACCCAGGTGTGGGCAGCTCTGTGCACGAGAGTTAATAAGATGGGGCTTTGAGGAGCCCAGTGTCTCTGGGGCAATCTGTTGATGATGCAATTGCCTGAACTCTCCCCTTGGACACTGGTCCAGGGCACCTACACAGGGATGCCGGTATCCCAGAGGCTGCTCCGCTAAGGGACTGCACAGTGAGGATGCCAGGCAGGACTTGGAGTTCCTGCCTCTTTTTAATGCCAGCTTTGGAGACCTGGGTTCAATCCCTGGGTCAGGAAGATTCCCTGGAGAAGGGAAAGGCTATCCACTCCAGTATTGTGCCCTGAAGAATTCCATAGACTATACAGTCCATGGGGTCACAATGAGTCAGACATAACTGAGTGGCTTTCACTTTCACTTTTTCTTTTGAGCAAACACAGGAGACTAATTATGCAGTTCTATTGAGACCTCCTGTAAAGGCTCAGACACCTTGTTAATCGGAGCTCAACAAAACCGGGCCTGGAGGTTGGAATAAAAATAGCTTTGTGCAAGTTAAAAGGAAACATTAGCTTTTGTGTCAGGAATTCAGGCCTCAAGGTTGTGGGGGGTGTTCGGGGGAGTCAGAGGCATGACTATGTGTGTCCTGGACTATGTGTGTTCACACCCATTTGAAGCAATGGGTGTGTCACACCTGCAGATTGTGACAATGAGATGATGTTAACTCACATGCTGTTTGAGTTTCCCGGGGCTGATGTGGCAAATGACCAGAGATGAGGTGACTTAAAGCAACAGAAATTTCTCTTTTCTTGGTTCTGGAGCTTGGAAGTCTGAAATGAGGGGTCGGCTGGGCCATGCTCCCTCTCAAGCCTCTAAATGAGAATCCGTCCCTTTTCCTTTATTCCTGTTAGCTTTTGGACCCATCACTTGCTCCCATCTCTGCTTCCGCTGTCACGTGGCATCTATCCCTATGTGCTGGTGTGTGTGTCCAGATTTCCTTCTTAAAAGGATGCCAGTATGGGATAATTGGGACTTCCTTGGTAGCTCAGCTGGTAAAGACTCTGCCTGCAAGGCAGGAGACCCTGGTTCTATTCCTGTGTCAGGAAGATACTCTGGAGAAGGGATAGGCTACCCACTCCAGTATTCTTGGGCTTCCCTGGTGGCTCAGCTGGTAAAGAATTCACTGCAATGTGGGAGACCTGGGTTCAATCCCTGTGTTAGGAAGATCCTTTGGAGAAGGGAAAGGCTGCCCACTCCAGTATTCTGGTCTGGAGAATTCCATGGACTGTATAGATGATGGGGTCGCAAAGAGTCAGACACAACTGAGCGACTCACTTTCACTTTCATTGGATAATTATAAATACAGTTAAATCATATGATCTAATGACCTCACCTGCTTACATCTATAACGTCTCTATTTCTAAACAGAGTCACATCGCAGGTACTGGGGATTAGGGCTTTAATGTCTCTTTTGGGAGGACAAGACGCAACCCATGACATGTGCATCCCATAAGTATCCCCTGAGGACCTACTGTGCCACCTAATAATGTGAAGAGGGCAACCTCACCCATCTTCTGGCGTGCTCTGTACTTGGTGCATTTATGTACATTAAGACATGGGCTCAAGTTCATCCTTTTTTTAAGAAAATTTTCTCCTTGCTGTGCCGTGTGGGCTTTCTGAGAGTAGTGGTCACTCTTTGTTTCGGTGCTTGGCTTCTCATTGTTGTGGCTTCTCTTGTTACAGAGCATGGGGTCTAGAATGCGCAGGCTCGGAAGTTGTGGCTCCTGGGCTTAGCTGCCCCAAGGCGTGTGGGATCTAAGTTCCCAAACCAGGGATCCAACTGGCATCCCTTGCATTGGAAGGTGGCTTCCTAACCACTGGACCACCAGGGAAGTCCCAAGCTCATCCTTTTAAAGAAGAGCAGAATCACCCGTGATGCCCACTAAGGGTTATACTAATGGAATCCATCCCACCTTAGGGTTCAGGTCCCAAGATGTTGGAGTCTTGACATTGAAGACAGACTACTTCACTGGCAGACTCTTAGGAGGATTTAGTGGTTGCTGAATGATTTTCCCATATTGGGAGTCAAAGTAGGGTTCTGGACTAAACCGTGGAGAGAGGCAGCCTTTTCTAGAAACTCTCCATTTCCCAATCAGAGTCAGCTCTCAGGATCCCCCCCACTATTCCATGTCCATCCCCACACAAAGGTTATGAGCAGCTGGGGTTGGGAGGCTGTGTGCATGGTGGGGATATTGAGGAGACAGCCTACCCTGCTCCATTACGGCCACCTGCACAGCCCATGTTGAATTCTGTTACCTTCAGCCTATCATTGGACGATTGTTCAACACTGGCTCAAGAGATATTAGAACTGCTGTTGTTTAGCTGCTCAGTCGTGTCCGACTCTGCAATCCCATGGACTGCAGCATGGCAGCCTTCCCTGTCCTTCACTATCTCCTGGAGCTTGCTCAAACTCACGTCCATCGAGTGGATGATGCCATCCAACCATCTCATCCTCTGTCGTCCCCTTCTCCTCCTGCCTTCAATCTTTCCCAGCATCAGGGTCTTTTCCAATGAGCTGGCTCTTCACATCAGGTGGCCAAAGTATTGCAGCTTCAGCATCGGTCCTTCCAATGAATATTCAGGGTTGATTTCCTTTAGGAATTCTGTTACTTTCTGCTTATCGCTGAACCTTTCATTCAACATGGGCTCAGGAAATGTTGGAGCTTCTGCTCTCTGCCATATGCTTGGGAGCCAAATGGGGACTGAGACAGTGAACACAACAGATCAAGTGCCTGGTTTTACGGAGTGGATGCTATATGGAGACACGAACAATGAACCAGAGAATGAATGAGCCCCCACTGTTGGCCGCAAGCATCTCTTTTCCTTCTAGGAGGTCTGACGTTCACTAGCGCATGATCTGCAGCCCTGTGCTGTCTGTCCCTGAGAAGGGAAAAACGTCCAGGCCTCCTACCCACGCCCCCTCGTGGAGCTTGGGCTGTCTGTGTTGCAGCCACATCCATCAGAGCCAAAGAGAGCCATTAGGCAGGGGTCCTGTCTTCAAAGCCACCTTTTCTTGAAGCTCCTAGCAACCAGTTGGGAGCAGGGAGCCGAGGATGAACATTTTCTTCTGCCCTCTCTAATTTTCCCATCACTTCTCTTTTCATCCCGGAACTTGGTGAGATTAATAAAGCTGTGACTGAAGAACAGATAGCAACACGGGTTGGGGTGGGGGATATAGAAACACCAGAACATGGGCTCATGTTCACTGTGCACCTACCAGGGCTGAGACTAGGGGGAGCGGGGTGAGGCACTTGCCTTGGGTGCAAAATTTAAGGGGGGGTGCCACCAAACTTAGCAGTTGAGAGAAATCATACTCCAATGGAATATTTTAAAAATTATTATTGTTATTTTAAAAATAGCTTTATTTCTTCATTTTTGGCTGTGCTGGTCTTCACTGCTACACGGGCTTTCTCTAGTCGTGGACGAGGGGCGTGTGCAGGCTTTGCTCGTTGTGGCTCCCAGGCTCTAGAAGGCAAGCTCAGTAGTTCTGGTGCATGGGCTTAGTTCTGTGGCCTGTGGGATATTCCCAGATCAGGGATCGAACCTGTGTTTTCTGCACTGGCAGGCAGTCTTTACCACTGAACCACCAGGGAAGCCATTTTTAACGATTATTTAAAAAAATCTTATTTATTTATTTTTGGCTGCCCTGGGTCTTTCTTTGCTGCGTGTGGACTCTAGTTGTGGGGAGCAGGGGCTACTCTTTAGTTGCGGGGAGCAGGTTTCTCATTACATTGGTTCTCTTGTTGTGGAGCCAGGCTATAGAGTGTGGGCTCAGTAGTTGTGGCACAAGGGTTTAGTTGCTCCACAGCATGTGGGATCTTCCAGAATCAGGGATCAAACCTGTGTCTCCTGCATTGGCAGGTGGATTCTTTACCACTGGACCACCAGGGGAGTCCCTAATGCAATATTTTAGCACATCAAAGTTCATGCAGAAAAATCCCAGATGAGCAAAATAGCAAACCTTTGAGTGAGATCATATCAGCAAAGATCCTAGTTCAGGACTTGGCACCTGGTAGGTATCTGAGAAATCAAACACAAGAAGGGAAATGGAATAATAATGCTAACACTTTCTGGTGTTCTTTTAAGGACTTTGCATGTGTTATTTCATTTAATCCTCCCAACAACCCCTATGAGCTGGGTTTCTTGATGCCCATCTCATAGACAGGAAAATAAAGGAATACTCACATTCATGTAATGAGTTGGCTTCCCTGATAGCTAAGTTGGTAAAGAATCTGCCTGCAGTGTAGAAAACCCCAGTTCAATTCCTGGGTCAGGAAGATCCCCCAGAGAAGGGATAGGCGACTCACTCCAGTATTCTTGAGCTTCCCTGGTGGCTCACCTGGTAAAGAATCTGCCTGCAATATGGGAGACCTGGGTTCGATCTCTGGATGGAAGATCCCCTGGAGAAGGGAAAGGCTACCCACTCCAGTATTATGGTCTAGAGAATTCTATAGACTGTATAGTCCATGGGGTCGAAAAGAGTTGGACACAACTGAGCGACATTTGCTTTCACATGTGATGAGTAGAGGGTGGAGCCAGAATGAAAACTCAGATTATGTGCTGCCAGCATCCACAGAAGTAACTGCTCATGCCAGTGACTCTCACAGGGGATTAAAAGAAATCAATGTTTTCACTGATTCTCTGAGTCTTCATTTAGGATTAATCTGAACAGAAAAAGGCCAATGGGGATATTTCCCAATGTTAGTAAATACATAAAATTAAATCATACAAAGCGTTTCTCTGGCACCCCATGGCTATGTGATACGTGTTAAAAGTGGAGGAAGAAAACCCAGCTCCTCTCGGGTTTGACATCAGTCTAAAACGTGACACTATCGATTTGATTCAATGGGAGTCCCACAACAACGGACATCAGGGAGGAAGACATTATCCCGTGAGAAGGAGGAGAAGGGGGAAATGAGAAACCATAATCAGTTTAACCTCCCTTGGCTGCCGAGTCCTGTGGGGAAGGGATCATCTCTCCTCCCGTACAGAGCCCACAGGTAAAGTGTCCGCCTGGGGAGGCGGCCCCTGGAGGGAGGATGGAAAATGGATTTGTCGGTTCCAGTAAGTCTCTGTGAATAACAGCAGAGAATCATTTGGATTGAAAAACTGCATTATGGCTTTTTCAAAAAGCAGACAGTCCTCTGCGCAGTTTTCAGCTTAAATGTGGCATCCCTCTTTCTGTCAGAGTGCCCTGTGTATTTTATTCATAGGCCAATTGGTTATTATTATTTTATTTCTTCACTTGCTTGTTTATTGTCTTTCTCTCTGACAAGCCTGTAAAATGGTGATGTGCCGGCATCAGCAGTTCTTCCTGACCCCATTTTTGGTGATGGGTAGCTTCAAATGCGGCTTCTCTAGTAGCTCAACTGGGAAAGAATCTGCCTCCAATGCGGGAGACCTTGATTCGATTCCTGGGTCAGGAAGTTCCCCCAGAGAAGGGATAGGCTACCCACTCCAGTTTTCTTGGGCTTCCTTGGTGGCTCAGCTGGTAAAAACTCTGCCTACAATGCAGAAGACCTGGGTTCGATCCCTAGATGGGAAGATCTCTGGAGGAGGGCATAGCAATCCACTCCAGTATTCTTGCCTGGAGAATCCCCATGGACAGAGGAGCCTGCTCATGGCTACAGTCCATGGGGTCACAAAGAGTTAGACACAGCTGAGTGGCTGAGCACAGCACAGCTTCAGACGGCCATAGTGGGAGTACTTACACCATGGAAATTGGCAAAGGCTACAGATAAGGCTCCCCTCACCCCACCATGTGGAGACCTGGGTTTGAACCCTGGGTTGGGAAGATCCCCTGGAGAAGGAAATGGCAACCCACTCCAGTACTCTTGCCTGGAAAATTCCATGGATGGAGGTGACTGGTAGACTACAGTCAGTGGGATCTCAGAGTTGTACATGACTGAGCAACTTCATTTCATCCCACCGTATCACTAGGTTCCTTGAGGATGGACATCATGTCCGTTTTGACTTCTGGGTCCTGCTCTGCCACTGGCTCAGGGCTAGGCACACAGTTGGTGCTTGCTAAGGACCCAAATCAAGTAGCTTGAAATGGTCTCAGCAGGAGAATTTATACCACGGAAATTGGCAAATTGACAGATGGCTGTTGTTGTTTGGCTCTTACTCTGAAGAAATTGTCGATTCAGTCATTACCTTGTATCAGATTTCAGGGCATCCCAGATGGAACCATCACAGTCTCCTGCCCTCTAGAGGCTCACAGTAGGGTTTGGGGTAGTGGGTAGGGTTTGGGAGAAGACTCATGGACCAATGGCCAAGCCGGTGCTCTAGGGTTCTGGGGACAAACTAATGGGTTAGAGTATATCCCTGCTGAGGGATTAGAATGACCTAGGTGTCAGTTTCTCTGTCTGAAGCATCATGGCACCAGTCAGAAGTGGACACGGCCAAGCTCTGGAGGACATGGACTCCCAGTCCAATCTCACTGAGCTGTGAGACAGGTGCCTTACCTGTCTGTGTTCCAGTGTGCTCATGTGATAAGATAGAAATAATAATACTTGCCCACAGGTGTTGTTTAGAAGGATAACTTAAATAACACATGTGAACACAGTAGACCCTGAATGGACTTTCCAGGTGGCGCTAGTGGTAAAGAACCCACCTGCCAAGGCAGGAGACATAAGAGACTCAGGTTTGAGCCCTGGGTTGGGAAGATCCCCTGGAGAAGGAAATGGCAACCCACTCCAGTATTCTTGCCTGGAGAATCCCATGGACAGAGGAGCCTGGAGGGCTGCATGGGGTCACAAAGAGCTGAACACGACTGAAGCGACTTAGGACACCACAAGGTAATCACTGAATTAACATGTGGTCATCTGATGTGTTGGAAGAAGCAACATTTTTTTCTCCAATGCAATATATATATTTCCCATATAGTTTCCCTCTCTTCCCTCTTTCTCTGTCTTCCATTTTCCCTCTGTTTACCAATAGCTAACCCTTTTAAAAATTTATTTGGCTGCATTGAGTCTTAGTTGCAGTGCTCGAGGGCTTCTCTAATTGTAGCACAGAGGTTTTGGAACATGTGGGCTCAGTATTTGTGGCACGTGGGCTTTGTTGCCTTGCTCCATGCTGGATCTTAGTTCCCCCACCAGGGTTCGAACCCACGTCCCCTGCATTGGAAGGCAGATTCTTAACCACTGGACCCCAGAGAAGTCCCTACCAATTGCTAATACTTATTGGGCATTTATTCACTCAGTGCAAGACACATTCTGAGTGCTCTCATGGAGAGCTTACTTTGCACAACAATCCTGCAGGTTGGTACTGTTGTTATCCCATTTTATAAAGGAGACAATAGCGAGGAGATGTAACTTGCCTAATGTCACTCAACAAATTCATGGCAGAGCCAGGACTGGACCCCAGGGGCTCCATCTCTCATTTCTATATATTTTACCACTTGCTGTTTTTTTCCCCCACCCATATCTCCTGCCACTGTCTTCAGCTTACACATGCTGTTCAGGTGAAAGGAAATAGCTGAGAACCTGAGGCCTGGGGCTGGGAATCCAGATCAGGGTCCCCTGGCTCTGTATCTGTAGGCAGATACAGAGGGTTAGAGGCACAATGAAACCCAGCAGCCTCTGGGAGCCTTTTCCCACAGTGGAGGAGTAGGCAGCCTTCCTAGAACTGTCCCTGGGAGACCAGCAGCAGCTGAGGAGAGATGCTGACCATTCCTGTCCCTAATGAGGGAGCCTCAGAAAAGAGCAATTATAGCTTCAGCATTTGTGTTCTCCCAGGAGGGCCAGGACTGGTCCTGAGCTCTCTGGACAAGGCCAGCTTGCTTCTGATAAAAGCAGAAATTTGCTAAGTGCTTTGGTAGCAGGCAAATAGATGGGGAAACAGTGGAAACAATGACAGACTTTATTTTGGGGGGGGGGCTCCAAAATCACTGCAGATGGTGACTGCAGCCATGAAATTAAAAGATGCCAGCTCCTTGGAAGAAAAGTTATGACCAACATAGACAGCATATTAAAAAGCAGAGACTTTACTTTGCCAGCAAAGGTCCATCTAGTCAAAGCTATGGTTTTCCCAGTAGTCATGTATGGATGTAAGAGTTGGACTATAAAAAAGCTGAGCACCGAAGAATTGATGCTTTTGAACTGTGATGTTGGAGAAGACTCTAAAGAGTCCCTTGAACAGTAAGGAGATCCAACCAGTCCATCCTAAAGGAAGTCAGCCCTGAATATTCATTGGAAGGACTGATGTTGAAGCTGAAACTCCAATACTTTGGCCACCTAATGTGAAGAATTGACTCATTTGAAAAGACTCTGATGCTGGGAAAGATTGAAGGCAGGAGGAGAAGGGGACGACAGAGGGTGAGATGGTTGGGTGGCATCACCGACTCAATGGACATGAGTTTGAGTAAACTCCGGGAGTTACTGATGGACAGGGTGGCCTGGCCTGCTGCAGTCCATGGGGTCGCAAAGAGTCGGACACGACTGAGCGACTGAACTGAACTGAACTTGGCCGCAAAAGCATCAGACCTGTTACAGAACCCTCTGCCTGCAGGGGGCACACTCCCTGCCTTGCTTTGTGGTTGCGGGTCTGGGTCCCGAAGGATCGCACGTTCCAGGGGTCCCCTCTCCCACCCCAACACCCCTCCTCCCACCCCAGCACCCCTCCCACACACTTGCTCTGCTGTCATTGGCTGTCTGAAAAGGAGGCGGAGCAAACTCTCTAAAACGCAAATGGCAGCGCGCTGCTCCTCAGCAGGCAGATGAGCGCGGGTCCCAGGGCAGTGGCCACTCTCCCCAGTGACACCAGGGGCCCTTCCCAAACCGACCCCTCACCACGTTCCCATCTGCGCCCGGCCACCAGCCTCACCACGGTGCTTAAAGCGAAGACGTGCAGCCCTCTCTCTGGCTGTCATCCTGGTCTTTCCGTCATCTGTCTCCTGTGTGGGACACCATGGCCTCCCCTCCGCCTCCTACCTGGTGTTCCAAGCTTTGGGGCAGGGGATTACCTCCTCCTAGAAGGTTCCTTCACCTCTTAGATTGAGCCGGGTCTCCCTGCTGTTTGCTGTCAGAGACCCCCGCGTCTTTCCTTTTCCACACTTTGCAGGGTTTATAAGCCGTCCTCGTGTGCCACAGTCCTGAAAAAACTTCACTGGAGAAACTGTGGAGAGTAGCAGGGTAATCTGAATGATAGACAGTTATTCTCCCCCACAATACATATATGCACATATACAGACATATACACACATGCACGTATATACACACAATGTACATGTAGTCATACAGACACGCACACATGTACAGTACGCACATAAACATGCACGCAGTATTGCTCTTTACCGCACTGGGCTTTACCATCACCAGCAGACACATCTGCAGCTGAGCGTCGTTTCTGCCCTGGCCCAGCCACTTCATTCTTTCTGGAGTTATTTCTCCGCACTTCCCCAGTAGCACACTGGACACCTACCGACCGGGGAGGGATCATCTTCTGGTGTCATATCTTCTTGCCTTTTCATACCATTCTCGCAGCAAGAATACTGGAGTGGTTTGCCTTCCCTCCTCCAGTGGATCATGTTTTATCAGAACTTTTCCACTACTACCCATCAATCTTGGGTCACCCTGCATGGCATGGCTCGCAGCTCCACTGAGTTACATACACAAGCCCCTTCGTCATGACAAGGCTGTGATCTATGAAGGGGATATGCACGGACGCACAGGCACACAGACACACACACAAACTTATACATACATACATATATGAGATAAGAGATCTTGTGCTTTCTCAAATGCACAGAGAAATATCCAAGGAATGACAGAGACAGAAAAAAAAAATCTCAAGAGTCAAGGAGGACTTCCTGCAGGGGGTGGAACCGAACCAAACCAATTCATTGGGTGAAATTCACCAAACAAGTGAGGTCCTATTTGACGAGCTTTCAAACACTTGCCATCCATCGGCACCCATGGTTCACTGCTGTACCCTTATAATAAGCGTTCTGGTTGTGTTTCAGTGTTTACTCTTGCTTGGATTGGTTTCTATTTTATGCAACTAGAAAGAGTCTTGGAAAGCACACTCACCCTCTCGTTCAATGCATGGGAGGGGCAGCGGGTTCATGAGGGTACAGGCTCCCCGAAAAGAGGAAGTGTGCCGTTCGACTTTAATGTTCTATCAACAAGCTCTCTTAGAGGCCAGCATCGGAAATACTTTTTGAATTAAGCAAAGACAGTAACCTTTTGAAGGATGCAGGGCCTTACAGAATCAGGGGAACAAGTGGAGACGTAGGTGGGAACCAAGGGTGCTTCAGAGGCTGCAGAGAACTGACCACAGTGTAGGCACACGAGACGCTCCTGTTCCCTTCTAAACCTGGCCACCCAAGATGCCCTTTGGTTTCGGGGATTGGGATTGTCTGGCCTGGGTTCAAGAGCCTGCCTTTGCATATGTGAGCTGAGTCTCTACCCCACCTCGGCAGTCTATAGTGCATTGGAAAGGACACATGATTGGAAGGAAATTCTTCCCAACAGGCTATCAGTAAACCATAGGAAGAAGGGTGGACTTGAAAATAAAAAGTTGCAAATTCTGTTAAAGTGCCTACTTTAAAATGCCCTTTTAGAGGTGCCAAATCCACCTGTTTCTTTGGTGTCCTCTGTGATCTATTTCTGTTTCCTGCTTAGACACGGGAAGCCAGCCATGGGTCAAATCTCGGAGCAGCCGATACCAGCCAAAAAAGAGAGACAAGCTAGACAGACAAGCTCCTTCCCTAGCTCATAACACACGCTAAACTTCTCAGATGTGGTCTTTAAAAAAAATAGTTATTTTTATTTTATTTATTATTTGGCGGCACTGGGTCTCAGTTGCAGCATGCAGGATCCTTGATCTTTGTTGCAGCATGTTGGATCTAGTTCCCTGACCAGGGATTGAACCTGGATGCCCTGCTTTGGGAGAATGGAATCTTAGCCACTGGGCCACCAGGGAAGTCCCCCTCAGGCGTGGTCTTGATGATTTCTCTCTAGGACTGGATTGGGCACCTCGACTTCTTGCTCTGGTCCTCAGTAAACATTTCGTTACCAGGAACAAAGAGCGTACGAGGGTGCAACTTGCATGCGAAGCAGCCCGTCGCCTCTTCTTGTCTGTCTCTGCCTGCCGCATCCCAATTCCTGGTATGAGGGTCACATGGCCCCTGGTCCATGAAATGGACCTGGATCCAGTCCTGCCTGCAGTCTGGCAGAGCCATGAGGATTTGGCTAATGTGCTTAACCTGTCTGAGCCTCTGTTTACCCATTAGCAAAACGAGGGTAAAAGCCAATGGAAACTTGCTGTATGACTCAGGGAACTCAAAGCAGGGCACTGTAACAACCTTAAGGGGTGGGAAACGGCGAGGGGGGAGGGAGGTTCAAGAGGAAGGGGACACATACACCCATGGCTAACTCACGTTGATGTATGGCAGAAATCAAACCAATATTGTAAAGCGATCATCAATCAATTAAAAATAAAGAAATATAATAAAAAAAAAAGAGTTCTTATGTCACAGAATTGTAGTTAGGATTAAATGAAATGATAAGCCAGTGAATTGCTGGACCCAGAATGGGGGCTCAATAAATAGCAATTATTGTTATTATTGATAAATACTTATTTCAATCTCAAATCAACTCTTTGGTGTAGCAGAAGGGAGACTGCAGTCAGACCTGAATTAGAATCTAGCTCCTAAAACTTATTAGTTAGGAAAGTCACTTAACACCTCTGAACCTCAGTTTCTTCATCTGTAAAGTGGGTAGAATAATTTCTAGCTGCAGGACAAATATGAATATTTATGAATATATTCAGCTTGACAGTGACCTTATGAAAGGCTGAGCCAGAAGCATCCAGCTAAGTTGCTGCCAGATCCCTGACCCACAGAAAGTAAGATAATAAATGTTCTTTGTTTCAAGTTGCTGTTTTGAGGGTAATTTGTTATCCAGCAAGAGATAATGAACACACTCACCTGGTTACTTCTGCCTGCTTCTTAATGGCTAGACTGTATCACATGGTCACTCCCCCCTCAAGGGAGCCTAGGAAATGTAGTTTTTAACCAGGCAGATGGCCAGTCAGAATAAAGTTAGGACTTTATTAGGGAGGAGAAGGGGAGAATGGATAATGCATTGAACAGTTTCTTTATTATATTGTTGCTTTATTGTATTTCTTATAGCACAAAGCTGCAAGAAGTTGAAATGGTTTGCGGGTAAACACCTCCTTGTCTTTCTTTTCGTTACTAATGCCTGGTGGAGAGGCAGCAACTCAGCTCCCACGAATGGCAGTGCTGTTGCTTCACTTGCAGTGTTTTCAATAAAATTAGGGGACAAGAAAAGTATGTAGAAGTCCTCTCTGTGTCTGTCTCCCCTTGTAAATAAGCCAGCCACAAAGATGTTTGCGTCATCCATCAACTGTTTAATTTCTTAAGGGGCTATTCATTTAAGAACCTTTCTGCTGGCCAGTTGTATGGCTGTGAAAGGCTCTGGGAAGATTTGCTGGCTCTTAATTTTTCTTACTGGCATCCTCTCCTTCATTCCCTTTCAAGAGGAGAAGACCCAATGCTATCATAAAATTTTGTGTCATATGTTTGAATATCTGCCATAGGAACATTTAACTTTTTTTCCTAATTAAATGGGGAGTATAATTCCAGTTTTTATGTTTTATGAAAACACATTTATCACACCAGGAGCCTTTTTGTGCTGTTTCCCAAGTGGAAGAAAAACTAACCATTCTCTGAGGACCTACTGCATGCCAAGTGTTTATATATGGAAAAATATGTATGTATATTTTAAAAAAATATGTATATGAAAGTGAAAGTGAAGTCGCTCAGTCGTGTCCGACTCTTTGCGACCCCATGGGCTGTAGCCCACCAAGCTCCTCCATCCATGGGATTCTCCAGGCAAGAATACTGGAGTGGGTTGCCATTTCCTTCTCCAGGGGATCTTCCTGACCCAGGGATCGAACCCAGGTCTCCCACATTGCAGGCAGATGCTTTAATCTCTGAGCCACCAGGGAAGCCCCAGATATGTATATGTATGCGTATATATGTGTGTGTGTATATATATTCTCAGTTGCACAATTGTATCCAATTCTCTGTCATCCATGGACTGTAGCCTGCCAGACTTTTTTGTCCATGGAATTTTCCAAGCAGAACACTGGAGTGGGTTGCCATAGGGACACCCACGATAGATCTATGATAAGGATTCTAGGTTGTCCGTTTTACAGATGAGATTCATCGAAGTGACCTGCCCAGGAGATAAAATTTGAATACAAGACTCAGATTTCAAAGTCTTGGCCTGCATGAATGCTGAGTTGCTTCAGTTGAGTCCAACTCTTTGCGATTCCATGGACTGTAGCCTGCCAGGCTCCTCTGTCCACGGGATTCTCCAGGCAAGAACACTGGAGTGGATTGCGATGCCCTCCTGCAGGGGATCATCCCAACCCTGGGATCTAACTTGCATCTTTTATGTCTCCTGCACTGGCAGGTGGGTCTTTACCACGAGCGCCACCTGGGAAGCCCTTCAACGTCTTTGTTGTGGTTGCTCAGTTGCTAAGTTGTGTCAGACTCTTTGCAACCCCATGGACTACAGCCCACCAGGCTCCTCTGTCCATAGAATTCTGTAGGTAAAAATACTGGAGTGGGTTGCCATTTCCTTCTCCAGGGAATCTTTCTGACCCAGGTAGGCAGCTGGATTCTTTACCACTGAGCCATCAGGGAAGTCAAAGTCAACATCTTTGCTTACCACTAAATTGTTACTCCCCCTGGACCCTGATTTAAGATGGAAAAACTGATCCTTGTTATCAATCTTTAACTTTTTTCTTTTGGTTGGTTTCCTGACCCAGTTAAAATTTAATGACAAAACTTTTAGGCCCTTACCCAGTGCCTAATTGTATTTTAATATTTGATGTGCTCAGAAATGTAAGAAGAATTAGTGCTAATTCTGGGCTGATTATCACATTCTGGCATGTCTTATGGCATGTGAACTGTGGCCTTCAGGACATTCTTGAACCTTTCCCTCTAATTATCACTGTGTGGATGTGAATTGATGCTGCTATGAAAGGAGCCTGTTGGGACTTCATTTTTTTTTTTTTTGGGGGGGGTGGTCATTAAAATAAAGATCTAGGAAAAAGTGGATCTGGCTTTTCTGAAAATTTGTGGTGTTCTGTTGCCCATGAATTGGTTTCCATTTGATTCCGTTAAGAGGCCAGTCTCTGCTTGGATTTAATTTTGGTGGCAGGGTCTTTGTTCAAGATTTCATTTTACTTTGCTTTTTAGTTTTTTTAAAATTAATTTTTTTGAGTTCATTTTGGATTCACATTCACTTGTAAGAAATAGTACAGAGAGATACCACGTGTCCTTTACCCTATTTCCCCCCTAATAGAAAGCTTGAAAATTTTGAAAATTCCAATAAAATCACAGCCAGGATATTGACTTAGTAGAGTCACTAATAGAACAGTTCCATCACAAAAATTCCTCCTGATTTAATTTTATAGCCATGCCCAGTTAAGATAACTTGATGACTGGGGGATAAAGTCACCTAGGAGAGCTTAAATTCATGGGGTCGCAAAGAGTCGGATGCGACTGAGCCACTGAACTGAACGGCTTAATCAAGGGGAAAGAAGGCTTTCTTGGAAGAGGCGTTAATATCTGCTGTGGTTCGCTCATTGTCTCCCGTTCTAGTTCTTCTCTTTCAATCAGGTGACTCCGATGAGGCTGTCAATCATAGACCTTACTCCCATTGCCATAGAAATCGGGCAGGTGACCCATGAAAAGCCAATCTCAGTAAGTCATTTTCCTGCTAACAGAGACTGGTGGTGGGTGGATGGGTGAGCATATTTCCAATTCTGGTCTAAAGACTTTCCCTGCGTTTTTTGATATGAAGCGGGAGGAAGGGTTTGCCTCTAGAGTTCTGGAGCTAAAATGATGGGGCTTGCAGCCCGTTTCCTACCATGTGAGACAAACCTGTCTATCAGAAAAGAACATGAAGCCCACACAGGGATATAGGGGATGGAAAGATGGCAGATGGGTGAGCGATGGAGACTGCAACTTGTTTCCTCTCTGGGCGTAGTTATGCCTAAAGTCACCTCCTTCTCTCTAGTTCAGTTCAGTCAGTTCAGTTCAGTCGCTCAGTCGCGTCTGACTCCCTGTGACCCCATGAATCGCAGCACGCCAGGCCTCCCTGTCCATCACCAACTCCCGGAGTTCACTCAAACTCACGTCCATCAAGTCGGTGATGCCATCCAGCCATCTCATCCTCTGTCGTCCCCTTCTCCCCCTGCCCCCATTCCCTCCCAGCATCAGAGTCTTTTCCAACGAGTCAGCTCTTCGCATGAGGTGGCCAAAGTACTGGAGTTTCAGTTATTGGTATGTAAATCAGTAACTCACATCATTTTGTTTATCTTGGTTTGAATTCTATCACCTTCTGTTGCAGGAAGGGGGACCGCTTCCAGGGCCGGAGAGCGAGCTCTTGTTTTAATATTAGGAAATGAATTGTCCGAGGAGACACATGTGCTGACAAAGCAAGAGATTTTACTAGGAAGGGGTGCCCAGGTGGAGAGCAAGAGGGTAAGGGAACCCAGGAGATCTGCTCTGCCATGTGGCTTGCAGTCTCAGGTTTTATGGTGATGGGATTAATTTCTGAGTTATCTTTCATCATCACTGTGACTCAGGGTCCTTTCTGGTGGCTTGTGCATCACTAAGCCAAAATGGATTCCAGCAGGAAGGATTCTGGGAGGCTGGTAGGACATGTGAACAGGCGTCTCCTCTCTCCTTTTTACCTTTCCCGAGTTCTTCCAGTGGGTGGTGTCTTGTGAGTTTCATGCTCCTTACCAGGACCTCCTGTTGTAAGATAACTCACGCAAGTGACTATTATTTTACCTGGCCAGGGCAGGTGGTTTTGGTCAGTGTTTCCCTAGCATTTCCATCCAAATAATGCTACTGAATGCTGAAGGATCCCAGGAAATCTCTTGGACTCATGCCCAGCAAGGATATTTCAAGGTCTGAGGTCAGGAACTCAAAGTGCAAGGGCCCAGCAGGACGGTCTCCCTGGGAGCTGTTCTGCCTCTCCGTAGGTACTGCTCTCTTCTTTCTCCCAAGATGAGCTTTTGCTTGTTACCCATGCTGACGCAGGCAGAAGATGGCCACTCCCCCAGCCTCTGCCATGCGGCTGTCTCCTGATCCGAATTTCAGATGTCTGGGGTAGAGAACCCATTTGGCCCAGCTTCAACCTGATGTCTGTCCCTTGTAGGATAATGATCAGGGTGACATGCTGCAAACAGGGCTACCAGCAACTCACCTTGGAGGTGGGAGGCAGTTCTCAGAGAAAAGGAACCAGTGTGAAATTAACCTCATGGAGACACCCACCCCATTGCTAGGGTGCAGAGATTCTCAGTGTTGTTGTTCAGTCTCTAAGTTGTGTCTGACTCTTTGTGACCCCATGAACGTCTGTGTGTAGAGAACGAACTTGTGGACACAGAGTGGAAAAGAGAGGGTGGAACAAGTTGAGAGAGTAACATGAAAATACATACAGTGCCATGTGTGAAACAGATGGCTAGTGGGAACCTGTTAGATAGCACTGGAGCTCAGCTCGATGCTCAGTGATGACCTCCTGGGTGGGATGGGGGAGACGGGAATGAGGCTCAAGAGCGAGGGCAATTACGTATGCACATAGCTGATTCACTTCTTTGTACGGCAGAACTAACATGACATTGTAAAGCAATTATACTCCAACAATAAAATTTTAAAAAAATCTATAAGCTTCTATCTCGTGTGGCATGTAACAGACACCTAATTCCTTCCTTTAGCCCTTAATGTTATTTAATGACAATTGCCAAATCTCTCATACACAGTCAGAAAGGACTTCCGACATGGCCATTTTCTCTGGGGCTCACAAGTGCAGGAGCTCATCAATCTAGAAATGCACTCTCTATTTCGCGGATTCTGTTTTCTTTTCTCCCACGAGTATCTTCTTCATTCAGCAGACCCATTTACTGATTAACCTTTATTCTTTCACTGAATGGAAAGTAATCTCTCCCCTTCGTGGGCTGGAACTCCAAGAGGGGCTTAATTTGGAAAGCTCAGGAAAAGGAGCTACACAAAAACAAGTGTATTTGTGAGCCCTCGTGGGGCCCCATGTTAATTAGAAAAATGTTGTAAAATCTTTGCAGAGATGAAGGAGCTTCAGAGCAGAAGTGGCCTGGTGATAAGGATGGTACTAAAACCATCCCTTATAAAGAACGTCTCATGGAATAAGCCAAGCCTGTGAAAACACAAGGCCTCCAGCTTCCCCTTCCCAAAGACTGGAGCTCCAAGATGCTGGAGAAGGTGTCTTGAAGTCAAGTTTCTTAGCAAATGGTAGTTTTAGGTCGATTTTGATGAAGGTGAGAGGGAGACAAGAGGAAGGGAAATTTAGATGTAGGGGGAAAGGACATCGTTTATTTATTCAGTAGTCAGCTATCAGTCGTCTGCCTGGGCTTCACGCTGGTTAGGCTTAATGCTGCTACTGCGGCTCTTTAGTCGCTCAGTCATGTCCATCTCTGTGCAACCCCATGGCCTGTAGCCCACCAGGCTCCTCTGTCCATGGGATTTCCCAGGCAAGAATACTGGAGCATGTGGCCGTTTCCTTCTCCAGGGGATCTTCCCAACCCAGGGGTTGAACCCGTGTCTCCCGCACTGCAGTCAGATTCTTTACTGCTGAGCCATCAGGGAAACCAAGGAAATAACTGGATTTTATTCCTGATCAGACTAATTTACAGAAATTTAAAAAATCAGGTATGAAAATGATTTCCTTTTACCTTCAGCAGTTAAAACAGACTAAACATGATTGAATTCCATTTTCCTCCTCCCGGCATCATAACTGCAGTACTGTTTAAGCAACACGTTCTGCGTTAAATTGTAGCTAACACAGATACAAAAGGCTTAACAGGTGAGCAGAGGTGAGAGTAAATGAATCACCCTTCAGCAGGAGGAAAATGCATGAGTGCTTTTCCTGCTGAGTTTCTAGACTGGAGACATGGAGACTGGGGAGGCCGGATGCTGTGAAATGCCCAGACCAGCGCTTTGGGATGCCTCCTTCCCCCAGCCTCACCTGCCCAGGACACCTGAGAATCAACTTGCAGAATAAGTGGTTACCAAAAGTGGGGGCCGGCTGCTTGTGGCTTAAAAGCCAAAAAAAAAAAAATAAAAAGGGGCAAAGTTGGTGGAAAGGAAAGTTTGCTTTACTTTGGACGCTGGCAACCAGGGGAGGATGGACTTTTGTCCACAGGCTGCCTCCCTCTCCACCCCCTTATTGCATATCAGTGGGCAAGAACTTTATATAGGCAGAGGGAGAGGGCCATGTGCAGAAACGGCACAGTCAACTCTGCCAGTTGTCTCAAAATTAATCATGTGGTGGTCTGATCAGCGTCATCTTGACTGTTTTGAGTACAGTTAATCTTCAGTTCCAGGGCTGGTTTGTTTCCATTTCTTTGAGGCCAGTTCTTGGAATTGTGGCAGCTTATGTCATGGCTACAGTCTGCTCATCAGGTAGTTAGCTTCTCCACCTTCTGCGATTTCAGTATCTGTAAGAGAGGTCACAGGGCATGACTCCGCGTATTATCTGTAGCTCATGAAGAGGAACTAAAGAGCCTTGACTTTGCTTACTGACAACTATTATTATTGGTCTATGTCCCTTTGTTTCTGCATCTTCTCACTGTTCTGATTAAACTTATTCTTTGGCTAAATTTTGCACAGACAGAAGACAGGCGGAGGACATGGGGGTGGGGGAAGACCATCCATCCAGCCCTGCTCTGTAAGGAACACTAGAATCATGAGATTTCACATCCCTTATCCTGAGGCTACAACACCAAAGTCACAATGTTCTGGATAAACATAAGATATATCCCAGGTGGCGCTAATGGTAAAGATCCCTCCTGCCAATGTAAGAAACATAAGAGATGCACGTTCGATCCCTGGGTTGGGAAGATCCCCTGGAAGAGGGCATGGCAGCCCACTCCAGTATTCTTGCCTGGAGAATCCCATGGACAGAGGAGCCTGGTGAGCTCCAATGAGGTCTTTGGGGTCTCAAAGAGTCAGACACGGCTGAGTGACTGAGCACACGGGCACGTTCACAGGTGCTGAATGAGCGTCTATTGTGTATCAAACACTGTAGTAGACTGGGGTGCGGGGTGGGGAATGTCCGATGTCATGCTAGAGACCTGGATATAATAACTGGGTGCAGAAATTGCCTTTGCTCTCACCATCCTCTGTGCCTGGACGGCTGGCCCACCCCCACCTAATGAGCTTCTCCTAATCTTCAGAGCTTCATTAGGCCTCACTTCCTCCTGCAAATTTCCTCTCACCTTCGCCCTGCAGGGTAGAGGCACCTCCCTCCTTTCTCTTCTTTTGTCCCAACATGGGACCTAGAATCAGTCTCTTTCTCTCTTGTACAAACACATGCACACACGCACACACACACACACACACACACACAGTGCTGTTCACTGCTGTTTATTTGCTCCCATGTCAATATCCCCCCCTGCTTCCAAGGGCCTTTTGAGGACAAGGCTAGTCTCATATATTTCTGTCTCCCTATTTTTAAAACTTAGTTCCTGGGATGTAGCAGGCGCTCAAAAATGTTTGTTAAAAGGGATGAATAAAAGTTTAATTCTGGATTTGTTCCATCTATTTCTGGATCTTTCTGTCCTCAACTGCTCCCAATAAAACTCAAGCCTTAATGATCCTGGAGGCCCCTCGAAGCACCAGCATCCTTTGACTTTACCCAGGGCCAGGTGACCAAGCCCTGTTGTATCCTGGAACAAATGGAGGGTGTGTTCCTTGGCTCCATGAAGATAGGAGATATTTAATTTTGTTGTGGAGAGAAAAGAAAGAAAAAGAAGGTCCTTTAGGGCAACTTTGGGTTTATGAATGTCTCCCGTGCATGGGCAGGGTCCACTGCGTGAGACAGGCTTATGACTCTAGTGGAGATGCTGCGGCTACTGTGGCTGCCATTAGTGAAAAGTGAAAGTGTTAGTCACTGGTACTCTCCAAAGACAGGCTCTCTTGTCCTTCCTGCATGCATGGAAAGCCACATTCCCCAGACCCCTTGGAGCTGGCAGGGACCATGCTGTTTGCTGTTGAGTCCTTCAGTCATGTCCGACTCTTTTGCAACCCATGGACTGCAGGCCATCTGTTCATAGGATTTGCTAAGCAAGAGTGCTGGAGTGGGTTGCCCTTTCCTTCTCCAGGGGATCCTCCTGACTAGGAGCTCGAACCTACATCTCCTGCACTGGCAGGCAAGTTATTTACCACTGAGCCACCAGGGAAGTCCTTTACTTGCTGAGAGCTTTAGAAATGGAGCGTTTTTCTTCTCTCTCTTCCCCAGCTGTAGCAAATGAGGAGGCTCACATTCCAGTTAGTGGGCTTCCAACAGCCTGGTGCCTGAGTGACTACATGGAGTGGAGTTAGGCTAACCCAGGGAAACACATGATTGAGAAATAAAATTTTGTAGTGTCAAACCACTGAAATTTGGGTCTGCTTGTTACTGTAGCTAAATCTGGCTCATGCTGACTGCTAGAGGCATGAAGCGGTGTATTGGCCCTTTTCCAATAAGTTCGAATGCTCTTTACTTTATGCTGTCGTTGTTTTAGTCGCTAAGTGGTGTTTGACTCTTTGCAACCCCATGGACCCTGGCCCACCAGGCTCCTCTGTCCGTGGGATTCTTCAGACAAGAATACCGAAGTGCGTTGCCATTTCCTTCTCCAGGGGATCTTCCTGACCCAGGGATCAAACCCACATCTCCTGCTTTGGCAAGTGGATTCTTTACCACTGAGTCACCCAGTATGCTCTAGCTAACCTATCACCACGTTCTAGTCCCTGACTACTGAAGTTAGACAAGGAGACTTCTGAAAAGGGACGAGGATGAAACAGGAGGGAGAGACCAAGTGAATTCTGTGGGACATCATCCTTTGACGTAGTGTTTTTTTTTTTTTTTTTTCTGTGCTGTGCAGCTTGTGGAATTTAAGTTTCCTGACCACAGAATGAACCTGCGCCCTTGGCAGGGAAAATGCGGGATCCTAATCTCTGTATCAACAGAAAATTCCCTCGCAGGTTTTTTTTTCCTTTAATGTATATTTATTTATTCGGCTGTGCCAGGTCTTAGTTGTGGCCCAAAGGATCTTTGCTCTTCATTGCAGCTTTAACTCTTATTGCAGCGTGTGGGATCTAGTTTCCTGGCTAGGGATTGAACCTGGCCCCTCCTGTGTTGTCAGTGTGGAATTTTAGCCACTGGAGCACCAGGGAAGCCTTGAGTTGATAGTTTCGATCTGTCCCCTGTTAATAAGTTATTCATAGAGTATCATCATTCTAACCAGGCAGCAGCTTGATTTTTAAGTGTCTGGGGAGTTGTTTATTTCTCCTTTCTGAACAAGGGGGATCATTTTGCTAACAATTGAGTCAATTAGTCGGCCAATAAATAACAGTCCCAGAAAACGAGAGCTGGAGTCTCAGGCCTGGATCTAAGCTGGTGCCTCAAACGAGAGTCAAAATCACGTCTGCATAACCCTGAGAGTCAGGGCCGGGGAAGCCAGGCTCCATCCTCACCTTCGGGCCTCACAGGGAAGGGAAGCCAAGCAGCATGGGATAGCAGTTCTGCACCTGAGTTCAGGGCCAGTGATCTCTGAGTCATATCCCCCCACTTTCAAGCTGTTGATTTTAGGGGAGTGGTGTTAACTCTCTGGACAAAGGAATAAAACTAATAAAACCGACCTCCTTGGACTATTGAGGCTATGAAAGACGTGATGTCTTTGGGGCAGGTGGGAATCTCAGGCCAGGCATTAACCATGCAGTCAGTAGGACCACTTTCCCTCTCTGTGTCTCAGCTGAGTTTCTGTCGCACATGCCTGACACTGATGGCAGAGCCTCTCCACTTCTCTGGTTCTGATTGACTTGTTTAGGCTGATCTTGTTCCGAAGGAAATGATCTCGCTTCTTCCAGAGCCAAGCAGAGGTAGAGGCAGGCTCAGAGGCTGACTCAGAGCCGCCGCCAGGATACCTTTCATGCTGATGTTGTTTAATTGAGAAGTTGTATCTGACTCTTTGAGACTCCATGGACTGCAGCAAGCCAGGCTTCCCTGTCCTCCACTATCTCTTGGAGATTGCTCAAACTCACGTCCATCAAGTCAGTGATGCCGTCCCACCATCTCATCCTCTGTCGCCCTCTTCTCCTCCTGCCCTCAGTCTTTCCCAGCATCAGAGTCTTTTCCAGTGAGTCGGCTCTTTGCATCCGGTGGCCAAAGCATTAGAGCTTCAGCTTCAGCATCAGTCCTTCCAGTGACCATTCAGGGTTAATTTCCTTTGGGATTGACTGGTTTGATCTCCTTGCTGTCCAAGGGACTCTCAAGAGTCTTCTCCAGCACCACAGTTGGAAAGCATCAATTCTTTGGCACTCAGCCTTCTTCATGATGTATTAGTTATCTAGTGCTGTGCTATATATTGATCCGAATGTATCAATTTATAAAAGCCCCACACAGTTATTAGATCATGGTTTCAGTGAGTCAGGAATCTCTGTGCAGCTTAGGTGGGTGCTTCCAGCTCAGGGTCTCCCTGGAAGCTGCAATCGAGTGTCAGCTGAGGCTGCAGAATTCTGCTTCCAACATCACTGACATGGCTGTAGAACTGAAGGCCTCAAGTTCTTGCTGGCTGTTGGTTGGAAGAATCAGTTCTTTGTCATGTGGACCTTTCTATGGGGCTCCTCCCAGCATGGGATCTGGCTTCTGCGAGAGAGAGAGAGAGAGAGAAAAAAAAAAGAGACAGAGAGAGAGAGAAAAGGAACCCAGAACAGAAGCCAGTGTTTTTGTAACTTGGCCTTGGAAGTGGCATCTCATTGCTTCTGCCATATTTTGTTCACGAATCATCAATAATCCCAACCCAGGACTTCCCTGGAGGGCCAGTGCAGGGACTGCAGGTTCGATCCCTGGTCGGGGAGCCAGGATCCCACATGCCTCATGAGCAGAAAGCCGAAACATAAAACAGAAGCAGTATTGTCACAAATTCAACAAAGACTTTAAAAAAGTGGTCCACATCAAAAGAATCTAAAAAAAAAAAGTGATCCCAACCCACACACAAGGGGATGGGTTTCCCACAAGGACATGACCTTCAGGAGGTAATAATTATGGAGGGTCATTTTAGGGCTTGCTTTTCCCCAACCTTCACATGAGGGGCAAGATTTAGGTCTCAGCTCTCAATTTCCTGGGTTTCCCAGGTGGCTGAGATGGTCTCCTGCAGTGCTGCAGACCCAGGTTCAATCCCTGGGTTAGGAAGATCCCCTGGAGAAAGGAGTGGCAAGCCAATCCAGTATTCTTGCCTGGAAAATTCCATGGGCAGAGGAGCCTGGTGGGCTACAGGCCATGGGGTCGCAGTCAGACAGGACTGAGTGACTATCACTTTCACTTTCCTCAGTTTCCCAAACCTGTCCTCTTTCTTTTGTTCTTATCTCCCTGCGACTAGACCTGGGAAAGCGCTGGGGCGGGACTCAGGACCCTTTCTCAGAGACCCAGTGACGTATAATCTTCCTTGCTTTCTTCAGTCCTGGCAATCTCCAACTCTTGAAGGCAGGAAAACTCATTCTGATTGATTATAAATTCTCCTAAATCTATTATTAATGACATCATTTCTCTGCCCAGAGTCTTTTAGAGCTCTGACTTCTGATTCTCACAGCCTAGGATTTTGAAACTCAGAGAACGAGTCTCTCAAACTCTTGTTTCGAAAGCTTATGCTGAAACGCCAAAGCAGAGAATAGATTCTTCTCCCCTTCCTAAATTTCTGCTGTCATCTCCTTTCCCACAGCAATGAACATGGCAAGCCTTAGCATCCTGGACTTGTGGAAGGATCGACAGGAATTTGGGGAGGGGATGGCTGTTGGTGGGGGGGAGCCTAGCTGTTAATACATGCGGATGTTATTCTGCGACACACAATCCGCCTGGCACGTTTCATCATGTGCTCGGTTCACAGCATGTGCTCAATTCATATCAGCTCAGGTCTTCATTGGTGGCTCAGATGGTAAAAGAACCTGCCTGCAACGCAGGAGACTCAGCTTTGATCCCTGGGTCAGGAAGAGCCCCTGGAGGAGGGAACGTGACCCACTCCAGGATTCTTTCCTGGAGAATTCCATGGACAGGGGAGCCTGGGGTCGCAAAGAGTCAGACACAACTGAGCAACTAACACACAATGATGGCAGTTCATATTAATTCTTTTTCTTCTTTGTATCTTTGTGGGAAATCAGGCAGATTCTGAAGGTGAGCAGACAGGGATGTGAACAGTGAGGGTAGAACTGAGAGGTCGAATGCAGTAACTGGGGTATCTGTGGAGGGGAGTTTGCTTGCTGGCAAGACAGTGACCCTGAACCCCACTGCATGGTGGTGGCCAACCTCAGGACACGCACTTCACAGACTTCTCTCCTTCACTGTTTCACCATCATCTTCTGTCCCCCATTCCTGTCCCCTGGGGTCACTTCCTGAAATAAATCTGCGATCTGAAAGTACTTGTCTTGGGGTTTATTTTTGGGTGGAGTGAGAACTATGCTTCCTTTCATGGATCAGCTCCTGTAGGAAACATTCTCTGCATAAGAACTGTCTTAGCCCGTATGGGTTGCTATAACAAAAATACCGAGGTGGGGCGGTGCAAGAAGAATTGGGAGACGGGGACTGATGCAAACGCACTATTGACCCTCTGTATAACATAGAGAGCACCTTCCCAGGTGGCTCAGTGGGAAGGAGCCCGCCTGCCAATGAAGGAGACATAAGAGACTCAGCTTTGATTCCTGGGTCGGGAGGAGCCCCTGGAGGAGGGAATGGCAACCCACTCCGGGATTCTTGCCTGGAGAACCCCATGGACAGAGGAGCCTGGCTGGCTACAGTCATAGCATCGCAGAGAGTCGGACACGACCGAAACAACTGAGCATGCGCGCGTATAACTTAGATACATACCGCATAGCTCAGGAACTCTACTCAATGCTCTGTGGTGACCTAAACGGGAAGGAGATCCAAAAAAAAAAAAAAAAGAGGGGATAGATGTAAACATATAGCCGACTCACTTTGCTGTACAGTAGAAACCAGCACAATATTGTACAGTGACGATTCTCCAATAAAAGCTTTTAAAAAATACCTTGGACTGGGGTGATTTATTATTTATTTCTCCTGGCTTTGGAGGCTGGAAAGTCTAAGATCAAGGCACCAACAGCTTGAGTGTCTGGTGAGAGCTCACCTCCTGGTTTATGGATGGCTATCTTCTTACTATGTCTTCCCATGGCAGAAGGAGGGGGTGAAGGAGTTCTCTGGGGTCTCATTCATCAGAGATCTAAGCCCATTCATGACAGCTTCAGCCTCATGACTTAATCACTTCCAAGAGTTTCCACCTCCAGATAGCATCAGTTTGAGGATTAGAATTTGGGGCTGGGGGGAGGACACAAGCCTTAGCAATTAACCCATTTAAGTCTCACAACATCTGACGAGGTAGGTTCTATTATCTCCACTTTACAGATGCAGAAACAGAGGTTCAGAGCAGAGGTGGTTTGGCTAGGGTCATGAGGCTTGGATGTGGCAGAGCTGGGTTTGAGCTCTGGTCACCTTCAGGTCTCAGGTCTTGCTTTGGATCAGTTCTCCTGCCTGGACTCTCATCCCCCATCAGAGCCCAGTGGTTCCAGTTTGTGTGGTGGGCATGTCCTTCCCTGGGCTCTGGAGGACCTCACACCGAGAGTGTCACAGGTGAGCACGGCCTTTGTCCTGCCCCTCTGGCCGAGCCTGCTCCCCTAGGAGCCGATGCCCTAAAATTGCAGACTCAGGCCCACAGCCAAGGGCTCTGAGTTTCCCATCCTTCTGAAGTCTGAGTGCTTTGAAACTGATCTGAGATTCGTCCGAGGCTGAGAAAGGGGAAAAAAATGTGCTTGACTTGCTCTTTTTATTTTCTTTCTTAAAGAAACTGTAAATTCATTTTGGTAGCAAGCCTGAGACCAGTCAGTTTCTGTCCAGAAACAGCGGTGCTGGTGTTTGCCAAGGCTGGCTTTGTTTTGTCCCAGCAAAGACCAAGTGAATCCTGTTTTTAAAAGCCTGTCCGTGGACTTCCCCGGTGGTTCAGTGGTTGAGGATCCACCTTCCTATGCAGGGAACACAGGTTTGATCCTTGAATCTGGGAGGATCCCACGTGCCATGGGGACAGCTAAACCCTTGAGCCACAACTATGTGGAGCCCAGCCACAACTATGCGGAGCACACCCAGAGCTACGAGGAGTCCACGCTCCTGAGCCCTCCAGCCACAGCTATTGAAGCTCACTCTCCTGGAGCCTGTTCTCCACAAGACAAACCACCAAATTGAGAAGCCCACACATTGCAACTAGTGAGTAGCCTCTGCTTGCCGCAACTGGAGAAAGCCCGCACACAGCAACTGAGATCCAGTGCAGTGGGGAAAAATAAGCCTTTTTGTGCGTGTTCTTTGGCTCTGGCCTCATCTCAGCTAGACTTGAGATTCAGTCATTGGCATCTATGAATACGATTTAAAGGATGCCATGAAACCTCCAGCTTCCCAAACATCTCTACACCCCCGTGTGCCTTGGGGACTAGAGTTCCATCTTTTTTGGAGGTAGAAGCCAAAATATACAGATCTTCTTTTGACTAAGGGCTGCAAGTTTTATATGAAGTTTCTCATTCCATCCACATCGTCCCACTATACAAATGAGAAGACTGAGGCCCAGAGTAAAGTCTTGGCTGGCCTGAGATCAGTGAGCGGAGGAGTCAGCGTTTGAGCCTAGAACTCTCAGCTTTCAAAGTCTAGACTGTTTCCACTTCAGCTCGCTGCTGCTATGCTTAGTGATATTTTCCTTTGGGCTAAGCCTTGCTCTCTCCCTGGGGAGTTAGGAAAGGATAGTGATTAGTGAATCCCTAAAAGTTCTCTGATTGGGGAACGAGGGTCCCCAGAACCTGGGCAAATGGCTGAATCAACAATCATACCGGGGAACTGGCTCTGTCAGACTTGGTTGCCTACTGGGGTCCTGCAGTTGCATTGCAGTTTTTTCAAAGCAGATCTTTTCTTTCCAGCAGTCGCTTTTCCAGGAAGCAATGACGCAATGCATGTGGATAGCTGATCTGAGCCCTGGGAGGGATGGGGGTACTTTAGTCCTAGAACAGCAGTGTCTGCGGTGCTCAGAGTGTGGTCTGCAGACTGGCGGCCTCTGCATCCCCTGGGAGCTTGTTAGAAATGCAAGACCTCCTGAGGGCCCCAGTTCTGTTGCATTTTAACAGGCCTCTGGGTGACTTGAAAGCGCAAAAACGTTTGAGAAGTGCTGAGCAGAGAGGCTAAACCAGCAGTCTCTGACCTTGCTCGGATCCGATGCTGTGAGTCCTCTGAGGAGCTGAATCTATCAATGAACCCTGTGACACAGATGGAGATTATTGTGTGCCTGTCTCCACTGTCACCCCCTTCTTTTGACCTCATATACATTTTTACACATGCACCCATGTGACAGTTCTTGCAACATTAATTTTCTGCAACAAAGTGTTTCATGGAGCAAATTCCATTAAGCCTTTTAAATCCAGGACTTAAATTGCTCTATAGCTCAACTAAACTGTTTCTATTTTTTTTCCCCATCAAAATGTTTGTCATAACATTATTTTCATGGGCTCGATTATTTTCTGTTTAAATTTTACAACACTGTGTTTCATTCATCTTTTCCCTCACACTGACTTTCTGCTGCGGCTAACTTCTGCTGTTTTAAGGTTTTTGTTTGTTTGCTTCCTTTCTTTTGTACATTTTAATTAAAAAAAATTAAATATTATTTATCTGCTGCACCTTGTGGCATGTGGGATCTTAGTTCCCTGACCGAGAATTGAACCTGTGTCCCCTGCCAGTGGACAGGTGGAGTCTTAACCACTGGAACACCAGGGAGGTCCCCGTTTCCTTCTTTTGTGGCCTTTCTACCCAGTGCAAATCTCTTGCAGATCGAAATGGTGTCAAGAATACTTTTCTGCTGCCAACTTTGGTTACAAATTCCAGTGTATGTCATGTCAGCCCTGTTAGTTTTACAAACAGCTAATTATTTTCTACCAGTAGCAATGGCACCCAACTCCAGTACTCTTGCCTGGAAAATCCCATGGATGGAGGAGCCTGGTAGGCTGCAGTCCATGGGGTCGCTAAGAATCGGACACGACTGAGTGACTTCACTTTCACTTTTTACTTTCATGCATCGGAGAAGGAAATGGCAACCCACTCCAGTGTTCTTGCCTGGAGAATCCCAGGGACGGGGGAGCCTGGTGGGCTGCCATCTATGGGGTCACACAGAGTCAGACATGACTGAAGTGACTTAGCAGCAGTAGCAGCAGCAGTGTGTGATAGAAATAATCACCAGGATGTAAGGGAGGGAAGGATTTCTGTCTTTATCCCCCCTGCTTTGTCTTCAGGACCTAGGACAGTGCCTGGGGGTCATAGTGGGTTCTCTACAAATATTTGGAGGCAGCATGAATAAAATTCACTAACAGTTGAATCAAAGGCTGATGGTTTGGGCTTCCATGGTGGCTCAGAAGGTAAAGAATCTGCCTGCAGTGGAGAAGACATGGGTTTAATCCCTGGGGTGGGAAGATCCCCTGGAGGAGGGCACGGCAACCCACCCTAGTGTTCTTGCCTGGAGAATCCCTATGGACGGAGGAGCCTGGTGGGCTGCAGCCCATGCTGTCACTGAGCAACTGAGCACACACGCACTGATGGTTTATCTGTGTTTGTCATAGAGGAACAGTGATCAACTTTAAGGGAGAGAGATGGAGGCAAATGAAGAAGGGATGAGAAGATGGGGAGAGTATGCACACACATGCTCACTGGCACACACATGTAGGCACATATGTACACACACATGTACAAAGACATGCACACATATGCACACAGGTCATGCACATTCAGGTCTGCACACGTGTGTGTATCCAGGCATGCATACGCACACACAGAGCCATATATGCATGTGCTCATATATACACACACAGACACATTCATGCCTACTCACAAGTGCACATAGCCACATGCACACACATGCAAACACACATTTGCACACACATGCACATGCATGCACACACAAGCACACAGTGACAGGCACATGCATAAACACAAACGCAGACACTCACATGTACACACGAAATCTACCAGCGCATTGACTGGTAAACGCTACCACAGGGTAGGGTAGAATGTCTCTGGTGCGAGAATAGGAAAGAAAAATTGCAAGATCAAAATGGCATGCTTAACACACTCCTCTTTGGGGTGTCAGCATCTCCATTTTATAATTGATTAAATGCATATCGAGGTGAGCTGAACATTGGAAATTCAGTTGCTGCCTTGGTGTGAATTTATTAAAAAATCGTACTTGGTCTTCTCTCTGGGTCAGACAGTGTGAAAAACACTGGGTATTGGAGAGGGAGAGTGTTTGGCCCTTCATTTCAAAAGCTCCCAGGCTGGTGAGGGAGGTGGATGTGGAAGCCGAGCAATTAAAATGCAGCGCGATAAGGGCTATGTAGAATATTCCTCGGAGCGGGAAGAGCTGTGGGGGCAGGGGGTGTTGGAGTTTAGTGGGAGCTGTTAAGGTCTGAGCCATCAGACATTTCTGCTGGATTCCTCTTGGCGTGTTAGCTAACTAATTATAAAATAATTATAATGAGCACTTCAGGGGAAGGGAAGGGGTTGAAAAGCAGGAAAGGGCTGGAAATGAGCTGGGAAGATGTGCAGTTAGAGACCTGGGCTGCCCAGTCAAACTAAATGAAAGAGAGTCCAGAGTTTTGTTCTTGACCCCAAAATCCCCACCTGTAAAACAAGAAATAAGAAACATTTTCTTTCCGGGTTTGCTTCCCAGGCTAAATAAGCAAATGAGTCCAAAAGAGTACTGGAAACCTCCCACCATGAACAAGCAGGATATTTTTTTAATTTAGAAGAGACTGCAAAGACCTGCACTTTGTTCTTCAACTAGTCAGTGTCTACATGGTCTTCCCAGGTGGTTCAGTGGTGAAGAATCCAGCAACCAAAGATCCTTGGGTTGGGAAGATCCCCTGGAGGAGGGCACAGCAACCCACTCCAGTATTCTTGTCTGGGAAATGTCATTGACAGAGGAGTCTGGCAAGCTATATAGTCCATGGGGTCGCAAAAGACCCCAGTTCAGTGACACAGTTTAGTGACTAAACAACAATATCAACCTGAAATTTTAATCTAGCTGGTGCTGGCAGAGGCAGAAGATGGCAAGCCTGCTTTTAAGTGCTTTTAAAGCCCAGCAGCCCATTGGTCATTGCCAGTCACATGACCGAGGGAGGGATGATGTAACTTGAATTGGGAGGGAGAGGGGAACTAATCTAATCTGCCACAGCCTTCAGGGCAGGACTAGTGATGATAGACTGGGTGCTAGAGGTTGATAGACTGGGTGCTGATTCCTGGCATTACCTTTTCCCTTTCCTAGCCTGAGACTTGGGCTAAGTAAACTTCTATGAACCTCAGTTTGCTGATCTGTAAAATGGGCATAATAATATTTTCCATCTCCCCTGCAGTGAAGATTGTTTGATTTATTACAACAGCCCTATCACCAGCTTCCTAGCTTTGACCTTGCATCTCCGCACTGTCTCTTCTCTTCACGTCAGCTACAGTCATTCATCCTTTAACTATGAAAGTCATCCAGAAAGAAACGTGTCCATTCAGGCAGGTTAGTGGTTGCTAGGAGCTGGATGGGAGAGAGGAAATGGGAAGAGACTGTTAATAAGCATGATATTACTTTCTGGGCTAAAGAAAATATTCCAAAATGGATTATGATGATGGTCACACAATTTTGTGACTGTACAGTCTCCCTGCCTGGAATCTTCTTCCTCCAGATATTTGCTCATCCCCTCAGGTCTTTGCTTACATAAGGTGAGCTTTCCCTAAACACCCCATTTATTTATTTGGTGGTCCACACAGCTTGTGGGGGTCTTAGTTCCCTTAGCCGAGGTGGAACCCTCACCCTTGGCAGTGAAAGCTCAGAGTCCTCTAACCATTGGACCACCAGGGAATTCACCTGAATGCTCCACTTAAATTTGCACTGCACACTGCTAATCTCTTTTTTGATATATTTTATCCAGCATTTGGAACAATCTGACGTGTTTCATATTTTGGTTGTGCACTTTGTCTACGATTCATTCCCTTCTCCTCCTCTTCCTCATGCCCAAAACACACCAGGAGAATGTAAACTTCCCAAGGGTAGCAATATTTGTCTGTGTTGTTTGTGGCTTCCTCTGCAGATGATACCTGGCACCTAGCCAGCCCTCCATAAATATTTGTCGAATGGATGATAAAAACGATATAATGTTTATTAAGGGCTCCAGACCTAGCGTGTATGAGGGGTGTCATCAATGTTCGCTTTTATCACTATTTATTTCAGACGGGCTCCTTCATTGCCACATTTTCTGTCTGAAGTAACTCTGAGTTTGAGTCAAATATTTTCCCCCCGGGAGTCCTTGCTGGCAAACACGTGTGGGTACAGATCCTGCCGCGTCTGTAGAGGCAACATTTCAGTCTCAGGTTCTTTCCTGCCGGGCAGACGGAGCCATGACATTTATAAATCTCTGGGCTCTTAATCCCCTGCTGATCCTCAGAGAGCAGTAGTGCTTTTCTTGCTAAAGACATTGCCCCGCTTTGAACAAAGGAGTGAAGCCACATCCCTGCATCCTTCCTGGAGCTGTGACGTCACCTCCATCATCAGGAGGAGGGGCGGCTCAGGGCTGAGAACTGACTTGCCCCATGTCACCCACCTGGGGAGGGTGAACTCGCCACGGGGACATGCATCCCTGAGGTCCTGCTCTTCGCCCTGCATTCCTGAGTTTGGGGACTGATCTGTTGGTTTGGGGGATTTTCCTTGATGTTAAGCTAAATTTTGTAATTCTTCCCTTGTGGCTCAGCTGGTAAAGAATCTGCCAGCAATGAAGAAGACCTGGGTTCAATCCCTGGGTTGGGAAGATCCCCTGGAGAAGGGAAAGGCTACCCACTCCACTATTCTGCCCAGAGAACTCCATGGACAGTCCATGGGGTCACAAAAAGTCAGACATGACTGAGCAACTTTCACTTTCACTTTCCATGTAAATCCTGCACCTTCTCGCTACCAACTGTTCTCTCCTCCATGTCAACCTTTTTAAAGAGGTGGCCTCTCCAGCTCACTTAGAGTGATTTCCACAGAATCAGGTCCAGAAGTCCTTGTTAGCATGCACATGTGCTATAGTACAGCTACATTCTCACTGAGATTCTGTGGTGTGAAGGGTGGAGAATCAAGCAGGGTCCTTCCACCATCAGGCACTGTTGAATGGGGACCACGTGGTACTTGATGGGCTGGTTGGAATGGGCAGGTCTGGGATTTGGGGGCCTGATCAGGGGCATGGGTGCTCCTGAAAGTCCAACATGGCTCTTTAAAGGCTCCCTAATGACCACAGCAGCTTGGGGAGCCACGGAGAAGAAATATGTGAACACCAGATGGTGGCTCCTGGAGGCTGTTTTTGCAGACTCACCATTTACAGGAAGACCTGAAGCAAGTGTCTTGTCCATTCAGCGATTACATTTGGCAGGACATTAAACAACCCAGAAAGCTGCCGAGGCCAGGCTGAACCAAACCGTTGCAAATGGCGTTTGCTCCTAGGGGTTGGCTTGAATTAAAGAACAAACCATTTGAACTGGGATGAGAGAGCTGCATTGGGACAGACTGCAGACTTTGGACCAACAGGCCAAAGAGGCTGAAGCCTCTCCATCAGCAATTCTTTGGCAGGAATGAAATTCATTTATCCTCAGATCAGTTCAGCAAAATTTATAGAGTGCTGCCAATAGGCTATGGGTCCAGAATTGAAAAAGCTAGATTCTTGCCCTCCAGAAATTCCTGGCCCAAGACAATGTAATTACTTCTCTATACAACACTCATCAACACCAAATGTGTTAACCAGTCAGCGGACAAAATGATATAAGGTTATATATGTGTATACGTGTGTATGTGCATCAGGACACTCCCTAAAGAATTTATAAATGTGACATTTTTAAACTTATTTCTTGCTTTTTGTTTTTTTTTTTTTTCCCCTGTTGCTTTTTTTTTTCTTTATCAAAATATCATTCACATACCACAGAAGGTACCCATTTTAAGTGTCTCATTCAGTGGCTATTAGCACATTTACAGACTTGCTCGATCATCACTGTCCACTTATTTTAAATAGGCTTCCCCGATGGCTCAGTGTGTAAAGAATCTGCCTGCAATGCAGGAGACATAAGAGATGTGGGTTTGACCCCTGGGTTGGGAAGATCCCCTGGAGGAGGAAATGGCAACCCAATCCAGTATTCTTTCATGGAGAAAGAAGCCCATGGACCGAGGAGCCTGGAGGCTACAGTCCATGGGGTCCCACAGAGTTGTACATGACTAAGTGATTGAGCACACTTGCATGCTGCCCTATAGGACTTTAATTTTAAGTAATTTCCATCACCTGGGAAAGAAACCTTATGTCATCACCTTCCATTCCTTCCTCCAGCCTGAGGCAACCACTAATTTACTCCCTGTCTTTATAGATTTTCCTTTTCTGAACATTTCATATAATGAAATCATATAATGTGTGGCCTTTTGTGCCTGTTTTCTTTCACTTAGCTTAATGATCTTGCAGTTCGTTCATTAGACACACTCAGAACCAGCATTTTCCAGTATCTATATATACTTTAATTTCATCCTCTTCCATCACAATTGAAGGGACAATTAGCTGGCCTCCACCTGATGAAGATAAAAATTGGCTCATTTCAGTCTCGGTGGAGATATGATCCCTTATTAATAGCACTTTAACTTTTCTGTCTTCAGTCACTTTTTATAAAATCATGAGTAGATTTTAATAAAATGGCTAAATAGTCACCTTGATAAAGACAGTCGATGGTGTTAGAACTGCTAGTGGGTGAGCAGAGGTGCTGAAGAGGTAACGTGTCTCATGATGTGTGACAGCGAACATTTAGCAGACAGATTTGACTCAAAGACAGGGATGCACAATCTATGAAAGTGCAGCTTGTTTGAAACTTGGGGGTGTGAGTGTCGGAGATTGCCCGTAAATGTCTCCGTCACTCATTCTCATGATAGTTGGAGCTACAGTCTTCTGATCCGTACCATGTGTCAATACTGTAGTAGGCAGTTTTACACATATATTTTCTCATCTAATCCCCACAACCACCAAGAGAGGCTTTTTAAAAAAAAATTTAAATTTATTTATTTTAATTGGAGGCTAATTACTTTACAATATTGTGTTGGTTTTGCCATACATCAACATGATTCCGCCACGGGTGTACACGTGTTGCCCATCTTGAGCCCCCCTCCCACCTCCCTCCTCGTACCATCCTTCTGGGTCGTCTCAGTGCACCAGCCCCAAGCATCCTGTATCCTGCATCAAACCTGGACTGGCGATTCGTTTCTTATATGATATTATACTTGTTTCAATGCCATTCTCCCAAATCATCCCACCCTCTCCCTTTCCCACAGAGTCAAAAAGACTGTTCTGTACGTCTGTGTCTCTTTTGCGTCTTGCATACAGGGTTATTGTTACCATCTTTCTAAATTCCATATATATGCGTTAGTATACTGTATTGGTGTTTTTCTTTCTGGCTTACTTCACTCTGTATAATAGGCTCCAGTTTCATCCGCCTCTTTAGAACTGATTCAAATGTATTCTTTTTAATGGCTGAGTAATACTCCATTGTGTATATGTACCACAGCTTTCTTATCCATTCATCTGCTGATGGACATCTAAGTTGCTTCCATGTCCTGGCTATTATAAACAGTGCTGTGATGAACACTGGGGTACACGTGTCTCTTTCCATTCTGGTTTCCTCAGTGTGTATGCCCAGCAGTGGGATTGCTGGGTCATAAGGCAGTTCTATTTCCAGTTTTTTAAGGAATCTCCACACTGTTCTCCATAGTGGCTGTACTAGTTTGCACTCCCAACAACAGTGTAAGAGGGTTCCCTTTTCTCCACACCCTCTCCAGCATTTATTGCTTGTAGACTTTTGGATCGCAGCCATTCTGACTGGTGTGAAATGGTACCTCATTGTGGTTTTGATTTGCATTTCTCTGATAATGAGTGATGTTGAGCATCTTTTCATGTGTTTGTTAGCCATCTGTATGTCTTCTTTGGAGAAATGTCTATTTAGATCTTTGGCCCATTTTTTGATTGGGTCGTTTATTTTTCTGGAATTGAGCTGCAGGAGTTGCTTGTATATTTTTGAGATACAGAAAGCAGGAATAGAAGGAACATACCTCAGCATAATAAAAGCTACATATGACAAACCCACAGCAAACAGTATCCTCAATGGTGAAAAATTGAAAGCATTTCCCCTAAAGTCAGGAGCAAGACAAGGGTGCCCACTTTCACCACTACTATTCAAGATAGTTTTGGAAGTTTTGGCCACAGAAATCAGAGCAGAAAAAGAAATAAAGGGAATCCACATTGGAAAAGAAGAAGTAAAACTCTCATTGTTTGCAGATGACATGATCCTCTACATAGAAAACCCTGAAGACTCCACCAGAAAATTACTAGAGCTAATCAATGAATATAGTAAAGTTGCAGGATATAAAATCAACACACAGAAATCTCTTGCATTCCTATACACTAATAATGAGAAAATAGAAAGAGAAATTAAGTAAACAATTCCATTCACCATTGCAATGAAAAGAATAAAATACTTAGGAATGTATCTACCTAAAGAAACAAAATAACTATATATATATAAAACTATAAAACACTGGTGAAAGAAATCAAAGAGGACACTAATAGATGGAGAAATATACCATGTTCATGGATCAGAAGAATCAATATAGTGAAAATGAGTATACTACCCAAAGCAATCTATAGATTCAATGCAATCCCTATCAAGCTACCAGCGGTATTTTTCACAGAGCTAGAACAAATAATTTCACAATTTGTATGGAAATACAAAAAACCTCGAATAGCCAAAGCAATCTTGAGAAGGAAGGATGGAACTGGAGGAATCAACCTGCCTGACTTCAGGCTCTACTACAAAGCCACAGTCATCAAGACAATATAGTACTGGCACAAAGACAGAAATATAGATTAATGGAACAAAATAGAAAGCCCAGAGATAAATCCACACACCTATGGACACCTTATCTTTGACAAAGGAGGCAAGAATATGCAATGGATTAAAGACAATCTCTTCAACAAATGGTGCTGGGAAAACTGGTCAACTACTTGTAAAAAAATGAAACTAGAACACTTTCTAACACCATACACAAAAATAAACTCAAAATGGATTAAAGATCTAAACGTAAGACCAGAAACTAAAAAACTCCTAGAGGAGAACATAGGCAAAACACTCTCTGACATAAGTCAGAGCAGGATCCTCTATGACCCACCTCCCAGAATACTAGAAACAAAAGCAAAAATAAACAAATGGGATCTAATTAAAATTAAAAGCTTCTGCACAACAAAGGAAACTATAAGCAAAGTGAAAAGACAGCCTTCAGAATGGGAGAAAATAATAGCAAATGAAGCAACTGACAAACAACTAATCTGAAAAATATACAAGCAACTCCTGCAGCTCAATTCCAAGAGAGGCTTTTAAAATTTTCATTATTACTTCCATTTTATAACTGGAGAAAATGAGGCTCAGACATCTTAAAGAAACACATCTAAGATCACGTGGGGAGGAAGGGATAGAACCAGCATTTGAATGCAAAGACTCTGGACTCCATGGATGGTCAGACAACTGTGGTAGACCCTTGAGCAGAGCAGGTGTGAACTGCGTGGGGCCACTTAAATATGGATTATTTTCAATAGTAGATACTACAGTGCTACACTATCTTTGGCTGGTTGGGTTGAATCCAATGATGTGGAAATGTGAATATAGAGGAACCATATATCAACATAAGGTGTGGCTTCCCTGGGCTTCCCAGGTGGCACTAGTGACAACAAACCTGCCTGCCAATGTGGGAGACATAAAAAACACAGGTTCTATCCCTGGATTGTGAAGTTATCCAGGAGGAGAGCATGGTGACCCATCCAGTATTCTTGCCTGGAGAATCCCATGGGCAGAGGAGCCTGGTGGGTTCAAGTCTGAAGGGTCACACAAAGTCCAACATGGCTGAGTGACTGAGCATGCACAGACACATTGATGTATAAACAGGGCTGAGGATGGATTTAGGGGAATCAGAGGAAAAGCGTGGATTCAAAGAAAAAAGGTAGGTGGGTGGAGAAGTAACTCTGGGCAGCAGGAAAAGTGTGGGCAGAGCAAAAGGGAGGTGATTATGGTCTTTTTACCAGAAAGGTATTTGGAGGTTGTGAGTTGTGAAGGCAGGCGTCCCGGGACATGACTTTCCTCTTCTAGAGTTAGGGACCTTCCTCCCAATCACTTTATCATTGGTCTTGTTGATGACAAGGGGAAAGGGATCAATATATTTGCCTTCTAGGACCTCTGACCTCTGTGAAGAAGGATGTGGAGGTCTGCATTCCAGTAAATGTGGGCTCTAAAATAACCCCTGATCAGTGTCCCACTGAACCAATGATCAGAGCGTTTCCCACAAACTATACGGGCCTCAGGCAAATTCCTTAACTTCCCTAGGCCTCAGTTGTTTAGTCTGTGAAATGGGAATACAAAGACCATGTCCAGCTACTCTGAGAGTTATGAGGATGAGATGAGCCCTGATCTTGTCTCTTGTTGGAAACTCACTGACCAAGATGGCAGCTACTGGCCACATGCAGCTATTTAAATTGAAGTTAATTAAAACAAAATACATTTAAAAAGTTAGTCCCTCCATCACAGAAGCCCTATTTTTTTCTTCTTGTCTTTTTTGTTTTATTTTTTAAACATTTATCTTATCGAAGTACAGTTGATTTATAAAGTTGTGTTAATTTCTACTCTTTAGCAAAGTGATTCAGTTATACATACATATGTTCTTTTTCATATTCATTTCAATTATGGTTTATCACAGGACATTGGATATGGTTCCCTGTACTAGGCAGTAGTACCTTGCTGTTGATCCAGCCTAAACGAACTGGTTTGCCTCCGCTTATCCCAAACTCCCAACCCATCCTGCCCCCACCCACCTCCTTCTTGGCAACCACAAATCTTTTCTCTATGTCTGTGAGTCTGTTTTGTAGGTAAATTCAGCTGTGTCATATTTTAGATTCCACATGTAAGTGGTATCATTATGATATTTTGTCTTTCTCTTTCTTACTCTGAATACAATCATCTGTAAGTCTGTCAGAGGAGCCACATTTTAAGTGCTCAATAAACCTCTGTGGCTAATCGCTATTGTCTTGTGAGGTGCAGATACAGAATATTTCCGTCGCTGCAGAAAGTTCTTTTGGATGGCATTGTTTTAGAAGTTGCCAATGGTACATTCTTTGTGGACCAACAGGTATGCCCTGGGGACTTGTTCAGAGGTGAAAATAAAAACGGTATGGGTCAGAGAGGCAAATGACAACTACCGCTCAGCAGAAACACCCGAGTCATCTGAAGAAGGTGGAAGAAAACCCCAAAACCTTTGAAAGTTAGTGAAGTTCCTGGGCAAGCGTGTTGCCACTCTCTGCTGGTGGAAATGCCGCCTCAGAACCTATGACATCCACGTTCCTATCAGATAAATTCATTAGGATGGATGCGATCACAGTGAATACCAAATGAAGTGGCCGTGATTGGACAAGTAATCCAAGTGTTACATACACAGTGCTCAACTGCGGGACCCCCTCCTCTGGCTCCCTTTGCCTGTTTGCAGGCATTATGGGGCAGGCAACCGATCTGAGGGGTGGCCACGGAAATGTCAGAGTGCCTTTTTGAAAGGGTCATTGCGGAACAGTGCCTGGTGGGGGCTTGAAGACATTTGGAAGCAAACGCGCTCCAGGAATTTGGATCTCAGCCTCTAGGTCTGAAGCAAGAAGACTGGGGTTGTCAGAGGCCATTATCACCCCTTGCACTGGCAAAGGATTTATCGTTGCGAATGTTCTGGGCATGCGTTTCTCTCATTTGATTGCCAATTACCTACGGGGTTGTGGCGAGAGATCGAGATCAGAGAAAACCCTGAAAGCTAAAAGTGTTTGGAGACAATTCATTTTGTTCCCTAGGCTTCAATCCTGAACACATCACCAGGCAGCTGGGAGTTTATGAGCAAAGTGTTAGCAGCCTCTCTGAGCCCGTTTCCTTATTTATAAAATTCATACTTCAAAGTGTGGGTGGGGGACTTCCCTGGCAATCCAATGGTTGAGACTCTGTACTCCCCATGCAGGGGGGCACAGGTTTGATCCCTGGCTGGGGAGGATCCCACATGCTGGATGGTGTTCCCCTAGCCCCAAAAGTGGAAGTGGGTGGGTTGGAGATAGAATGTACAGACACACTAAAGGTGCTCAGCATGTGGTAACTGAATATTTTTAGCCTCTGGAGGCTATATGGATGGACATTTTCTGAGAACCTACTATGCACCAGGCAAGGGAGTGATAAAAACCAAGATGGATAAGACGTAGTTCTTGTCATGTGCAGGAAGCAACAGTGTGTAATTAAACACAGTAACCAGTGATCAGGACACAGATGGATAAAGGTGTTTACACGGAACCATGGAAACACAGAAAGGCACTTTTCTCCTTTAGTGGGAGGTGTCGTTTAAGCTGGATGGTGAGAAAGGATTGCTAAGAAGGTTTGGGGAGGACATTGCAGAGGGATGGGGAAAAGCTTTTGAGAGAGTGCAGAGCTGGGAATGCTCTCTGCTTGCAGAAAACTTGAACAGATCTGGTGGGTCAGGACCAAGGGTATCTTTGGGGAGGGCTGAGAGATGAGGATGGAGGACAGGGCTGCAAATGAGGGTGAGGTGTCTGTATCAGGCTAAGAAATGTGCTTTCATTGATTATCTTGTTTTTCTAAATTTTATTTATTTATTTTTACTTTTGACTGCCCTATTTTTGACTGCTTTGTGTGGACTTTCTCTAGCTGCAGTGAGCAGGGGCTTCTCATTGTGGTAGCTTCTCTTGTTGAAGAACATTGGCTCCAGGGTGAGGGATCAGTAGTTGTGGTGTATGGGCTTAGCTGTTCTAAGACATGTGGAATCTTCCTGGACCAGGGATCGAACCTGCATCCCCTACATTGGCAGGTGGATTCTTACACCCTAGACTACCAGGAAAGTCCTCACTGATTATTAATGGAGGATTATATTATGTCTATGAACTCATAGACCAACCTAGATAGCATATTAAAAAGCAGAGACATTACTTTGTCAACAAAGGTCCTTCTAGTCAAAGCTATGGTTTTTCCAGTAGTCATGTATGGATGTGAGAGTTGGACTATAAAGAAAGCTGAGTGCCGAAGAATTGATGCTTTTGAACTGTGGTGTTGGAAAAGACTCTTGAGAGTCCCTTGGACTGCAAGGAGATCCAACCAGTCCATCCTAAAGGAAATAAGTCCTGAACATTCATTGAAAGGACTAATGCTGAAGCTGAAACTCCAATATTTTGGCCACCTGATGCAAAGAGCTGACTCATTTGAAAAGACCCTGATGCTGGGAAAGATTGAAGGCAGAAGGAGAAGGGGATGACAGAGAATGAGATGGTTGGGTGGCATCACTGACTCAATGGACCTGAGTTTGAGTAAGCTCTGAGCTGGTGATGGGCAGGGAAGCCTGGTGTGCTGCAGTCCATGGGGTTGCAAAGAGTCAGACACGACTGAGTGACTAAACTGAACTGAATGATCTCATAAAAAATTACCCCCCAAATTAGCATCTTAAAATATCAAGAAACCTTTATTGTCTCACAGTTTCTGAGAGTCAGGAGTTTGGGAGCAACTCAGCTGAGTGGTTCTGACTTAGGATCTCTGAGGAGGTTTCAGTCAAGACGTCATCTGAAGGCTTAACTGGGAAGGCAGGACCCACTTCCAAGATGGTGCCCTCACATGGCTGCCAGGTTGGTTGTAGGCTGGTGGCTGGAAGGCTCTGTTCTTCTTTCAAGGATTTTTCCATTAGGGCTGCTTGGGAGTCCTCATGATAGTATGTGTGACTTCCCCCAGAGCAAGCGATCCAAGAGAGAGCAAGGCAGAGTGGCAATGTCTTTCATGCCCTAACACTGGAAGTCACACATTCCTGTAATATCCTTTTGGTCACCAGCTCAGCCTATCAAGTGTGGGAGGGGACTTTGCCAGTGTGACCCTCAGGAGATGAGGATCGCTGGGGCTGTCTATGAGGCTGGCTTTCCAGGTAGATGAGGGATTATATCATTGGTCCCTTTTTAACCAATAGGAGGCTGAGGTCCCTTTTTAACCAAAATAAGGCTGAGTGACTGACCCACAGATCATTCAAGGAGATGTGATGTTGGCTGAGCTTGGTACCTTGCTGCCTTCTGAAGTGCTTTCTTCCATTCAAAACCATTTGCTTAGGATTTCTGAAGGTGTCACAGAAATAGCAGAGAACTCTGAATTCCTTGTGGGGAGTACTAGAGAAAAGTACACTTAGAGCAGAAATTAAACCCAAGAGAAATTCTTCCACCCAGGACCTATTATTCAGGTAAAATCACACTGTTAGGTTCATAAGGAGGCTGGCTGGTGGACCGGTGGTGGTGGTTTAGTTGCTAAGTCGTGTCTGCCTCTTGCAACCCCATGGATTGTAGCCTGCCAGGCTCCTCTGTCCATAGGATTTCCCAGGCAAGAATACTGGAGTGGGTTGCTATTTCCTTTTCCAGGGAATCTTCTACTGAACTGACCCCAGGAATTGAAGCCAGGTCTCCTGTGTTGTAGGCAGTTTCTTTACTGACTGGGCTCCGAGGGGCTGGTGGACTTATTTGTTTATTACAGGTTGTTTTATTAACGTTGGTTTTCAGGAAGTTCCTCATTAAACTGGAAAAATAATTTACTAATCTATGTCTATAGTTATGGAGAGATGGGTGGATGGGTAGATAGATAGATAAAGAGCCGATGGATAGGTATGTAGGTGGGTCAATGAATGGATGGATGCCGGTGTAAGGCAACCAGGGTCTTTTGGGGAAGGACTGGTCTTTCTTTTGAGGTTATGTTCTTTCTGAATAATACTTAAAAAGGTTAAGAAAAACCCCAAATCTTGGAGTTGCCCTTGACTTCTCTCTTTACCTCATATCCTATATTTTCAAAATTTCTGGAATTTGGCCACTTCTCACCACCTCTTGGGATATCACCGTGGTCCCGGCCACCCTCATCTCTGGTCTGGGTTATTACAGTGGGCTCCTTCTTTGCGCCCATTCACTCTATTCTCCACAAGCTGCCAGAGGGACCACGTGGGAACATAAGCAGGCCATGTGATTCCTAGGCTCAAACTCTGCCGATAGCTCTCAACTCAGAGTAAATCCCACATCCTTATAATGATCCAGCAGGCCTCGCAGAGCCCTCTCCCCTGTTTTCTCTCTGACTCCTCCCTCATCTGCTCTGGTCTCTGCTGGTCCTCACACTCTCCAGGCCTCTTTCCTCTTCACCATCTTTGCTGATTCCTCTGCCTGACATGTTCTTAGCCAGATTTCTGCATGACCTACTCTCCTACTTCTTGGTGACGCCTTCCCTGGACATACAAGCCAAAATCCTCCGCCCCCAACTGTGTTTTGTTCCTGGCTGCAAGCCCCAGCTTCTGAAAGCATGCTGAACGTCAGCCCTCAGTAATTATTTATTGAATAAATGAACAAATGAACAATGAATACCAGTTAAGGCCTTTCCATTCATCATCTCATTTAATCCAGGCAAGTAGGTCTGGTTTATTAGCATCTTCATTTTATAGGTGGGCCAACAGAGTCCAGGGAGAGTCTTTGGTTGGCCTGGTCCATGGCTGAGCTGAGAGTGAAACACAAGCTTGTCTGGCTCTGAGGTCAGTGCACACTTTGCCTCTCATTGCCCTGTGCGATGTGGACCTTCTACCCTCGGACCCTGGGGATTCTAGAATGTCAGCTTCAAATCCTAATTTTTCACCAAATTCATTGAGTCATCAGAGAGGTGACATTAAGATGCAGTGGGAAGTATAGAAAGCTATTAATTTTTTCTTTTCTCTTTTTATTCCACAATATTGGGTTTCTTTTGAAAAGTCCTCTTCACTGACCTTTAATAATAGCCTTCTCCCCCACCCACTGCTCTCACTGCTATATACCTCCACACATGCTTGCTGAAACCTTGCTGGCCAAGAACTGTCAGCTCCAGCTGCCTCGGGACTCTTTGGGGGAAGACTGGCTTCTCTTGGTTCTGCTTGGAGGTGAAAGAGCCATTCCAAGTCTCTTTAGACAGTAGTGATGACTAAAAATAACTGAGCCGCTGTTTTCTTCACTTTTCATTTTAAGGAAAAACATGACCATATTCTAGAAAGAGTTTTGAATGACGGGGAAAAGACTTTCCTAATTCTGCCAGGTGTCTCAGCAGACATGTTGAATTGTCAGCATCTTCTAAATGATCAGAACCTCTCCCTGTGACAGGACTTGATGGAATTTTGGTTGAGGTGCATGAGGGAGACAGGAATAAAAGACCACATACACACACACACTCATTCAAAGCACCTGGAACTCACACCTAAGCCATGCAGGAGTCAGAACTGGTCTTACCTGGCAGATGATTCTCCATGAAGAGAGTAGGAAGATGAGCAGTTAAAGACAGCTTTCATCACGAATCATATTCATGACCTCATTTAGTCTGGCAAGATAGTTATTATTTATTACTACCCGCATTTTACAGATGGTCAAGTTGAGTCAGTGCTAAAGAATCCGTCTGCCATGCAGGAGACTTGGGTTTCGTCCCTGGGTCAGGAAGATCCCCTGGAGAAGGAAATGACAATCCACTCCTGTATTCTTGCCTGAACAATCCCATGGAGAGAGGCGCCTGGAGGGGCTACAGTCCATGGGATCACCAAGAGTTGGATGTGAGTTAGCAACTATAACAGCAAACAGCAAGTACCGCAAAATCAAGTTAATTGCTTTATCCAATCTGTGGCCAAGCTGCATTTCCACTGTTACCCTTGGTGAAGAGAAGCCCCCTGTCTGTAAAACTCTTCCTCACGCATGAGTGCCAGCTTCATTACAGGCTCATTCTCTCAGGTTTGTAACCTGATTCTCAACCTGGGGAGCTTTGGCACAATGCTGATGCCGAGGCCCCACCCTCAAGGGTGTTGATGTATTTGATGTGAGTGGAGCATCAGAATTAGGGATTCCAGTGTGCAGTCAGGGTTGAGATGCATTGGGTTAGGTGTTTGCTGACTTGGAGATGGCCCCAGCGAGATGCAAATACTTTGTCAATTGCACCCTTCTAAACCATGAGGGATGGTAGATGTCACACCTTGCACTGAGCTGGAGCAGAGCTCACATGGTGCACACTTTGCTCTCTGTCTCTTCCCAGAGCCCTGATGGGAGGCCCTTTAGGAATAACAGAGATCCCTGTGGCTTAGCATCACTCAGGAGTGATACTTGATGGTGATGGAAAGAATGTTCTCCTCTTGCTTTTAAGCATTTTATTTTAAAAAAATTCACTTCATATTTTCCCAAGTTAGGAAGAAAAGTATAAAAAGGTAGCCCAGAAGGTAAAGAAGTCTCCAGGAAACCAAGTAAATAATGTTGGGATGGCAAGGAGAGAGTCAGAACCTGGGGGTTCGGAGGTGGGCACCACACCACATTGGAAATGTCAGAGCAGAGAAGTTGTGTCAGGGGCCCCCCAAAGACACAGAGAAGGAAAACTCTGCCAGGGCAGGGGCCATCCGTGTTGGTGTCACTATATTTCTAGTTTCCGGGACAGTCCCTGGGATACAACAGGTGCTGCATCAATATTTGTTAAATTAATGATGCGTGTGTGCTCAGTCATGTCCGACTCTTCGATACCCTGCAGACTGTAGCCCCCCAGGCTCCTTTGCTCATGGGATTCTCCAGGCAAGAATACTGGAGTGGGTTGCCATGCCCTCCTCCAGGGGCTCTTCCCAACCTAGGGATTGAACCCACATCTCCTGTGGCTCCTGCGCTGGCAGGCAGATTCTTTAACACTGAACCACCTGGGGAACCCCTTAAATTAAATTAAATTAATGATGAATGCACTTAAAGAAAACACTACTGCGTTTCAAGAACTTATCATGAGTGGTCTCCAGAACTTTCCTTCTTGATTCTTCTGGATATAAAAGGATGATCCAGAACTGAAGTGTATTAATAGCTCTATGGCTAGAAGGTGCTAGAAAGACTGGAAATATATAACCTCAGGGCATCACTGTGGGCCAGGAACATGACGAGGCGTGGAGATGCCAGAGACGGGAATCTACACATGCATAACTCAGCTTTGCTCTGAGCATGCCTTCTGGAAAAGACGAGATGAGATTCTCTAGGAGCTACATACTGGATGGCCATACAGAGAATGTAGTTCTTCAGCTATCTTGTTTGGATCACCAGTTTATTGGTGATATTTTAAATTTGTTACCAACACTTGAAAGTTGGGAGATTTGGGGCTTCCCTGGTGGTCCAGTATTTAAGAATCCACCTGCCAATGCAGAAGACATGGGTTCAATCCCTGGTCTGGGAAGATTGCACATGTCATGGAGTATCTAAGTCCATGAGCTACAACTCCTGAAGCGCAAGTGCCTAGAGCCCATGCTCTGGAACAAGAGAAACCCTCTTGCAGGCATGAGTAAAACTAGTAAAACTAGTAAAACTAGTAAAAACTCTCTAGCACTGCAGCTAGAGAGTACCCTCACCACTTGCCACAATTAGAAAAAGCCCGTGTGCACCCGTGAAGACCTAGTGTAGCCAAAAATAAAGAAATAAAAAGATAAATGAAAATTGGGAGATTTCCTTAAGAAGTCTAGATTTCTGGCTTCTTTGGAAAATTCAGAAGCTCTAGTAACTCTGGGTCAGAATTCCCACTGGCAGGAATTATTGACTAACTGCTGACCCTCTGGACAGATGAGCTGCTGCTGCTAAGTCGCTTCAGTCGTGTCCGACTCTGGGCGACCCCATAGACGGCAGCCCACCAGGCTCCCCGGTCCCTGGGATTCTCCAGGCAACAACACTGGAGTGGGTTGCCATTTCCTTCTCCAATGCATGAAAGTGAAAAGTGAAAGTGAAGTCGCTAAGTCATGTCTGACTCTTCGCGACCCCATGGACTGCACCCTACCAGGCTCCTCCGTCCATGGGATCTTCCAGGCAAGAGTACTGGAGTGGGATGCCATTGCCTTCTCCGAGACAGATGGGCTAGGCCCCCCTTACTTTGCCTTGACATCTGCCCCGGGGGCTCTGCCAAATGTTATTACCAACTGTGGCCCCTGTAGGCATTTGAGTTTGATACTCTCTCTGTTGTCCCTTTGCTTCTGACTGCCAGCCACATATTCCATTTTTCTCACTGGGCATTCGGCACCTCGGCCAGCCTACTTCTCAGCATCTCCAGGTGATTGCTTCACACCCAACCCAGGCTGTATCTGACATGGCTCATCTGCCTGTTGTGGCAGGCACTGCTGGTTTTTGTTTTTGCCCAATAAACATTTCCTCCCCGCCTTTGTTCTTCTGAAGGAAAAGGCAATGTGTTCAGACTTGGAGGATTAATCACAGTTGGTCCGGGTTATCTTTGGAAATTCTAATTCATTTCCAAAATTGCCTGGGTTTTGTAGTGGACACGTGACCCAGTTCTGGCCAATGACATCTAAGGAGTAGCTCTACTGGAAGTTTTTGGCAAAGCTTTTTCTCCCTCATAAAAGGAGAATTCCTTCCTTTTGGAAAACTGCCATGTGAAGATGCGATACTTCAAGTTGTGGCAGCTATTTTGTGACCACAAGGCAAGACCTCATTCTCACACTGAGAATAACAGAAGACAGGAAGATCCAGGGACCCTCATGATATCACTGATCTGCTGCTAGTTTTCTTTATTATGAGTGTATTTTGCAAGCCACAAATGCACTTATGTTGCAAGATGTGTTGGTATTTTAAAAACAATTAATTGAAGTCAAACACATTTCTAAACCATATATCTCTCTCACCAGGTGGATTGTAAGCTCCAAAAGGTAGGATTGCATCTGTTTGTTCTCTGCTACTGCTGCTGCTAAGTCACTTCAGTCGGGTCTGACTCTTCACGACCCCCTGGACTGCAGCCCACCAGGCTCCTCCGTCCACGGGATTTTCCAGGCAAGAGTACTGGAGTGGGGTGCCATCGCCTTCTCCAGTTTGTTCTCTAGCATATATATATATGCTAGCATACACACACACACACACACACACACACACACATATATGTTCTCTAGCATATATATATATATATATATGCGCTAGCATACACACACACACATACACACACACACACACACAAGGCTTAGCACAGTGTCTGGCACATAGCTGCTGCTGCTGCTGCTGCTGCTGTTGCTGCTAAGTCACTTCAGTCATGTCTGACTCTGTGTGACCCCATAGATGGCAGCCCACCAGGCTCTCCCGTCCCTGGGATTCTCCAGGCAACAACACTGGAGTGGGTTGCCATTTCCTTCTCCAATGCATGAAAGTGAAAAGTGAAAGTGAAGTTGCTCAGTTGTGTCTGACTCTTAGCGACCCCATGGACTGCACCCTACCAGGCTCCTCTGCCCATGGGGTCTTCCAGGCAAGAGTACTGGAGTGGGTTGCCATTGCCTTCTCCAGGCACATAGCTAGTACTCTATAAAATATTTATTGAATGGACAAATAAATGCGTTTCAGACATTTCAAACTGTGAAATAATTTCATTACTATTCAAAGTATGAAGAAGGCAGAAACATCCAATTTATATGCTCCAGTTCAAGTAAATAATATATTTAAACAAAAATCAAATAGTAATTTCAGAGTAGTAAAGGTGAGATGAATATGTTTGACCTCATTTTACAGGTGAAAGTTCTGGAGCTTAGGCAAGGGAGAAATCCCTTGCCTATATTCCCAGAGATAGTCACAGATGGGAAATAGTGCAGTCTGGGTGGTTTGAGTCCAAAATCCATACTCTGTGGCCTCTGGTCCACGTGCTAAGCTCTATCATCTGCCATCCTCAAGGGAGGGTGTAATGTCTGCAACAAACAAGATAACTCTGACGGGTTTTGCAATATAAAATACAACAGATGACAGAACTACCCAGCAGAATTCGGTTCCCTTGAGCCCTGATTCACAGATGCTATTTTGGTGTCATGTATGAGTAGAGCCACCAAAACTGGCATCATGGAACCTGAAAGTTTGAAGGAAACCTTGGCATCCATCCCTTTTAGCTCCCTGCTTGTGAACCCATGTGGTGGCAGTGAGAGCATGGACATTGGAGACCAGCAGGTCTGATTTCTAGCTCCAGCTCTGCCCCCACAAGCTGTATGACCTTGCGCATACAAAGTCAGCCTTTTGAGACTTGGCTTCATTCTCTACAAAAGGCAGTGTGTGTATAGTTAGACTGCTGCTGCTGCTGCTAAGTCGCTTCAGTCGTGTCCGACTCTGTGGCCCCATAGATGGCAGCCCACCAGGCTCCCCCGTCCCTGGGATTCTCCAGGCAAGAACACTGGAGTGGGTTGCCATTTCCTTCTCCAATGCATGAAAGTGAAAAGTGAAAGTGAAGTTGCTCAGTTGTGTCCGACTCTTAGCGACCCCATGGATTGTAGCCTACCAGGCTCCTCCGTCCATGGGATTTTCCAGGCGAGAGTACTGGAGTGGGGTGCCATTGCCTTCTCCAGTATAGTGAGACAGCATGTGGGAAATATTTTCTTTGCACGGTACCCAGAACATACTAGGCACTCTACAAACTGCCTGTTTCTGCCTGTTCCCCTGTTCCCCTGTTCTGTCTCAGTGCTGAGGTCAACTGTAAGTCAATCTTTATGCTTATAGAAGTTATTTCTTTTCTTTTTTTTTTTGGTATGAGGCCAATGTGAAAGGGATGTGGAAAATTTTATTGAAGATTTCATAACCTTTATTTCTGGGTTCTGAGCCAGAGAAGTAAACCTTAGTTCATCTCATTGTGAAAGAGAACTAGTACAAACTGCTACCAAATGCACAGTCAAGTTGAGAGATGTTATGGCTTAAATGCTGCAGAATATTTTCTTATCTGCAGATGAATGACATTTAAATAGAAGCTCATGTTCAGTTATTTCATTACCTGAAATATGCCCCCAAACATCATGCCTCAGTAATTACTGTACACTTTTCTTAAATACCGTGTTTACTGATTATCTTATAACCGGATGATACACATACGTTAATTTTATATTTATGGATAAGTGCTCTTTCCTGACAACTTGAACATCTAAATTAGGCAGTGCAAAATCAGATAATTGCAGAGAAACATTTGTCGTCTGGCATATGAGATCTCCAGGTAAATAACATAATTATGTGCTGTCTGTTTGGAATCAATTGAAGGTGGGCGTCTGGATGTTGATCAGTTACCCTTCCATCATCTTTTCACTTCTAAAAGTGAATTTCCAAGTTACTTTAAAGAAAACCATCTAGCTTTGACAACTCTTATCAAATGTCCATGCCCTTGCTGTTATGACTTGACGTTCTTGGAGACTGTGGGTACAGATGAGCATGTTTAAGGAAAGTAGCTACTGAAAAAAAAAAAAAGAATCTCACAGGGTTTTGCATCTCTCTCCTTCTGATAACAGATCTGGCCAATGAGATTGGCATATGGCTCAGGTCTGGCTGATCATCGAACTCTGTGAATGATCATGTGACCTTAGGAGAGCCAATGGGCACTCTTCCCTGGAACTGATGCTGAAGGAAAGACAGTTTTGTTTTAGGCTGGAAATATAGAGGAGTATAAAAAGCTGTGGGTGCTGGGAGCTATCGTTTTTTCCTGTCCTGTAGAGAAGATCCATACTGTAGTGGAAGATAACGAAGCCAAGGAGAGAGAAGGGAGGTGAGAAGCTGATGAAGGAAGGGGAGAGAGAGAGTCAGAGAAATGCTTTGCAGTGTCATGGTCCAGCCCCATTACCTTCCTCCGGTATACTGGTGGACTAGGTTCTGAACAAAGGCACTGTAGCTTAACAGTCAGGCAAAAGGGCAGGATTCTTTGAGGTAGGCCATTCTGTGTTATTATAATAACAAAAGCAATGAAAAGCAAGTCAAAGAAACAATGCCAACGTAGAGTCAAAATTGACTTTTACCTGCAATAGGTGCAAGAATCTCTGTGGGTTAAGCAGTGAGGACATGTTTCCAGGATAGATTCTTTGTTCATGGGAAGAACTGGAAAGACTTTATTTTCTAAATCTAACTCCTTTTGAGGTGTCAAAAGTGTTTTTTTTTTAAGTAAAATTCTTAAGGATTGGATGAGATGGAAATAGCTCTGGTGGTAGGGATGGGGTTGGGGTCCCTGGCTGAGAGAGGGCATGGGATTTGAGGGCACTTCTGTGGGTGGTGAAATCTGTGACTCTCGCAGGATGCCCGTGCAAGGGTGGAAGCTGAGAGCAGTGGTGCAAGCCTTTGTGGCTGGACCAGTGGTGAGTGAGAGGGGATCTCTGGCCATGGGCACTTTGAGCCTGATTAGGCATCAACAGCCAGAGATGGCTGAAAACTGGCTTCAACAGGTGCCACAAAACAGAAAAATTGGCATCGATTCTAGGACCCCATCCATCTCAGGTCCACGTCTCTCTTCCATTCTCTGGGCATCGAGAAACCTGGAGGATTTCACAGAGAGGAGGGACAGCAAAACCCAACCGAGACTTCATTTGTCACTACCTCGGCAGATGGAGCTGAGTCTGATCCGATTTGATTTGGAAAAAATAAATTTTTGTGACCGGTCTGCCCCCGAGGGTTGCAGAGCCTTTTTGAACCTGATTTTGACATTATTTCCTGTCTGCTGAGTGTCTGTCTTGATAATCCGCTGGCCAGGAGAGTTAGAAAGGGCATTCTTGCTTTGCTCTTTCAGCAGAAGTGCTAGAGTGGGAGGAGGGATGTGTTAAGGAGATTCATTGGAGGGAACTCGTGAGCCTTGGAGCAGGCATTTATTGGAAGACAGAAGGAAAGGAATGGATTTAATGAAAGGATGGAACCCTTTGAAGGAGTTTGGAAGCTGGGGTCTAGGACCGCAAGCACCAAGTCTACTTCCTGGCTGAGTGGCCTGGGGCAAATTATACTACCTCTCTGAGCCTCTGCTTTCTTTTGTGCAGAAAAGATATAATAAAATCCACTGTGGTGGGTCAGGTTCCCAGAAAACAGACTGAGGTGGAGGTTTGCCTGGAGGTTTAGAGGGGAGAGTTCTAGGGCTCAACACTTGCTAGAAGGTAAAGCAGCAGAATTTGGCAGTAGGAAGAGGAGAACTGGGCTGCAAAAGAGACCTCAGCCAATTACCATATCACTGTAACTGAGCAGGACCCTGTGGGGACTTCCTGGTGCAGACCCCTCCCCCATATCCTCTGCTTGATCTCTTCTCTGAAGTACTGGATAATAGTATCAGATGCTTATTTCCTGAGGGATCGTCCTGACCCACGGCCTGAAACCAAGTCTCCTGTGTCTCCTGCATTGGCAGGCGGATTCTTTGTTACCACTGAGCCACCTGGGAAGCTCCTACATATGTTAAGTGAAGTGAAAGAAAAGTGAAAATAAAAGGCACACAGTCATGTCCGACTCTTTGTGATCCCATGGAATAGTCCATGGAGTTCTCCAGGGCAGAATACTGGAATGGGTAGCTGTTCCCTTCTCCAGGGGATCTCCCCAACCTAGGGATTGAACCCATGTCTCTGGCATTGCAGGCGGATTCTTTACCAGCTGTAGGAAGCCCTAAGGAATCCTTAGGATTGCTGGTACCTAAGGATTGCTAATGTTGACGCCCGTGACACTGCCCTGTTACCTCCACGTCAGCCAGTCAGAGAATTGTGCGTGAGCTGATCGCATACCCAGATGCCCCTCCTTCAGCTGGTCTTAAAAAATGCTTTGCTGAAAAACCTTTTGGGGAGTTCGGGTTTTTTGAGCACAATCCACCCATCCCCTGGGCTTCCCCGGTGACTCTGTCAGTAAAGAATCTGCCTGCAATGCAGGACACGTGGGTTCAATCCCTGGGTTGGGAAGATCCCCTGGAGAAGGGAACGGCAACCCACTCAGTTCTCCAGTATCCTTGCCCGGAGAATCCCTATGGACAGAGGAGCCTGGTGGGCTATAGTCCCTGCGGTCGCAAAGAGTCGGACACGACTGACTGACTAACACACTATTCTGACACACATATGTCACATATCAGCCTCTCAATGAACGGTCTTTGACAATATTGTCATAGTTGTTATAATTCTTCTGATATCAAGAACATTTGAGGAGAAGCTAATGGATAAAAAGAGACGAGTAAGTTCCCAGCAGCCTTGAGGTCTGGGAAATTCAGGGGAAAGACTAATCCTCCAGGAGTTCAGCGGCCTTTGCAGAGCCTCTAAGCCCTGAGGAACTGACTGTAGACTTGGGTCCTGAAAAAGCCTCCACGTCTGCAAACAAAGGAATGTCTTGCCTTTGAAGGTGGAAGGCTGGAACAAGCAGAGGTCTGAACAAAGCTGTTTTGCATATGAACCAGCCCTGGTTTATGGTTCTCTGGAGCCAAGAACACTCAGGCAACCAACCAGCAAGTGCTGTTTTGTTTTCCTTGTGGCAATTAGATTCTGCCTCCTCACTAGGCCGGGTGCTGCCTGAGACTTGATTAATTATTTGCAGGAACAAGGGCCTGTGCTGAACCCTTTGAACATGTACATGACTTCGAGGCCTCTGCTCAGGGTTTGTCCCTTTCTGGAAGAAGTGTTGGGTCAGCAGGAGAGGCTGCTGGAGCCTCACATATCGCAGGGAAGTCTACTAAAGCCGCCAGGAGCTTGTTCCGAAAGTGACCGCCTTTCCCCCTTCTCCTGGGAACTCCGAGGATCCTGGTTTAGAGGACTGGCTTGTCATCGTGGAGATGTGAAGGTTGACAGTGAACTCCGTGAGGACATATCTTATGGGTTTGGTTTGTCCTTGTATCCCTTATGGGGCTTGGTACCTAGGAGGAGCTCAGTGAATATTTATTGGATGAATGAACAAGGAAACAAATGAATGAATGACTCTCCAGGAGATACTGGAAGGTCCAACCTCACTCTCCAGATCTTTGTGTCCCAGGAAGGTAAGTGTGTTGCCATGGAGATGTGACTGTCCATGGCCCACCTCCAGGTGCTCCCCTCCCCTGAACCCTGGGCCTCTTGGGGGTTGTGTGTGTTCTCTAGTCTCCCAGGTATGAGATTCTATAGTGATGGAGAGGCAGAGCCTTCACACATGCCAGGCCCTTGCCTGGTCACCTTCTTCTTCCTCACTTGCCCCTCTTCACTTTGATGAGTACTGATCATCCCTGGGATTTTTTATTTGTATGCCGCAGTTAGGGCGGTTGCTTGAAAGTACTCGTCAGATCACATGTAGTCTCAGTTTCCCCATCGGTTGCTCCCCAATGTCCTCGGGGTAAACTCTGAAGCGCCATCAACGCTCTCCCAGGCTTTGTTCCCAACCCTCAACATCATCTCAGGCCGTGGTCTCCCTGGACCACGTGGGACAGATGCTGGCTCAGGGAACACTTGGGACAGTAGCTCAGATCACAGGTACCTCCTGGGAGCTGCAAGAGCTGGACCACAGATGCTGCCGCCAGACCTATTGGAGCAGATGCTGCAGGGGCCCTGCACGCGCCCCTCGGCCTCGGCTGGGGTTTCAGCTCCTCTGCATCCTGACGGTTTCCTCTGGCTCCCTGGGGTGCACTCTGTTCACCCTCTGGGGCATCCTTGGCCTGTGCCTTGTGTAGGCAAATGTGCTAGAGAGTTTTAACACTCCAGGAGCGATCCTAAACAGGTGCAGGATGGTGGTTGTATATTCATAATCAAAGGATGAGAAGCTAAGTGAGCATAACATAGACACGGCTCAGCCCACCTATGTGGCACGTGAGGAGCAAAGCTTCAAGAACCCCAGAGGTTCTGAGGATGGTCTTGCATGGCTCCCAGGCCCCCAGGCGACTGACATTGCTTGGAGCCTCTTTACCAAGAGCACTGGGAGGTCATTTCTGAATCGGAGGCAGGAAGGAATGGAGTTGAATGTTGGGGTGTGAGCCCTGGCTCTGTTGTGTGATCTGGGGCAAGTTACTTCTTTCACCTTGATTTTCTTCTCTAGGGGAATGGTTAAGTCGTTTATATGATTAACTATCTGAACAGGGACACAGGGAGTGTGAAGGGGACACCGTTCAGTTATGCCAGAAGCGGGCCGTGAGGTCCCCTTACTCATTGCTAAGGGAGGTGATACCAACAGTGCTAGAGGGGATCCACATTAAGACATATGCTTGTACTTTAATCCTTGCAATACTCCCGTGAGACTGTTGCTGTCATTACCCTAGCTGACAGATGAGTCAACTTGGCACTGAGGGAGGTTCAGTGAAGGACTCAAGGTCTAGAACTTGCTGGTATCCGTGTGTGTGTTCGGTGCTCTGGATGGTGATGCTACGAAGATGGGGGAGGGGCGGTCCTGCTGGCGCGGCTAGGTTTCCAAGTTCTGTGTGGCATGTACCTGGGCCCTGGGTGCCTGCCGGTCTCCCCCCCCACGCACCCACCCCCACCAGTTATCCCATGAGGTCCAGGCACTGACCTTATCCTCACCTGCAGATCTTACCTTGAACCAGTGCCCTCTCCTGCTTCAGATTCTGAAATGACCTCCCAGTGGTTTTGGTAAAAAGGCCCCAGCAAAGCTCTGTGTGATGCCATCTGGTCACCTACGAGCCCTCCAGGACCATTCGCAGAATCTGGATGTTCCATTTCTCAAACCGCTAGCTTGTGGACAGGCTGAGTTGTGCCTACATTATGCTCAGTCATTTGTGTGTATGTTAGTAGCTCAGTCGTGTCCAACTCTTTGTGACCGAATGGACTATAGCCCACCAGGCTCCTCTGTCCATGGGATTCTCCAGGCAAGAATACTGAAGTGGGTTGCCATTCCCTTCTCCAGGGGATCTTCCCGACCCAGGGATCAAACCTGCATCTCTTATGTATCCTGCACTGGCAGGCGAGTTCAGGAAATGGCAACCCACTCCAGTGTTCTTGCCTGGAGAATCCCAGGGGCGGGGGAGCCTGGTGGGCTGCTGTCTATAGGGTTGCACAGAGTCCGACATGACTGAAGCAACTTAGCAGCAGCAGCAGCAGCAGTACCACCTGGGAAGCCCAGTCAATGGTGGCCCTTTAATTATGAATGTAAAATGGAGCCTCTTTCATTTTTCAAGGCCATAAAACTATTCGTTTAAAGTCGCTCCTGCTCAGCCCATACTCAGATAAACATAAATAAATCATACCTCTTTCCCATGAATTATGCATTAAATACACATCTGTAAAATGTCCCCATCCATAGGAGGACTTTGAATCTATGGGATTTTAATTGGACACCAAATCAATTTTCATATCTGTTGATGGAATTTAGAAAACACTCCTAGCTTTATTTCAAATGTCAGTCCTTGTTACATGATACAAAAGTAAAACCTTTTTCTCAAAGCCCTGTCATTTGGATCTCTACCGCTTGCGTTCACTTTCCCTAATTCAAAACTCAGCTCAGGTACCTGGTGATGAAGAGATTAAGATGATTCTCTGCCAGCCGAGCAGCACAGAGTTCAGATAACATTGGAGACTAAAAGGTAGAAAAGCGGTCAACAACGGAGGAAATATACATGCCTGGCAGGAGCCAAGAAGCTCTGGCGAAGGCGTCTAGGGTGCAAAGAAGAGAAAGGAAGAAGGGGAAGTGGAGATGGAGAGAGGGCGCGTGGTGGTGGTGGGGGGAAATTGTCTCCTCTCTGCCCAGTGCTTTTTTAAAAAATAATTTAATTTAATTAATTTATTTTTGCCACACTGGGTCTTCATTGCTGCACAAGGGCTTTCTCTAGCTGCGGCGATCGCGCGGGGACTGCTCTCTAGTTGTGATGCGGGAGCTTCTTGTTGCGGTGGCTTCTCTTGCTGCAGAGCGCAGGCCGTAGCGTCCACAGGCTGTAGCATGCGCAGGCTTCTATAGTTGAGGTGTGTGGGGTCAGTACTTGTGGCACACAGGTTTAGTTGACTCAAGGCATGTGGAATCTTCCCAGATCAGGAACTGAACCCGTGTTCCCTGCATTGATAGGCAAATTCGTAATCACTGGACCACCAGGGAAGTCCTTTGCTAAGTTCTTTAACTCCAACAGGTGATTTAGGTCAGTCTCCCATTTTACGAGATATGGGTTCCATTCTGCTGGTGAGAAAACTGAGATCTGGTGGGCTGCCATCTCTGGGGTCGCAGAGTTGGACACGACTGAAGCGACTTAGCAGCAGCAGCAGTAGCAGGAGGGTCATGGGATTTTTTCCCCCCCAATTTTGTATGGAACGCGTTATTGACCGGAGACATGATAATTCGTCTTTTGTTACCTGAACATTATTGACGCGAGACGTATCAATATCTCTTGTATAACAAATCGCTGGGTGTTAGTTTTTGCAAAAATCTCCTGGTCAATAATGAGCTAATAAATAGACTCATAAGGTATTTGTCTTTCTGTGACTGGCTTATTTCACTTAGCATTATGGCTTCGGGATTTGTCCATGCTGTGACGTGTGTCAGAATTTCCTTCTTTTCTGAGGCTTAATAATATTCCATTTTATATACATGTCATGTTTTATTTATCCACTGTTCTGTCACTGGACACTAGCGTTGCTTGAATCTTTTGGCTCTTGTAAATAATGCTGCTATGGGTGTACAAGTATCTCTGATACAGCGTTTTCAGTTCTTTGGGATATGTACTCAGACGTGGAATTGCTATGTCATATGGTAGTTCTATTTTCATTTTATTTAAAAGAACTCTACTGTTTTCCGTAGAGGTTGAACATTTTATAATCCCATCAATAGTGTCATGGGATTTTTTAAGGTTATGCTACGCTGTGTTTGCTCAGTCATGTCTGACTCTTTTGTGACCCCCTGGACTGTAGCTTACCAGGCTCCTCTGTCCATGAAATTCTCCAGGCAAGAATACTGGAGTGTTTTGCCATTCCCTTCTCCAGGGGATCTTCCCGACCCAGGGATTGAGCCTGGATCTCCCACATTGTAGGCAGATTCTTTACCATGTGAGCCACCAGGGAAGCCCAGGGAATCAGACTGGTGTCCTTCTAAGAGGAGGAAATTTGGATACACAGCAGGGCTGTGTGCACACAAAGAAAAGATCTTGTGAGGTCACAATAAGAAGGTGACCATTTGCAAGCCAAGGGGAGAAACCTCAGGAGAAACCAACATGTCAACACCTTGATCTTGGACTTCTAGCCTCCAGAACCATGAGAAAATAAATCTCTGTCATGTGAGTCCCCTATGTATGGTATGACACTCTGTTATGCTAGCCCTAAGGGGCTAACATGCTGTCTCAAAGGGTTACTATGGGAATTCAGTGGGTTGTAGTACATAAAACATCCAGTGTAGGATGAACCCTTAGTGGACACTCAGTGTACACTTGCTCCCCTTCTGCCCAAATTCACATGGGTCGTGGGAACTGCTTGCTAGCTCCTTGTTTCCATCTTTGTACCCCAGTACACAGGAAGTGAAAGTGTTAGTCACTCAGTCATGTCCGACTCTATGCAACCCCGTGGACTGTAGCCCCCCAGTATCCTCTGTCCATGAGATTGTCCAGGCAAAAACACTGGAGCGGGTAGCCATTCCCTTCTCCAGGGGATGTTCCCGACCCAGGGATTGAACCCGAATCTCCTGCATCACAGGTGGACTCTTTACCATCTGAGCCACCGAGGAAGCCCCAGCACAGTCAGTGCTCAATAAGTGAGCTGCAAGTTCAGCACACAGATGAGGTCCCTTTCCAAGCACAGACGCTCCAACCTTGTACCTGGTGTCATCCGTCCTGAGCCCCATCCCAGTGGCATTCAGAGTTTTCTCCCTTCATTATGGAACGTCACTTATGAGATCTGAATTACCTGGGAATAGCCCCCCACCCCCAACAACAGCCATCCTCTTTTAAGCTATGTCCTAGACCCTGTGTTTCTATAGATGGACCCATGAAAGTCTCATAGCAACCCTACAAGGTAGCAATAGGAGTATCATTCCCACCTCTGTAGTTGAGCAAACTGAGGTCCCAAGAAATTAATTCCCATAAGTTATTCACCCAGCTGGGAAATAGTCATGCCTACAGGCAAACTTGGGTTGATCTGATAGCAAAATTCATGTGCTTAACTACTAACCAAAAGGACTTAGAGTCAATAGTTAATGAAAACAATAGCAATACATGCTGTCTGTGGATTGCTTGCGATGTGCTGGGCATTGTGATAAGTTGTTTATCCCCATTTTCTCATTTAATCTTCTCAACAACCTGTGGGTAAATGCAATCACACCTTCCTTCTACAGATAAGGAAACTGAGGCACAGAAGGTTTGGTGATCTGATCAGAGTTCCATAGGTGATAAGCAGGGGGCAGTGCTACATTGATAATTACTGAACATCCTCCACAGGCACCCTCTGTGCTCAGATTCCTTTTTGTGTTTCAGCAACATAACTCTTTCCTAAGCAGGTCCAGAGAGGCAGAGAAGATTATCTGTTTATCTGCAGGTCCACACAGCTGGTGAGTGGCTGAGTTGTGACGGTAGCCCTCTCAGACCTCAAGCCTTTCTCCTGGTCCTTTCTGCGCTCCATTCACTCCACTTATACTTTTCCCAACATCACAGCTAGCCCCGCGTGGCCTCGAGAACTTCTCCAGCCTAAAAGATGGAGCCATCTAGTGACTGACTGACAGTGGGGCATTCACAGAGAAACCATCTTAGAATGGCTCCAGTGCTTATTTCCTCATTATTTTGATTCTGAGCTTCTGCAAATTGAGGACTCAGCAGCATAAGGATTAGGCAATTTTCTTGCCTCCCACAATGTACTTTCTCTGAATTGATTCTTTCGAGACAATTATTTGAGGCCATCAGATTGCTCCCGCAGGCAAGCTAAGGAAGTCACATCTTCATATTCCCACACGTCTTAGTGTTCCTTTCATCTCAAACTTGGATTCACAACCGCAGGAAGGGAAAGGCAGCATCCTCCTCCCCTCCAAGAAACCTACTCAGATCCAATCAAGGATCCTCGATTCAAATCTTCGATGTCCAAACACAAACCAAGCCCCTCTCTGCTTTCTCCTCTGTTATCCTCTTAAATCCTCATGCTGACCTCCTGAGACAGATCCTATTATTTCCAATTCTCAACTGAAGAAACTGAGGATCCTTTAGAGAAGAAATAAAAATTTTCCAGGTAACAGCCAGTCCCTAGCCTTTGCCATCTTTCACTCGTGTCTCTTCTCTTTGAATTTTCAGAATATAAATTGCCTCTGTCTTCATTTGGTGCTTACTAAGATGTAGCCTTATCTTTTATTTAACTGCTTTGGAGAGGCAGCAGAGTATTGAGGTTAAAAGGATAAGCTTTTGAATCAGAGAGATGTGGGTTTGATTGCTGGCTCTGCCTCTTATTCGCTAAAGAACCCACGAGCTATTTAACCTCTCCGAGCCTATTTCCTTTTCTGTAAAATGGGGATAAATAGAGTACTTAACTCATTGAGTTCTTTGTGGGTGAATAATATATTTAAAGTGGCTAGAACAGTTCCTGCACATTGCAGGTGCTTAAGAGAGCTCAGTTGACCTTGTCATTTAGGTAATTATTGTTAATTTGTGTGGACACCGTTGTGAAAAGTGCTGGGAAGAGAGCCAAACATCCAGGTGTCAGTTATAAAGTGCGCAAATTACTGCAAAAGTGCACACCGCTTGCGTCCTTTAGAGATTGAGTCTTTATTTAAATTCTGTCCAATGAGGATACTGAATTTGGCTGCGTTTGCTTGAGAGAAGCCTTGCTGGGGCTCAGATGGCACTGCGTGCCTCAGCCAGTGCGTGGCAGCCCAAAGATGTTGAGTGATTGACAAACAAGGTAACTTCACATGAATGGTTTTTCAAAGCCCCCCAGTGCATTATATGTGTAAAGGACTCATGGATCAATTCAACCCAGGGAAAGAAGGCAGATTAGAGGAAATCATAAGGAAGAAAGAACATAACGGAAGGAGGGAAGAGAAGAGGTACTACGTTCTTAGGCACCATGGTGGTCAGGGCTAAGGGGAGCAGGTCTGGAGTCAGATGGGTGGCTAGAATCCCTCCTTAGCCATTTTCCGTCCGTGTCCTTGGACAGATTACATAACCTTGTTGGGACTTGGTTTTCTCAACTCTAAAAGTACATCTGTATCATAGGGCTGTTGTAAGAATTAATACGAATTAATAAGGTAAAGTGTGAATGTTTAGCATAAGCCTAGTACATAATGGTCACTTAATATTATATTATTGTCACTGTTATGGATACTGGGCTTCCAAGGTGGCTCAGTGATAAAGAATCCGCCTGCAATGCAGGAGATGCCGGTTCGATCCCTGGATCAGGAAAATCCCTGGAGAAGGGAATGGCAACCCACTCCAGTCCTCTTACCTGGAGAATCCCATGGACAGAGGAACCTGGTGGGCTGCAGTCCATGTGTTTGCAAGGAGTCAGACATGACTTAACAACAACAGCAACATTATGGATACTGAGAACTGTCCTGGGGGAAGTACTTAGGAAACTAGCAGTTATTAAGGAGGGACTCTTCACTCATATTTTATCTAACCTGTACAGGAACCCACGAGGGAGATGCCAGAATTATGCTGGTGTGTTTACAAATGAGGATCTGAGGCTCTGAAAAGTGATCCAAGGATGCATAGCTGGGAGGTGGTGGAGTCTTGGTTTGATCCCAGGTCTGTCTGAATGCAGAGAGCTTGGCTCCTGTACATCAAGGCAAGGACAGGGGCTTCGGCATCTGGAGAGGAAGGAAAGGAGGCAGAGAGGGAGACTGGAAGAGCTGCCGAGCATCGCCCGCAGAGGCACTGCTGGGGCTGGTGCCGTGTCACAGTGGAGAGGGCTCCGATTTCTCTGAGAAGCTGCCAGATCACTGATATTTAAAACGCTTTCCTCTCTTTCAGAGTCTATCAAGACTTTTCCAGTTTCTCAAACTTTGGAGGGCTCCCGCAACTTCTTAGGAGCACTGCATGAGAAGGAAGTATCTGACTTTCAAGCCTCAGTTGAGATTATAGACATGGTGGTCCTTGGAGGGCTGGTCCTTGAAGAGAGGTCTTCCTTCGTGGACCACTTGCTCAGTTGCTCACCGGCATCCCACCACACACCTGGCTTTGCCGCCAGCTTTCTCCCCCTGCTTGCTCTGTGGCCTTATTCATCACTGTCATCATCCTGACATCTCTGTATAAAGCGGAAGGTCAAAGTAATGGTTTATGTGCCTTTCCTTTGGCAATCTCTCCATCAGTAGATCCTTTCAGGGGGTTCTGACAGCACTGGGAGCTGCCTTTGGAGTCCACTCAAAACTATGGTTTTTCTGGTAGTCATGTATGGATGTGAGAGTTGGACCATAAAGAAGGCTGAGTGCCGAAGAATTGACGCTTTTGGACTGATGTTGGAGAAGACTCTTGAGAGTCCCTTGGACAGCAAGGAGATCCAACCAGTCCATTCTGAAGGAGATCAGCCCTGAATATTCATCAGAAGGATTAATGCTGAAACCCCAATCATTTGGCTGCCTGATATGAAGAATGGACTCAATAGGAAAGATCCTGATGCTGGAAAAGATTGAGGGCAGGAGGAGAAGGGGGTGACAGAGGATGAGATGGTTGGATGGCATCACCGACTCAATGGACATGAATCTGAGAAAACTCTGGGAGATAGTGAAGGACAGGAAGTCCATGGGGTGGTAAAGAGCTGGACACAACTTAGTGACTGAACAACAAAAATCTAGTCATTTAGATTCTTTACCACTGATATTATATACTGATTGTTACAATGACTGAGGATCACGTGATCAGGTGCTGTAACTTTACAGTAATGATTGTGGGGGCAGCACGTTCGAAAGACACATATGAAAAGAAAAGGAAGTTGTCTGTCCATTCTCATTCAGAAGTTTGCACAGAAAACATCCCTGCATCAAAAAATCTAAAAAAGGAATTAAGGCCTCTGTGTTCACTTCCAAGAGGAGACTGTCCTAAGCCTTACCCAGAAAGGGCTCAGAAAGTCGAGTTTCTTTTTTTTTTTAAATGTTTATTAGAGTATAGTTGATTTGCAATGTTGTTTTACTTTCTACTGTACACCAAAGTGGATCAATTGTACGTACACATGCATTTACTCTTTTTTAGGTTCTTTTCCCACATAGGTCATTACAGAGTATTGAGTAGAGTTGTGGTAAATAGCAGGTCTTTATTAGTTATTTATTTTCTTCTAGTAGTGCGTGTATGTCAATTCCAATCTCCCAGCTCATCCCTCCTCCCCTTTCCCCTGGTAACCATGGTGGTTAAGTCGCTAAGTCATGTCCGACTCTTGTGACCCCACGGACTGTAGCCTGCCAGGCTCCTCTGCCCACGGGATTTTCTAGGCAAGAATACTGGAATGGGTTGCCGTTTCCTTCTCCAGAAGATCTTCTCGACCCAGGAATCGAACCTGGGTCTCCTGCAGTGCAGGCAGATTCTTTACCGACTGAGCTATGAGGGCAGCCCAACAGAAAGTATAAATTCTATCTCACTGCCTCTGTGCAGTGTGTCGTTTAGGGAAGAAGGTCTTAAGCACTGTGTATTTGGCATCTTCTTGGGCCAGGTATTTGGTCTACCTGAGTCTTCACAATGCTCCATGTAAGGAGGGTATTATGTTGTTGTTGAGTTGCTTAGTCGTGTCTCTTTTGTGACCCCCATGGACTCTAGCCTGCTAGGCTCCTCTATCCATGGGATTCTCTAGGCAAGAATACTGGAGTGGGTTGCCATGCCCTCCTTTGGGGGATCTTCCCGATCCAGGGATCAAACCCACATCTCTTGTGTCTCCTGCATTGCAGATGGATATTTTTTTTTTTACCTCTGAGCCACCAAGGAAGCCCTAAATGAAAAGCAAAGCTTATTAAATGCTTAGAAAACCGCCTGAATCCTGGAAGCATTAAATATGCAATTGGGATTATATTCCTGGTCCTCTAGGTCTTGGCAGAGAAGGAGCGCTGACGGCCTCCATGGTTTCAGGCAATACTGCAGGTCATAAATCAGAAAAGACAGAGTTGGGCGGTCTGTGTGCTCAACACTGTCTGAAGAACCCAGGAGACTGGGGCTAGTCCTGGGGGCAGTGTAAAGACAATATCAGCTAAACACAGAGTGTGACCCATCTATGGTGGGCACTTCCGTGGGGCCCCAGGGGAACAGGGAGTGGGGTCCTGGGTCTGAGAACTCTGAAGGGGAGCCTGATTGGAAGGAGCTCTGCTCATCTTTTCTGCTGTTTCACAGACATTCCAGGCTCGAGGGTCACTTTTAAGGGAAAGGACAATCCCACCAGGCAACGGAGGGTTCTGTCAAGCGGAGCAAAGCATCAGGATAAGCAGATTGGGCTTCTCTTGAGCTCCTGTCGACTGTTTATGGATAAGGATATGTGATGGGGTGAGGTTGGTTTTTATCTTTAAGGGGCATGGACTCAGTGGGTCTGCTCCAGTCCAATTATTTCTGAAATACCCTTGAGGATTGGGTCGTTACAGCTCGACATTTTAGGCATGCGAGGGAGGTTGGCAAGAATGTGTGTGTGTGTAAACTCAGTTATTTTCAATTCCTGCTCCCTTAAGCCTCTCTTCTCTTGGCAGGAGCCCTCAGGGCCACTTGGCAGATGGTCCTTATCTGCAAAGAGCTGTCAGTCATGAGGCATCTCAGGGCTGACAATGCTTCATAAGAGTCCTTCTCCCATCTCTGGGCAATTGGATCTAGGAGGCTCTGGAGTAAAATTTAAAAGCGAGAAACAGACCCAGAGACATGCTGTGAGCGTGTGTGCCCAGTCGTGTCTGTCTCTTTGCAACCCCATGGACTGTAGCCCCCCAGGCCGCTCTGTCCACAGGGATTCTCCAGGTAAGAATACCGAATCGGGTTGCCCTTTCCTCCCTCAGGGGATCTTCCCAACTAAGGAATTGAACCCATGTCTGCTGTTTCTCCTGCACTGGGGGTCAGGTTCTTTACCACTGAGGTTTCCAGAAACTGCTTTCAGTGGTTTCTGCTTCAAATGGTAATAACGGTACTAACGGTACTACAGCACATTAGTGGCCCCCCTCTTCATAACATGGCCACCCCAATAGAGTAGGGAGTTCGATGACCTCGGAACTGTGCTTATTAAAGTCAAGTGTATTCATTAAGTTCTGTCCCATGAGAGTCTGCAGGCAGTGCAAGGGAAGTCAGATTTAAATGAGCTAGGTTCAAGAGAGCAGAGCAGTCATTTTAATAAACAAAGCAAAATTTCACAGAACGGGGTGCTATTATCGGGGAGCTGAGATCCCTGGAGGGTGAATAACTTTGCAACAGTAATAATGGGGATTATCCATTTGTTTGTTCAGACACACAAAAAAGCATGTGCTGAAACCCTGCATTCTACCAAGCCCTGTTCTTGGCACTGCTAACACAGGCACGTCCTAACCTTGACGGTCTAGCAGGAGAGACCGTCTTTTCAATAAGCGGTTTCACAAATAAATATAATTACAAGGAAATGTTCATGGTGCTCTAAGATGGCATAGAAGGGAACCAAGACTAAGTAGGGGGTTTAAGGTGATGATATTAAAGATAAGCATTTACTATTTTTTAATCAATTTCAAGGAGGTATAATTTGCATCCAATAAAGTGCTTAAAAAAAAAACAAACCCACCATCAGGATATAAAACATTTTCTTCATTCTGATGTTCCCAGGCAGTCAACCCTCACTTTCTCACCCCCCGCCAGGACCATTCTACTTCCTGTTACTATGAGGTTCGTTTAGCCTGGGGTTCTTGACCTTGGTATGTCTAGATCAGATAATTCTGGGCATCTTGGATCAGACATTTCTTTGCAATGGGGGCTGAATTCTGCATTTTAAGATGTTGAGCAAGATCTCCAGCCTCTACTCCCTGGAGGCCAGTTGGTGACAAATCAATTATATTTCCAGATGCCCCGCCCCCCCTGGAGAGCACGATCACCCGAAGTTGAGCATTACAGAAGCTTAGACAAATGAGTCACAGCGCCCGTCTTCTTTTGTTTCTACTTCTTTGGCTCAGTTTAGTTTTGGGGATTCATTTCTGTTGTGTGTCTTGTTCCTTTTTCATATCCGAGTACTAGTCCATTGTACGGATGTATCCTAATTTGCCCATTTACCTGTTGATGGACATTTGAATTGTTTTCAACGTAGGGGCAATAGGAATGTCTCATTTGAACATCCATTTATAAGTCCGTGTGAACATATGTTTTGACTTCTTAAAAGCAAGGAATGAGAGACTTCCTTGGCAGTCCAGTGGTTAAGACTCTGAGCGTCCAAAGCAGGGGCCGTGGGTTCGATCCCTGGTTGGGAACCAAGATGCCCACACGCCATGCAGGTACAAAATAAATGAAGTGAGAAGTGAAATCATGGGGTTGAATGTAAGTATGTTTTTACCTATATAAGAAACTGTCGAACTGTCCTCCAAATTGGTCTTGTCATTTTAAGTTCAGGTTACTTCACATCCTCTTCTCCATTGGAATGATTAGTCTTTTTACTTCTAAATCTTCTAATGTCTGCAAGATCGAACCAGTCAACCCTAAAGGAAATCAGGGCTTCCCTGGCAGTTCAGATAGTGAAGAATCTGCCTGCAATGCGGAAGCCCTGGGTTCCATTCCTGGGTCAGGAAGATCCCCTGGAGAAGGGACTGGCTACCCACTCTAGTATACTTACCTGGAGAGCTCCGTGGACAGAGGAGCCTGGCAGGCTATAGTCCATGGAGTTGTAAAGAGTCAGACAGGACTGAAGCGATTTAACACGCATGCATATATTTCTGGATACAAGTGGTTTGTCAGTTGTTTGTATTTTAAGCATATTCTACCAGTCTGTGGCTTTCTTCTTCAATTCTTTAGTGGTGTTTTTGAAGAACAGATATTTCAATTTTAATTAAGTCAAATTTATCCACTTTTCTCTTTTGATAGTGCATTTTTTTTTTCTAGAAAATCATTGCCTATGCCAAGGTCAAAAAGGCTTTTTCCTATTTTTCCTCCAAAATTTTGATAGTTTTAACTTTTATAAAATTTATCTCTATGGTTTATGTTGGGTTAATTTTTTTTTGTTTGTTTGTATGATGTAAGTTTAGATTTAAGGTTCATTTCTTTTTCTTATGGGCTTCCCTGTTGGCTCAGACAATAAAGGATCTGCCTAGAATGTGGGAGACCTGGGTTTGATCCCTGGGTTGGGAAGATCCCCTGGAGAAGGGAGTGGCAACCCACTCCTGTATTCTTGCCTGGAGAATCCCATGGACAGAGAAGCCTGGCTCCTGAGCAGAGGATATCTTGTTTTTCCAAAGCTATTCTTTTCCTGCTCAATTTTCTCAGCATGCTCATTAAAAATCAATCGACCATAGATATGTGGGTCTATTTTTGGACTCTCTAATCTGTTCCATTGATAAGCTTTCTTTAAGAGCATCTACTATTATTACTGCCACATCTGCTGCTGTTGCTGCTGCTACTACCACTGTTTCTATGACTACTATCACGGCTGCTGCCCCCTCTTTCTCCCCAGCCTACCACTTCCTCTTCCTCCTGTTCATGAATATGGAGGCATAAAGCAGAATCCTGAATCTGATTGTGTTATTACTATTGTTAGAAAAGCAAGGTTTTCCTCCAAACTGAAAAAACAAACAAACCCAGAGTAATATTACAATAGCTGCAATACAATGGGAGTCTGAGTGTTATCATGAAATCCACTGGACAATGGACCAGTCTCTGACCATATCCCAAGGCTGATAGAGTTAAAGGTGCTGCCTATATTCTGTCATTATTTATGCTCTCCTGGACTAACTGTGTCCATCCTTGCCCTTTCTGTAGGCACCCACTACTGTTAAGTGAAACTTCCGGTCAACAGGGCAACCATGCTCAGAGAAAACTAAAACAAAAGTAAAAGATTAGCTGGGAAACCTAATAACGTGGCTGATACATCAGAACGTTATGGCTAAAGAAGTTCAGAGTAGCTCATCATCCCTTCTCGGCTTGGTCCACGGCAGCTTCTGTCCCCATCATCCCAGCAGAAGTGCCCTCACCAAGCCACCAAAGCCTTCCTTGCTGAAAAGGTCATAGACATTGTCACGTTCCCTTTTGCATCCCCTCCTTGCAATATTTGCCAGATTTGACCACTCCTTCCTTCCTGAAAGGGCTTCCCCGGTGGCTCAGAGGGTAAAGCATCTGCCTGCAATGTGGGAGACCCGGGTTCAATCCCTCGGTCAGGAAGATCCCCTAGAGAAGGAAATGGCAACCCACTCCAGTACTGTTGCCTGGAAAATTTCATGGATGGAGGAGGTTGGTGGGCTACAGTCAATGGGGTCACAAAGAATCGGACACAACGGAGCAACCTCACTTCACTTCCTTCCTGAAAACTCTCCATCCCCTTGTCATCTTTACTACAGTAAATCAAGACACAGAATATGGAGGCAGATACTCTGAGATCAACCGCTTATTCCATTCCTGCTGACTGCAGTCCTGAATTAGTCACCCATCTAAGCCTCGGTTTCTTCCATCATCAAATGACCTTTGCAAAACTCATAGCCTGGAACCATTCAATACAAGTTAGCTGTACATGCTAAGTCATTTCAGTCATGTCCGACTCTATGTGACCCTATGGACTGTAGCCCACCAGGGATACCGTAGCCAAGTCCATGGGGATTCTCCAGGCAAGCATACTGGAGTGGATTGCCATGCCCTCCTCCGGATCTTCCTGACCCAGGGATCGAACCCATGTCTCATGTTGGCAGGCAGGTTCTGTACCATTAGCACCACCTGGGAAGCCTCACAAGTTAGCTATATATTATTACCAGTTAGCTATATATTATTATATATATATTCTCTTGGTGTTTGACTGACATCCTGGTTTGTTTCTTAGCCTGTTTGTCTGACCTCCATCCATCTGTTCTTTTAAAAACTGAGTTTCTCTAGGCTTCTCTTGTAGGCTCTTTCCATTTCAGGTTACCCATCCTTCCTAGGAAGGCTCATCTACCACCATAGCTTCAGGTATCATTTTTATGCTGAGAATTTCTGTTCTTTTGTCTCTAGCCCAGATTTTTCTCCTGAGCTTCTCTCTCAAACTATACCATGTTTTCTCTTGGGCATCTCCCAGGGATTTCAGACTCTTTTTGCTCCAGATGGAGTACACAGCTCTCTCCTAAAACCTGACCCTTCTCCCAGGTCTGCTATCTCTTGATCCATCCAGACGCTCAAATCCAAGTCCTCCCCACTCCCCAGGCAGTCATTCATCATGCTTTACTGTTCCAAACCACCCATTGCTACTTTGTCACCATCCTTTCTGGCGAAGACATCTCCACAGTTGTCCTATTTGGTCTCCTTACTGCCAACCTTGCCCACTTCCACTTCATCGCCCAGCTGGAGGAATCTTCAAACAACAAAAATCAGATGGTGCCAACCCCCCACCTGAAACACGCCAGCAACTTCTCTTTGTTCTGAGAAAAAAATCCCAACTCCTTCATCTGCTGTAGTGGATGCTATGGTGTGTTGTCCTGACCCACTGTGAGACCAAGAGCTCACAGCTGAGTCCCTCCCTAGACAGGGTGCTGCCTCGTCCAAGGTTATCAGGGGAAGACTTCATCCAAGCTCCGCCAGAGCGGAGGTACAAAGTAGGGCTCCTTTGCTTCAATTCCAGACAGACACAGCGCCCCCTGTGGCATCGTCTGAGATTTGTATCGT